>NC_054825.1:97892076-98202076 GCF_018345385.1 Vulpes lagopus | reverse complement strand
ACAGTCAACTCCTAATCAGTGGGAGAGGAATCATCCAGGCATACTGGAAGCTGTTCTGCAGCATCTGGGTAACCTGTGGCCTAGTTATTTTACAGCAAACCTGGGCCCACTCACTAGGAGGAATTAGCCTATATTTCCACTATCTTTGTTAAAACATCTGTTGCTTTTCATCAGCATGAGCAATATAAAGCCGAACATGCAGCCAATCTTAATTACTTGAAAGCTGGCTCTACAGTCATAAGTTCTACTTGGCACAGACACCCATGGCTCTGACTGCCCAAATGGTTTGGGGTCAGCTTTTCGTTTTACTAAGCAGGATTGATGTAGGCTGTGATGAAACATTAGTATTTGAAATACCTGCTACCTACAAGTACTAGGCTGCTTACAGTCTTTGTCTAGAAAATGTTTCCATTTCCATCTCTGCTGAACATATGGCCATTTTGCTTTAGGACTCGTATTTTTCCTAAGACAAAAAAGACAAGTGATTTTTTTTTTCTCTGAAAGAAGGAACCATCACATTTAATAAAAAAATATGTCTCTATGCCACCATCATTTCTAGGTAGTGGGGTTTGGGGTAAAGACAACTGAACCTGAATTAAATCACAGTTCTGCCAGGAGAGAACTATGTAACTTCCAGCGAAAACACTCACTCCTGGGACTTGGTTTATCAACAACAATCATCTTTAAAGCATACAGTGTGGCAAACACTTACAATGGATTATCTCATTAATAATCATCAATGCTCAGCATGACTCCACAAGGAAGAGTCATTATTTCCCAAATGTACAGAGGAAGAAATGAGCAAAGGTGAGATAATCCCAAGAGAGCAACCACCTATAATTGTTATATTTTCCTGATTATAAAATAATCTGTGTCTAAATAACTTCCTTAGAGGGGTCAAGGTCTCAGGGCTACAGAGCTATGGAGAGACAAATTTCATTCACAGGTCAGTTAATTCCAGATCACTTCTTCACCACTAGTGCTTTCCCAAATCTTTAAGACGTAGGGCTAGATCATCCAGGATCCATTCTATTCTTAATATTCCATGCATCAAAACATCCCTGCAGGAGGGTTAAATGATGATAGTTGTTTGAAAGATCAACCACTAGCAATGAAAGCAGGAGGGAGGAGAAGCCTGCAAAAAAAAATGGATTGCAGCCATTAAGAAACAGTATAGATCTAGGAATTGTTTTTAGTTTACTAAGAGCTCAAAAGATTTAGTGCTACTCCAGCATTCCCCATGTGTATGTGTCAGACTCTGAACCATTAAATCTTAATTAAATCACTTAAAAATCATATCCTCAAAGGAGAGCCAAATAGTACTGGTTATTCTTGGTTTTGAAAAATTATGTTGCTGCTTTCTATTGATTTGTTTAAAAGTGATTGTTTAACCTCTTTGCAGTACAGATCGAGTCTCCCATGGAAATATTTAAGCTTCTACCTGGTAATATCATCTATATTAAAGTCACTGAAAGAACTGGTACCCATGGTACAGAGGGAGGTGAGCAGGGAAAATTGATCAAGGAAAGCATGATTTTTTAGGTCAGGGATTGGACTTTCAGATAATTGTTTCTCACTTTGTTTCTCATCAGGGAGCTTTGGAGAGCAGATGAGGGACAGAAAGGGATGGTCAGGCAGTGATGGATGTGGAGGACCCACTGAGGAAGAGGTCAGCGAGATGGGACAACTCTGGGGAGATTTCTTTGGGTGGGGTTTGGTGGCTTTACAGGGGCCTCAAATAGGACCAAAAGGAAAGCAAAGAATTAGGAATCCGGACTCAAAGACAGTGAAGGGTCATATGTCAAACCATCACTTTCGTATCTAAGTCTTGAATATTGTGGCTCAAATAAATATCCCTGGGAGGTGAGGGGGAGGGAGCATGAAGCTTTAGAAACTCTCTGGTTCATGCACATCACTTTAGGGGAAGCCAAGGGCAGCAGAGCTGGAGCAGCAGCCTGCTCAGGTCTCAAGTCGGGACAGAGGTTTCTTATTCCCTGACATGATGGGCTTGGAAATGTTTCAACACGCGACTACTCAAAGTCCAAAGCCTATAAATTCTTTAAAAGCAAGCCAACCACAGACACTGAGAAGCCGGCTGATTTTAACACTTGATAACTATTTTCATAACATTGCATGACCTTTCGAGGCCCGGAGTTCTGTGAGATGACAAATTCGACCTGGAGTCCACACTCTGGACCGCCTCCTGGCTGAAGAACCAAACGCGAGGTAGCTCTGTCTCCGCCGGGTCGGAAACCCCCGACCCCGGCTGCCCCCCGAGCTCCACCCAAGCCTTCTGGGATGCCCCGCGTGGGACTCCCACGCAACGATTTCAAAAGTGTGTGCGGGAGCCACGGCCGGCGGGGTGGTCCCAGGGAGCGTGCGGGAGCAGACCTCTACGAACCAGGCCGGCACCCGCCCGCCCTCCTTGTTGCCGCGCTAGAAACGGCGCCAGCTGAAGCTCTCCGGGTCAGAAGCCTCCTACGCTCCCGGTTAGGGACCAGGCTCTCACCGCGGGACACCAAGGCGGCCCCCCAGGCCGGAAGGTCGGCCAGGTCTCAGCGGACGGGGAGCCCGCGCCCCCGCACCCCCGCACCCCCCCCCACCGAGCGGGTCTGCAGAGCCGGGACCGCGAGCCCCGCTCCTACAAGGGCAGGGGGCCCCCGAGCCCCGCGCGGCGCCCCGGCCTGACTCCCACCGCGGGTCGCGCGCTCGCACCACCCTGGGGCTGGGCTCTGCGACCTCCCGGGGCCACGCGGGAAGCCCTTCCCCGGGCCGGCGGGGGGCGGGACCGCGGCGCCGGCAGATGCAGGCTGGGCCCGGGGACCCGCGCCCCGGCGGCGGAGGGTCGCCCCCTCCAGGCGGCGGCGGGCAGCGGGCGGCGGGCGGCGGGTCCCGGGTCCCGGCGGCGGGGGCGCGCTCCGGGAGGCACCGTCTGCCCGCACCCCGGGGGCGCTCCACGCTCCGCCCGCCGCCACCTGCGGACTAGGGGGCCGGGCCGAGGCTCCCTGGGCTCCCTCCCCGGTTCCCGGGGCTCCCGGCGAGCGGTCCCGTCCCTGGAAGACGACCCCGGGGGCCGGGGCGCAGCCGGCGCTTGCTTACCCGGAGACGCGCGGCTCCAGCGCGGGGGCCGCGCTCGCAGGTCGGCGGGGGTGAGGCTGCGCGGGCTGCGGCTGCGGCTGCGGCTGCGGCTCCGGCCCGGCTCCCGCTCCCGCTCCCGCTCCCGCTCCGGCTCCCGCTCCGGCTCCCGCTCCCGCTCCGGCTCCCGCTCCGGCTCCCGCGCTCGCCGAGCGCCCTGCACCGCCGCTCGGGCTCGGACTTCCTCTTCCTCGGCTCGGCCGCGCCCGAACCCGCCCCTCCCAGCGCCGAGATGCGGGCTCCGCCGCCGAGAGCAGCGGATCTTCGGTCCCTCCTCCCCGCGGCCCGGGGCGAGCAAGGTGGGGAGGAGGAGGAGGAGGAGGAGGGGGGGGCGCCGAGGAGCGAGATCAAGCACTTGGACTTGTCACTGGAGCGTTGCCAAAGAGCCCAGTCAAATTACAACCCCTGGGGAATTTTTTCTTTTTTTCTTTTTTTTTTTTAAATCCCAGCTACCGTTTTCGCAGACACATCATTTTTTTTCTTCTTTTTCCGGGATCCTCGGGTCTAGCTTTCTCTTGGACGTGATAATTTCCCTACGATTTCCTTAAAAGAATACCCCCAAATCATTTTTTAAAGTCAACACTCCAGTATTGCACAGAAGCTTTGGGGTAATACTATGCAAAAAAGGGGGGGGGGTGGAAGCTCAGGTTTTCAGGCATCATTACCCTAATCACCTAAGTTAATGTACCAAATAACCTTTGCTTAGAGAAAGTAAAAGTGAAAAGGAGAGAAGTCTAACCTTTGTAATAGCCTGATAAATGTTTAAAGGCGCCGGCTCTGTAGTAAAATTATGACTTCAGTCAAAGGTGCCTAGGATCACCGCCAAAGGCATGCGAAGTGGTTTCTTAACACTTATCCCGTCAAAAGCAGACATACCCTGTTTGCCTGTTGACTCCACGAGGTTTTGTAATTTGTAGGAATGCATTCCTACGTTACTTGTTTACAGACCTTAAGCTTTACCAGTTATTAGCTTTGTGACCTTGAGCAAATTAGTTCACTTCTCTGTGTCTCATCTGTAAAAGGGAGATAGCGGTGGTAGTGCCTACCTTGGAGCTGCTGTGTGTGAGTTAAACAAGGTAATGCTCAGGAAAGGCTTAGGAGTCTAAACCTGGATAATAAATAAATAAATAAATAAATAACCTGGATAATAAAGCTTAGACACATGTTAGCTGTTACTGTTGTCAATTTTCTCCCTTTTTGTCTGCTTTTATGCATGTACATGAACATTATAATAAAGATCTGAAACAAAATACGGTTTTGTGCAGTAAGAAAACACAGTGTCACAGTTCTCTCCCTACAATGTGCAGTTTATGCTCAGTTTTACAATTTATTTTGCCTCCACGACTGACTTATATTACCTTGAGCGATGAGACTGGGTTATGCTTGGACTACATTACCACGGAAGATTTGCAGTGAGACTAAAACAGATATTTGCCAACTTCAAAGCATCATTTCAGATGGGCTTGCAATAACCTTGTGAGGGCCATGAGACAGGTGCTAGCTTCTTTCCACAGACAGGAAATGGAGGCTTGGGAGGCTTACTCAGGACCCTTTCCAGTACACGGAGCACACACAAAACCTTGCCAATCACCCCATCTCTCTATGCTGTTACTCACAGTAGAAGTGAACGGGAATACCTCACACGTGTATAACACATTTGTAAACTAGTACCACACGGATGGTCTTTATCACTCCTGGGAGGTATGTGCCCGTCTCACAGGACACTCAAAGAGTCTCAGGCTCAAAGAAGCTAATTGATGTGTGTATTTGTCTTCCTGGTAGGGTGTTGGGGACAACTTGGAGAAGGGGCTAGAACTAGGGTTTCCCAATTCCTGGCAAAATGCTTTCTCTGCTACTCTACTCCCTTATCCCACATACTCACACATTTCTTAGCACAGTTGACTTAGAGAAGCAGTGTGACCTGACCGCCAGCTGCAGACTGTCACCTACTAGCTGCTTACCCTTAGGCAGATAACAGTTCTGAACTTTGGTTCTTTATCTTTGGAATGGTTATTATTCAGTTCACCTCAGTTTATTAATGAGGTGAAACATGGGAGGTAGAAAGTAGAAACAGGTTCTATTGATACTGAGCACCAAGTGCAGCACCAGGCACCTAATCTGCATTGTCATTCCTGATTTCCCAAATGAATGCACTCCATCCTGCAGATCATTAGAGGAGATCTTGAGATCACCTGGTCTATCACACTGCATATCTAGTTTATTTGTGTGTGCCCAGCACTTTGTGCCTAACACAATAGATATAAAAAGTTCCATGGGTGGGTAGGTGGTGGGATGGATGAAAGAAAGAGAAATGCAAGAGTTGTAAACATGCTATTATGTAGCTAGCATTCCATGTTAGTGATGTGCTACTCTCTCCTTTAAGGAAAAAAACCCAATGGAATGACTTCCTAATGGTGCATCTAGAAACAGGAAAATTCTTTGGGTGAGAGATTTTTTTACTATTAATTCCAATGATAGTCAAGCTCAAACAAGGGAAAAAGAAACCACTTAAATATATTTAAGAAAGAGATTTTATGCAAGGACTCGATTCCACAAGTGATGGAAGAACCAAGAATCCAAAAGGAGAGATGATGAGGTAGTCCAGAAATTATCAACAGCAGAAAACCACCTCCATTCCCCTAGATTGGAGAGGCAGAGAGAGGGATTGTTATAAAGGGAACCTGTCTTTGAGAGCCAGAACCTGCCTTAGATACGTGCAGAAATGGGGAGAAACACCCTGGTTTTTCCCTTCCCTTGCCCTATAATCCAGCATGGGTTGAACGCAGCTGACAGGGGAACTCAGAATATTCAGCCTATAGGGGTGCCCCATTGCCTTTCCTGTAATCCTATGATACTGAGCAGAAAAAGGAGGATCTGAGGACAGCCAGCCTAGGCCTAGCATATCTCTCACAGCATACCTGTTCCTACTCAGATAAGATTGGGTCTACCAATTATACTTCTGCAGAAGAAATGCTCTTGCTTTTTAAGATTATTGAGTGTCCCCCATAGCATCTCATTCACTCCTCATACAGACCTGGTAAGATAGTTACTATAATCCTTAAATTACATACAAGGTCACAGGGATTCAGGAATTTTCAGTGATTCGGTCAAGGCCACACAGACATACATGGTGGAGCAGGTTTTAGCTCTCCTGCATGTCCCACTAACTCAGCTGTTTCTAATGAAAAGCAGCGCAATTGTACACAGTCTTGTACAGAATCACATTTCAGGGTCACCGGTCCATGCACACATGGGAGTTAATGTTTGCAAAGCTTACAGAGTTAAAAGGCTAGATTACGCCTTGCTTTCATTTTATGACTTATGGTGATAACTTTTATGATGTTGATGATGGCTGTACCAAATTTATGATCACACAAGATCAGAAACATCGTGTCCATTGGATTATAGGAGTATCTCAGGAAAAACCTGGGTATCATTTATTCGGTTTTATTTTTGTGTCTGTTTCTGTTTTGTTTTGTTTTGTTTTTGGAAAAGTTATTTCTATTTCAAATTTGATTTTATGAAGCTTCCAGGAAGTGATCTAGAATATTCTGACCATGTTAGAGAGATTAGAGTAAGAGAGGGATCTTACTGGTATAGAGTCTCATGTAGGGAAGAGGAAGACAGAAAACCAAGAGTGTAAGTATGTGCGTGGGAGGGTGACATGCACCTGCAAATTCTCTGCAGCCAGGAGTGGAGATTGGCATCTATATTGGTGCTGGCAATCCCTAATTTGATCCTTCTCAAGCCTCAAATTAGCTAGAAGATTTAAAAATTAAAAAACTGCGCTAATCTCAAGGAGCGAAAGATAAAATAAGAAATGTCCATGATTATTAGAAGCTTGCTGAGTTGGGTCTAAAAGTAGGTAGAAGGTTTTAAGGCCATTTGGAAATCCTGACACTTTATAATATCTTCACTGTTGCCCCCTGCAGCGCAGTGTCTGAAATTCCTCTCACTAGAAGCCAAGTAGACTAAGACCTGGTGTCCAGGAGGCAAGTGTGAATTTACTATTGATCAAAGGAGTGAAGAGTTATCCTGCCCATTATTGAACTAGTATATTGAGTGAACCACAATTTCTTAAAAAGCATAATTTCCTGCTGGTAAAGAAAGCCCCTGAAGAAGAGGACCCCAAGTATCCGCCAGGGTAGGAAGAGAGCAAGGAATGCAACAAATGCAAAAACAACCAACAAATGCAAAAAAGGAGAACAGAAATGTGCCTGGATAACAGAAGCCTGTGAACTTATGTAAATTGCTCATAGTCAGCGTCATAATTTCATCTCTTTCTCTAATTGCCTAAGTATCCTCAATTTTGACCAATAGAGCAAAGTAAAATGTACGTGTATGTGCTTTGTAAATATTGATATTTGCAGAAAAAATTCTCTCTAAACTTGAAACTTTTCATTTGTCTTGGTTAAACTAAATCCAGTATTACTTTATGTAACTGGCCTGAACATCTTTGTAATACAGAACATTCTTAATTGTATTTGTGAAACAAAGCAACACTGAATAGTTTATGCTTCTGCTTCAAAAATAGCTTTATTTTGAAGTTTACAACAGTATATATGTGGAAGCTTTTAAAATGTAATGTGTTTTTTGAGCTGTTTTCTCCATGTTGGATGTGTTAGAGGGAGTTGCTGCTTACAACTTTATTTCTCAAAAATATTATGTTTAGAAGTTCTCCACAAGAGTACTACCACAGCGCTCAGTCATGTAGAAATGTGTGTGTTAGGGGTGGGTGTTTTCGGTCGTCATTATGGGAGATAGGGTCTACTGGGGGTAGGGTGCCAGGGTTGATAAACTTTCTGCAATGCTTGGGACAGTCCTACCCCATGACCCGTGGTCCCATCCTAATTACCAACAGCATCTCCTTAAGCACCCACAGTGAGAGCATCACAAATTTAAACGCCTTCTGGGGCCAGGACAGTAAAAAAAAAAAAAAAAATTGTTTGATAGCTCACGGTACCCAGTTAAACCATTTGATTCAAATTTTCTTAAACACTGTTTTGGCCAATCATATATCCCCTAAAGCCAGGAGCTTCTTGAGGATCACCAGTTTGTTCCTTCCCGTTCACTTCCATTGCTTTGGATAACTTTCACATAAAAGTGAAAGAAAGGATCTTTCTTCCCCTCCTCTGTCACCCCTTATGTCTTTCTTAAAGACATATAATCAACCGCATGGGGAAAGACTGATGAAAAATGCTTTTCTCCTATATGAATTCAATGTCATGGATGCTATAATTGAAATGATAAATATGAGTGGGGGAAGATTAGACATTTTTAACCATGAAAAATTGAGTTAATTAAAAATTTAAATAATAAACTGATGACAGAGGCTTCTAGTGTGTTCCCTCATCCTCCTTGTGTCTCCTCTTTTCTGATGTTGATAACATATAGTGAGTCCTTACAAGTTAGTAGACATGACAGCGAGTGCTATTGGATCCTGAACACCTGTCATGTCCTAACTCTACATTAATATGCTCTACATCTTATTTAATCATCACAATCAGTGTATTTTCTCCATTTTATAAGTCAGGACACCAAGGCTTAGAGAGCTCAGGTGATGTGGTCAAGGTTTTATAAATAGTAAGAAGCAGTGCCAGAATTTGGAACCAGGTGTGTGAACCCAAACCTATTCTAAGTGCCATGTACCATTGAGATGAGCTTCTCCATGCATCTTCATCTCTCCATTTTGGTCACCTTCTACAAGTTCATGACCAGTAGCCAAGAATTCTATGACTTCTATACAGTAGTTCATAAGCTAATGTACACATGTGCCCTGATAAGGAGGTACTGTAAACATCTGCAGTTCAAAATATTTTTGCCTCAATCTGAAGTCCATCAACTCTGCAAATGGGAAGTTTTTCTGAAATCATTTGTACCAAAGCATGCCCTGCCCTGCCATTATGCAATAAAACCTCACCTTCAGTGGTTGGCAACTATTTGTAGTTTTTGCTTTTAATCCCACTGGGTACAAATTTTTATTTAGCTGCAGACATATGTGGGTGCTTGATTTCGGGGTGCCACCCCAGACTCCTGCAAGACTACTGCACATAATCTAAGGTATATTGCACTGTATTGCCTTTCTAAAAGTCCCCATTAAAAAATGTCTAAAATCCTGTATTAAAGATTATGAATCTGAAGTTTCAAAAAGCCCACATTATATTGACTAAATACTATTAAAACTATATTTCCTGAATGGTAGGAAGCCGTGGCGTATTGCAGTTGTCTTGTACTAGTTTGCAAGAGCTGGTTGTTAGCAATTCCAGAATTTTGTACCCCAGTGGATATCAAGTTGGTAGCCTGAAATCAGCCGTGGTAAGAATATTTACACTGCAGAAACTGGTAAATGCTACACATCAGGCTTCCTCCTCTGCCTTGCTCTGAAGCTCCTGTCTTGCCCTGAATTCATTGTTAAACATTTACCATCACACCGCTGAAGTAGGGATGAGATAAGAAAGGGGGGAAAATGCTACCCTGTGAGCTCTTCCCAGTCTGCCCTCCCTACAAGTTGGAAGGTGTTAAGAGACGGCCCAGGATGAAGAGAAAATGTAATGTTGGTTTCATTGGAGCAAAACATTTTTCATAATCTATCTTCATCTTTTTGTCGTGGGGATAATTTTTACAGTGTTGAGCAAGATTGTTAGTGCATTGATTGAGCCTTATCAGGGAACAAGGGCTTAGAGACTTGGGTGACATGGTCAAGGTTTTATAACAAAACAGAACAGGAAGGGTACCTGGGTGGCTCAGCAGTTGGGCGCCTGCCTTTGGCTCAGGTCATGATCCCCGGGTCCTGGGATCAAGTTCCGCATTGGGCTCCCTGCAGGGAGCTTGCTTCTCCCTCTGCCTATGTCTCTACCCCTCTCTCTCTGTGTCTCTCAGGAATAAATAAATAACATCTTTAAAACAAAATAAAGAAGCAGAGCAGGAATTTGGAGATACAAGGGGCTAAGGAATTACGTTTTTGAGATGTGTTTTATTGGAACATCAATAAAAGTAGATCCTGTAGAATTACCTCAGAATGTCCATCCTAGCTCTCACCAGGGAATTCAGTATTGTAAGAAATTATGGCCGCCATGTTGGGGCAATCTCAGTGTTACAAGCCTTGTGATAAAGATCGAGGTGTGAATTTTCTTCTCCTCCCCTCTCTCTATCTCTCTTTTAAAAGAAGACATGAAAAATAGTGAGATCAAGGTGTTACCATGCAAAGATGGTTCACCAAAGACCACTAGAAATACAGACTCTGTAATGTGCAGAAACAGAGCAAAGGCTTCATTATGTTGCCAGTCATAAGGATCCCGTGAGTCCCAGGCCTCCTATGCTCAACCAGGCAAGATGTTTAGACCTTATATGCCATGTGGAGTGTATGGATCGAAAGAAGAGCACATGGGAAGCTCAGTTAGTATATGAACCAACACAAATTTGGAGGGAAAAGACTTTTAGCCCAAAGAAGCCCTTCTAAACTGCTACCTTCAAATGGAGTTTAGTGATTATCCAGTTCTCTTTTCTTTACATCTTCAGACTAACTCCACTACCTGTGAGGAAAGGAATTTTACACTCAAGACCTGAATGCATATGCTATAGAAAGGAATTAAAAGGGAACTGAATAGTTATGAAGGACAAAGTGATCAGGGGAAAGCCCCATAATTATTCTTACTCATTTACACCAAAAAAAGGTCTTTGAGACTCTAAATTGGCAGTGCTCTTTCAGACACCATCATCTCAGAAATAATGATCTAGGGCCATCACTGAGGTCTCTATAACAACTCTTTAGAAGCTACAGGCAAATTTAGAGACTTGGGATATTCAATAAAATGCTATTCCTCTTTTCATTTCCATTTTTAAATGGTGGCAGGCTATGTTTTCTGAAAAATAAAACATATCATATTCCAAGCAAGAACTTTAGAAGGGAAAGTTCCAGTGAAACCAGGCTTTCAAGATTGTTCTCACATCAACTGCAAATAGGAATACAGTGATCTAGAACTGGGTTTTTAGATCACATATATAATAAGTTAAAACGTGAACTTTGAAATATAGCACGATGTAGCCCAGTCCTATAAGACAAATGCAAATTAAAAAATAAATCTCACGATATTCTAAAAAAAAAGGAAAATTCATTTTGATTGGGAAACACCAATATTTGAAAATATGAAGACCTAAAATTTAAACAGACTTTAATGATGAAAGAAGTTATCAGTAGGCTGATAGTGCTCAGTTCTGGAAGAACATTGGGACAATATAGGGCACAAGGGTGATCAAACAGCCAAGAGAGGAGCTGAGATTTTTCTTTCATCTCTGGGAGCTCCTTGGAAATAGAGGATTGGAAATAGTATCTAATCTCAATATTAGATCTTCAAGTTAGCATGACCAAGCTTTCTGGTTTGCTAAAAGATGGTGGACAGAGTTTTTGTCATACATGCAATTTACTTATTTATTTTTAAATATTTATTTATTTGAGAGAGAGAGAGAGAGAGAGAGAGAGAGAGAGTGAGAGAGAGAGAGTGTGTGAGATAGTGCACGAGTGAGTGGGAGGTAGGGACAGAGGGAGAGACTCTTGAAGCAGACTCCCTGCCCCAACACTGAGTGGGATATGGGCCTTGATGCCACCACCCATGAGATCATGACCTGAGCTCAAACCAAGAGTGGAGTGCTGAACTGACTGAGACACTGAGGCACCCTGTTAGGTCATTTATAAGAAAATATCTCAAACTCATTTTTTCCCTCCTAATTTCTTTGTTATTAAACTGGGAGCAATTTTATTCATCACCTTTACCCAGCAGACTTTATTAGTATGGAGGATCCTGGATAAACTTAAGAATTATAAAGAATAAATGAAAGATCCTTACTGTATATAATTCTTTCATGCTTGCTCAGTGAATATACACCAAGTATGGAGAATCACCTCTGTATCAATTAAAGATGGGTGAGATATAGCTATTTCGCTTATGTGTGTCAGCTTTCTCAGAGGTAGAAATAAAATCTACCTCCGTATCACAATCACATTTGCATATGTATTTTGTGCCTCTTTGTACAGGTCCATTCTTCCAGACTTCCTTTCTTATTTTCTCTTAATTTCTGAGGCTGCTCTGCCAAAAAACTCAACTTCATTCGCATTATGAAAATCCTTATTCCTATTAGCATTTTTCTTCCAGCTGGATTCAGCAAAATGATGACATAATACTAACATATTATTCTGAGATGTTTCACTTTTCTTTGGCATTTTGTGATAGAATAGATTAAACTAAATGCCAAAGAAATGTCATACTTTTTCTCAATTTATCTTAAAAAAAAACATCCTTTTAAAATTGATTTCCTTATTTATATAATTTCCTTTGACTCATTCACCATAGTTGGACACCTGACATAGGCATAGAAGAAAACCACCTGCCAAATACCTAGACAGAGAGTTGATAGAAGGTAGAGACCTCACAGATTACATGGACTCAGCTGCTTCTATAGATTCTAGTCCTTTGTAATGCGATTAACATCAGGCATATTCCATATACAGGTTTCAAGGTAACTTTTTCTGAAATTACAGAAGGACTTTGTTTATGAAGAAGCCAATTTCACGATCACTTTCCAGCAACCAAATACTTTTCTGAGAGTTGATTCCCACATTCCAAGTAGGATGTTTTGAGCTCCTATTTTCTTAGGAAATGTATCCTTTCAAGAACCGAAAGGCTCTTTTAAAACTATTCAGTAAGTAAAAAATAAACAAACAAACAAAAAAACCTATCCATCAAAAGAAGAAGATAACCCTGCTGTGGGCTAATTAAATTCATAAGCATCTGTAATCTTAACATTCAAAATATAACACATGAAGCTGAAATAACCACATACCTCCTAGAAACACCAACATATATTTCTTCTTTCTGTCCTTTTCAGGTCCTCATCAAGTAAGTCCACAACTAGGGTATGTCTGCTTTCTGGCTCCACTGTATTCTACATAAACTGCTACCAGCCTGATCTCAGGAGGACGCTGTTTGCATAGCTAACAACACATAAAGGGACCCCAAATGGTTAAAAGCAAAACCAGCCTGTGTGCTCAGGAAGGACTTTGAGAGGTGTGATCCAGAGAATAAACCAAGACTCAAAGACTTCTGAGTAGTGGGGAGACTGGCCCAGTGGCCTGCAACCTGTGTGTTCACTCTTTCCATCCTGACCCCTGGCCACTGTTCTTCCTAAGGCGTGAGGTGTATCACCCCTTGCCACTCCTGCTGTTGCTGTTCAGAAGGGAAACTGGGAAGTCACCTGGGGCTGAGACAAGTGGTTTTGTAGAGCTCACACTGGAGGAGAACACATCTAATTAAATGTCAGTGTTGTCCAGACTCGCCCAGGGGTTAAGTGGAAAAAGATGTAGCTAGAGTTTGGGATTATAGTTGAGGAAGTTGCTCTACTTATGTCCTTAGCTTTGAGTAATTTCAGGCTTGACTGGGAATTGATCTTTGAATTATATTGTTTTATTTCTGATGTAAGGAAGTATTCAACTCACTGTGGATTACCACGGAAAGTGGATTCATAAAATACCTACAAGGACCACCTAATTATCCTACAGCAGAAAGATAAAAGAAGGATTTGACAGGCTGAGGACAAAGATATTTCCCTTAAAAGAAGATGGTGGTTGTGAATCCTTACCCTGTCAGTCTTATTTCACAGGTTTCTTAGTAAGATAAGCTCAAACACTGTGTCTTCTGTATACTATTTTCTGTATGTTATGTACATATTTACTTACATTCATTGCTTTTGCTTATTTTTTAGAGGGGGGAGGGGAAAAAGGGAGAGGAGAGAGAGAATCTTAAGCAGGCATCACTCTCAGTGTGAAGCCCGACACAGGGCTTGATCTCACAAACCTGAGATCATAACCTGAGCTGAATTCAAGAGTCAGACCCTTAACTGCCTGAGCCACCCAAGCACCCACATTTATTGCTTTTAAAAACTGCATACACATATCACATAATGTAGACATGTTAATTTTCAATTAATTCCTGTTTAATAATGTCACAATATTATGTATTCAAAGAATCCTTCAGAATTGTTAAAGAAAGATGCTAAACTATGGGTACCCCACTCTCAACTTGATACTCAAAGTGTATGAGTAAAGTAAGGGACAACTGCTAATGAGGCTGGGTGAACCTCAGTTACATGCACATTGGCCACTTCTTGAATAAACCAGTGGCTCCCTAGTCTTAGGATCAAGGTCAAATTTCTTAGCCCAATATTCAAGGCCAATTAACCTAGCCCCTATCACCATCTTGCCTTTTCTTCTTCATCTTCTTCCACCAAAAACTTTTAGTCAACCAAATCTACCAATGAGTAGTAGTACCATATCAGAGCATACTGTTAGCCTGTGACTTTCTGTGTTCATGGCTGGAATGTGCTTTTCTGTGTGTTCTTTGAGGAGATGTACTCTTCCTTCAAGGAACACTTCTAGTCTCACTTCTTGTGTTAGGTTTTCCTAAAATCCCAGGGAAGAAGTTCCTTACTCAGAATGTCCATGCCTTGTCTCTATTATCTTCCCCCCCAAGCTGTAATGAGGACCAAAATCCTTTACCTGCTATGCACTCAAAGTGTAATTATTGACAATGATAGAATAAGGCAGGTGAGACATTTAATTTCATAATGGTCAGCATGCATGTACATGAATTTTTGTTTTTAAATTGATATAATCGAAGGTACTCATATAGTAAACTGATTTGTTGATGGGTTCTTTAAAGCCACAGCTTCTCTACCAAGATATTTTTTAATAGATGGCTAACTACTTGACAGGAGCATAGGGGACACAAACGTTTAGATTGGATTTAAAGTAACTTTAGTGCCTTGCTCCAGGCCCTCTTCACAGTGGAGGGCATTCTATACGTTGCCATATAACTTCCTGGAATCTGATGCTGTTTGGTTTCATTTAATGAGCGTGACGACACTGTGGATCTGTGGCTGCGACATCCAAGGTGCAAAATCACAGACTGATAATCTTCCAGAACTAGAAAGAACTTAGAGACCATCTAGTTCAACTTTTCAAACAATTTTCCAAATAACTCCTGTCAAGAAAATAAAATAAAAATGCCAATTTCTTCATGAATGACTAATACGTGGAACAGTTTTTAAACTAAACTCTGCTGTGAGAAGAGATAGACACAGACATGGAAGTAAGGGTCTACACAGCAGCCCCAGTGTGGCTGGGTTACAACCAGTCACCTGGTGTGGGGGTGGTTCGCCCTTTCTCAGCAGATCTGACAGTAGAGCTCCATCTATAGGGAGGTGAAAAACATGGTCCATATCAGCCCATGAAGTGGAGGAAGTACTCAGAGGGCACAGGGTGCTTTCCCATCAGGATTGTAAAGTATTTTTGTTTGTTTGTTTTGTTTTTAGGAACTGGATAGGCCCTATACTCACTTCTTGGCCTTGGCATAGACATGGTAGAGGTAGAAATGTGTGGCCTAGGATTGCCAAAGTACCTTCACTAACTGACCCCTTGGAGGGGCAATCTTTGATGGAATGGCCTGCCTACCTAGACAGTAGCTACATTATTTCATTAATGCATAAATTCATTAAGGTACTCATTAATTCATCCACTATTTGCTGAGCCCCATGCTAGACACAGGTGAGCAAAAGAGATGTTATTCTAGTCCCCATGGAATTGTCATATAATGGATGGAAAAGACTTCAATGACTTAATTCCCAAATAAGTATAAATTTCCACCTATAGAGACCAAAGGACATATACAGAGAAATTAATGTACTCTACAGGTTCAGGGGAGTTGTCCCTAAAACTGTCATTTGAACCGAGATCAGAAGACTGAGTAGGAGTTAACATGGTTAAGGGGAAGAGATGAAAACAGAGAGAGTGTTTCAGGCAAAGAGAACAATCGTGGTCAATTTAAAGGCCCTGGGGCAGGATAGCTAGCCACTGCAGAAAAGGTTGGAGGGCCTTGAGTAAGGAGGGGACCCAAGTTAGAGGCTGTTGCTTGAACAGAGGTTGTGGGTGCTTGATCTGAGTAATTGGCTGCAGGAGGCAGAGCAATTGTGATCAGATACCTGAGGCACAAGGAATTTCAGGTCAGTGTGCTAAGAACACCAGGAATTATGAAGCCAGTAGATTTGTGACCCAGAGCATATTGCTCGATATCCCTGAGTATTAGTTTCCTAATCCTCTACAAAAAGACTGCATTTGGGGGAAGGCCAGGTGTGGTTTTCTTCTTACTTAATAATCACGTGACTATTACAAAAATTAGTTAACTACTCTTCAGTTTGTTCATCCAGAGAATATGGATATTCTGAAGATGAAGTCAGGGATGGCGTGGACACAAATTCTGAACTCCTAAATTGTTTAATCTGTTAATGGAGAGCTAAATTTTGTAATCTATTATGGAAATGAGATAGTTCTTTATTTCACATTAATCTATTGAAGCAAGTTTTGTGAGCAGGTTAGAAGTTATCTACTCGGTTGAAACCAAATGGAACTGAATTGAATCTCAGCTCGTCTACTTGATTGCTATATTAGTTTTCTATTGCTGCATAACAGATTTTCACAAATTTAGCAGATTAAAACATAATTTTCTGAAGTCAGAAATCCAGCATGGCTCAACTGGGTCTTCTGCTGAAGGCCTCCCATGCAGGGTGTTGGCTAGCTGTGTTCTCATCTGAGGTTCTAGGGAAGGACCAACTTTCAGGCTTATTTGGATTGTTGGGAGAAGTCAGTTTCTGTGGTTGTGGGACTGAGGTCCTGGTTTCCTTGCCGGCTCTCAACCAAGGTTCATTCTCAGCCTCTAGTGGCATCTGTGTATATCCTCTGTGGCATCCTCCATCCTCCATCTATAAGCCACAGTGCTTCCTTAAGTTTTGAATCTTCCCACTTCTTTTCCCAGTGGCAGGCAGAGAAAGCTCTCTGCTCTTAAGGTTTTATGTGATTAAGTCAGGCCCATGGATAATGTCCTTATTTTAAGGTCAACTGAGCCCTATGATATAATCATGGGAGTGATATCTCATTATATTTACAGGTTTTGGGGATTAAGGTATGGAATCTTAGGAGCCATTTTCAGAATTCTGTCTACCACAATTTCTCAATGTGACCCTGACGAAATTGTAATGTAAGCTGTATTGGTTTTAGTTTCCTCATCTGTATGATGGGGCAAAATCATACCTTGAAGCATTATTGTGTTGATAAGTAAAATAAGATAGACTGTCTGAAACACAGCAGATATGTAATACTCTTTTCCCGATTCTCACATTCAATTTTGTACATTAAGAATCTGGCTAACTCCTAATGCCAGATGAGATTTTTTTTTTTGAATAAAAAGGAGGAATGGGTCCTCTCCCTTACAAGTTTTGAAAGTTCTTTTAGAGTCTTATGCTACTGTGTTACATAACCAGGATTTGGTTTCTCTTAAGTAGCTGAGAACTGATGTATGTTGCATAGAGGCATAAATTAAGAACTTGGACAAGAGAAGAACTTGCCAGAACTCAACCTTGGGGTGTTTATGTCTGATCTTTAAAAGAAATATATGTCTTGGCAGTAAAAGTAACTTCTTGGTGGTGGTAGTGGTGGTGTTGGTGAAGAGGAAAACAGGATTTTATATATAATTGCCAGAATTTACTTTATCCAGCAAATTTTATGGGTAAATTCCCTCAAAGCCTATTTGCTTTTAAGACTGCAGAAACTGATGAAAGAAAGCATGGTTCTACTCTACTTTTTTAGTTGTGAAGACATCATAATCCTTGCACTGCAATGCTTCATGCATTCACTCCATGCAACAGTAAGTTTTTATAATGCCCCCTTCATTAAATATGAATTTCAACAAAAGAGCCAAGAGCCCTTAAATCCATCAACTGGCCATAAATCCAAGCAGCTGCATTATGAGTCACTCAGAGATCAGCAGAGTGAATGGGCTACTGTGCTTCCACCCAGGAGACAGAGCACACCCTCCCTGAAATGGTCATTCTCCCCTAAATCAGTCATATGCAGTTTCAGGGAAAGTCAGAACTATAGCTCTTCACAAGTCTTCAAAGACAGTGTGGTAGGTGTTAGGGGAACCATGGACCAAAATACTGGTATTGGTTGGAGAAGACTAATAACAGTTGTAATTTCAAGTGGCCTTTCAATTGCTTACATTCCCTCATTTCTCCAGCAATGAAACGGAATCAGTAATTTCTGCATATTAATATTTGCATCATAGGAGTATCTTCGGGGTTAATGGGAGGACGTGAAAAAACATTATTTGAGTGAAGCATATTATCTGGTGATTCTGCATTTCTGTGCTCTATTCCAAGGCTTAATCCAGAGATAATGATTAATGACACAGTCTTAGAGGATGGAGAAGAGAAACGTGATGTATGCTAGTTCTGTGGTGCTCAGCCCAAAGTCTTCTGATCCAGAAATGTTCTCCTCTCAATTCAATCAAGTTTGGATAAAATGAAACCTTGGGGAACAGAACTCACTGAGTTTTCAGGACACCAGAACTTGCTTTCTTTTGCAATACATTATGTAGAAAATCTCTAGACATATTGATGCCTGAAAAGGTTGTCTTGAAATAATTGGATGCTCCTATCAATGATACAATGTTGTATTAGCTCAGAGTTACTTTTCTGAATATTTATTCTAACTGTGTAATGCCGGGGATGACTGTGCCAAGGGGAGACTGAACAGATTCTTGGGCGTCATCATAGAAGTCATTTGAAGATCTGTCTGCATCTCCCATAGGTTATTTTCTTTTAATGTAATGCTTCCCCCATCAATGGGACACATGCAGTTAATCTAGTTAACTGAGGTCCATTTAGTGTCTGATATGAGCTCTTACATCCTGTTGTCTAGCATTTATTAATAATTAAGAAAAGGACAAAAATACATACTGTGCACTACAAAAGAATGTAGGAACGGAACAAGACATTTCATTATGGCTGTTTTTTGAGAGATCGCTATATTGCTGGATATCGCTAAGTGCTTTGCTAGGATTATTTCATTACTATAACCAAGCACCCTATGAAAAAGATAGCACAATGTCCTTGCTTCCATTTCCCTGATAGAGAAGTGGAGCACTAGAGAGGTTTGGGACTTTTCCCAGGGCCAGCTAGCTAGAAGGTCCTGGGCTGGGTCTTGGGGTGGTTCTGGCTGGCACCGAAGCTGTAAGGCCTGTCACTGATGTGCTCTGCATGGTACGTACTGTAACAGCAGATCCCAGCCTCTCAGTAGAAGGGAAGCTGTGCTCTACAGGCCGACTGAACTGAGAAGGCTTTTCTTCAGAAGAGGAAACCACATGCAGACGAACAAGTGACGTAACCAAGGCTATCCTTGGGGTTGGGCTTGATTGAGGCTCAGCTGCTGGTGGGATGTGGTTCTCCAGCCTTTCGGGGAGTGGAGACACCACAATCCCTGTCAGCACTGGCAGTAGACGCCAAAGAGGAGCCAGGAGGCAGCTTGTAGGGTAAGCTGCTGGGAACAGGGTGCTCATTCTTCCCCTCAGCCAGGCATGAGGAGAGGTGGGCAGGAGGCTGGAGTGGAGGACCAGAGTGGTGTTCTGGCCAGGAAGGAGCTGTGGAAGCCCAGGGGGAGGATGGTGTTCCACGAGGCATGGCAACGCTGCTCCTCCTAAGATTTTCCAGATGCACACCCTGGGTGTGCTTGTCATTCTGAGGCATGATCAAGGGAACACTGAACCCCTTCCTTTCATTCATCAAGCTTACAGTCTCCTGGAGATAACTATTTTAATATGAATCTTGAGCATTTTACCTTATTTTCAAGGATTTTATTTGTTTATTCATGAGAGACACACAGAGAGAGGCAGAGACATAGGCAGAGGGGGAGGCAGGCTCCACATGGGGAGCCTGATGCAGGACTTGATCCCAGGACTCTGGGATTATGACCTGAGCAGAAGGCAGACACTCAACCACTGAGCCACCAGGTGCCTCAATCTAGAACATTTTAATATGAAGATTTAAAAATCCAGCAAAAGTTATAATTGAGTATAATTGATACATTGTAACTTACAAAGCTAGCATAGCACAATGCTCCCTTTTTTATTTTATTTTTATTTTTAAGAGATTTCATTTATTTATTCATGAGAAACACACACACAGAGAGGCAGAGACGGGCAGAAGGAGAAGTAGGCTCCCTGCAGGGAGTCCGATGCAGGACTGCATCCCAGGACCCCCAGGATCATGGCCTGAGCCAAAGGCCGGCGCTCAACCACTGAGCCACCCAGGCATCCCTGCTCCCTCTTTTAATATATATTTTCCTGATGCTCACATATCAGATCAGACTCAGATTCCCAAATCCGTAGTGCTGCATCACCACTCACGTGCAAGAGAGCGGCTGTAGGAGCTGATATCGAAAGCCGATGGTGCCATTGGGGTACTGTCATCAGGCAGGATTTATATACTGATAAGGAATCACGCTTGGTGACAAGCAGAGACGCATCACTTCCTGGCACAAGAGAGGCAGTAGGGAAGATTGCTCTTGAGGATTGTAAAGTCACATCAGAAACAGAATTTTGGAGGAAGTTTGAATGGTAAAAGCGTTTTCCCTTCATATAGCAAATCTCAGCATCTAAGACTTCCAGATTTTAAAAGAGAGGGTCGAAAGAAAATGCCAGATGCACCTGTCCTATCCATATTCCTAAACCTTGATAATATCCATTTAGCAACCTCAAGTTGGCCTCATGACTGGTGGTAAAGATGCACCTGAAGCCCATTAGAGGATTTTATCATCTTCATAAAACCTGACCCCAAAGCAGCCTGTCATTTGCCTTTGCAATGAAAGCAGAAGAAATTTTTGTAATTATTTGGCAATCAGCAACGTGGACCCTGATTGCCACATGGAGATGAAGAGGACAGATTGTCAGGGAAGGATGATGTATCCTTAACTTGTCCTCTAACAAAATCATCATAGGTGAAGTGAGCCGTGTCACTATAGGAGAGAAGAATAAGGATCAATAATTATTTCATCTGGAGGGAGAACTGATCTTTGGCAACAGTTGATGTGAAAATGTGTTCTCATTTTCTAAGTTTTATGCAGTGGGAGCTAACACTTTCAGTAGTGACAGGAAGTGCAAAAGAATTCAAAAGTGCCCAAAAGATGTGCTTTATCATCCAAATGAAGACATCTTTATTCTTAAATTTATTAGTAACTCACTTAAACGTTTCTAGTCTGTGACTTATCTAACTTTCTTGTTTGTTTTTCTCAATGCAGGGCCTCTATCTGCAAGGATTTGAACCCCATGTCTCCTGGTGTAAGAAGAGATTTTGAATTAAAAGAAAGCAAGAGAACTTGCACAATATCACTATCAAACCAGAGATCTAAGCAAGCCAAGGAGATGAACTCTCCCACCCTTAGGCAGAGACAGGTTTTCTCTGTTGAAAGGGGGTGTGTACACTTTGGGAGCCCCCAACTGCCAGATGTTATTCCAGCATGGGGAGGCTCCTTCACCTCTATGTGAGCAGAATGGGTGACAGTCCCATTCATCTGCGGATTTCTTCTGCTGCTTATGCCTGTTAGGTGTGCTAATGATTGTGTGAGGTGTAATATACGGTGGAGATTTCCAGAAGGGGGTAAGAAATCCAAGCAGGAATATACAGTATTAAGTTTATCCTTCCACAGCTGAGCATGAAAGGAAAATCCAAGTATAAGTGGACAAATGCTTTATTTACAGAATATAAATTTCCACTGTAGCACACACTATGTTCTGTTGACTTTCTGCCTCCTACCTTTTCAAAATTAATTTTGAAACCACATAAGCAGTACACTTCTGTAGATGAACCCCAAAAATGAATGTAAATTTTCTCAATATGCAAATATATAGGAAAAAGTTCTGGAGATATATACAATAGCATGATACTAATGGTCGACTCAGTAGAGGGATGGGGGAGGATGGATGGAGGAAGGAGACTGGAGAGGGACTTGATCCTACAGGGCTTTAGCCTTGTCAGCCTTGTAACACTTTACATGGAGAATATTTTTTTACTCTATTTGCCTTTCTCCTAGAAACTTGTGCAAGCTTGCCAATTATTCTTGCACTTTAGGTCTCTCTACTTACAAGTCCAGTTGGATAATTCAAATTTGGGAAGTTGAAGATATGCTTTTTGGCCAAAGGATTGTGCTATTAATTGTTATTAATGAAGAAAGCAGCCTATTGGAGTTTGATGGAATTGTTCTATCCACCAGATAGTCTTCCCACAAGTAAATAACAATCTATTCCCTCCCCACCTGGGGAGAATGATGTCCCAAAGCCTGATTTCTGGTATCTAAATAGAAAGCCAAATAAATAAATAAATAAATAGCCATTGTTGCAGGCTCCATGAAGTCTAGTTGCAAGCACAGATAGGAGGCCAGGAAAGTCCCGCCATCCATTTAATGCAGAGGAACTGATTCTCGGAACCAGAGGAAGAATGGAGGTGGGACAGCATGGAAGGCAGCCAGCCCCTTTCACCTTGGCCTTCCTGCTGTGCCATCCAGCCCAGTGCTGCTGGGGGTGCTCACATCCTTGTCAGCCTGGTCCAAACACCGCCCTCACTCTGGCTCCTATTGCTCTTTTATGTACCCTGTGTTCTGGCCAAAGGAAACCACCTCCTGTTTCCTGAACATTCCCACGCTTTCCTGAAGCATGCCTTGTTCATGCCTCTTCTTTCTACTGAAATCCTACCTGTCCTTCAAGGTTCTTCTCCAAAGCTGGAGCCTTTACCCAGACTTTCTGAATCTACCCAACTAGATGCCATTTCCTTATCTTCCTGCCCTTGTCATCATTTGGTTTCCCTATGTCTATGTAGAAATACAGACAGAGTGTGTGCCCTTGAAGGCAGGGTGGTGTGTGAGTTACACATTCCATTTCTTCTTCCCATATGCCAGATCTCATTCTAGGATTTGGAGAAATAAATATGGTTAAGCAATTGTCCCTATTCTTTTGGAGCTCATTGCTTAGGAGTTCAGATAATTACCAACATTGATAACATTGATGGGTAAGGACAGCAGACCCCAAGCTCCCAAACTCACTCTCCATCCTTTTGAGCCCTTCTTGAAACTCGTGAGCCTGACCTCTTCTTTGCAAACTCCATGTCTCAAAGCTGAGAGGGAGGCTCATTCTGCACAGACCTAACTGGCCTGGATAAAATGCCTGAGGGGAGCCGACCTTTCCAGTGAAGGAGGGAAGAGGGCAAGGTGAAAGCACACAGGGGTGAGCGATTCAGTCTCAGAAGCAGCAATCAGTAACTTCCCTGTGTGATCACTGAAAGGGGATTAAACACAGCAAGGTCTCTGCTCCCTAGAGTCCATGTGTGTGCACATGCCTATGCGTGTGCCCATGTGCATGTGTGTGTGTGCACATGTGTGTCCATGCCTTGAAGAGAAACAGCTGTTGTTACCTAGGGCGCTCTGAGTCTTCACTCCGCCTTCCTCTCTGAAAGGGTGATGGGGCCCCAGCTCTGGCCACAGTGGCTTTAAGGACTAGCCCCTACAGCAGGGCAGAGGGAAGATGGAGAATCCAGCCCTCTCTGACTAGCTTTGTGCTGTGGGCACTCTTGAAAACATAGTTAGCTTCTATAAGAATGAAAGAGAAATGACTTGAAGGTGGCAGGTGAAGAGTGCAGAGATGAGAAGAATGTACTTCTGGCTGGGTCCGTGTCTCAAGAGAAAGAAACTCTTCCGTTGGCCTTGTGCCATTCCCTTGCACAAGGTAGTCAGACACCTGGTAAGAGAGTGGACCTTAAAGTCCAAGTGACTGGGTTCAAATCTTAGTTCTGTCTCCTAAGGGTTGGGGGGCCCCATGGTAACTGATTTAACAACTCTGGGCTTCAGCTTCCTCATATGTGAAGTGGGGACAGTAAGCAGACCTTGCTCATGGAGTTGTTGCAAAGGCTCTAATGTAAAGAGGTTAAAATAGCACTTGGCACAGAGCAAGTATTCAATTGGCGGTAGCTGGTTTATTGGAGCAGGACACAATAAATACGAGGTCATGTCTCCTACTTCTTACTGATCTTGTATGATCAAACCAAATCCAGCCATTGACAAGGATAGTATGAAAGATCATTCTTCCTGACATGGGAGTGCTTTTTCCTATCTTTGGGCTGACCCCAAATCCCCTCCCCCTACCCCCTCAGGTGTCTTAGACCCTCTGTGGTCTACTTGGCTGGTCCTACTTCTCCTGAGCCCCCAGCGGGTATATCCTTACCAGACAGAACTCTGATTCTGGAGTTGGTGTACCAGCATTCATGTACCCTCTCGAAATTGTAGAAACTCTTTGAGGACAAAAACAATGTCTAATTAGCCTCTTTTTGTTTTGTTTTGTTTTGTTTCTTCACAAACATTTTAAAATAACTCTGTCTTCTATGTCAAATGCACAAACAGTTGCTTTTCAACCGAGTCATTCTCTGGAAAGCTATTCCTCTTAGTTAGAAAGGAGCTAGGGTTCGATCATGCCAATGACTTAACAGTTTCCCATTTTAGCCTTGAACTCTTGCCTTAAGTGATGGTGGCATTTTAAGAATCAGATATTGGCAAGAGAGAGAGAGAGAGAGTTTGGGGGTGGGAGGTGTAAAGCAGGTGCGGAATGATCCCACTAGCCCTTGGAATCCCACCACAGGGGCAGCCTGGAACTCTGCTGTTGTAAAAGTCATCCTTAGTGTGAGCCAGGGATGATCAAAGGCAGCCATCGCGGTTCCAGTGTCACACAGCCCATCCACCTGGACAGCACCCAGCTCTCCAAGAAATTCATCAGCAACTACCTCTGGAACCTGCTGGATACCGACTGGTAGCCAGGAGCCTTGAGGACATGTTTGCACACAGCACGGATCTGCCCTGGAGGGTGGGTGCTGCCTCAGTGGTGAGATGGGCTTAAAATTAAATGTTTATACACACACAAAGTACTTACCTGCTTACCAAGCCCCATTTCCTGCACACACCAAAGGTGATTTGAAATAAAATCCAGGTGACCGTATTTCACATTTTTTAAAAAAAGATTTATTTATGAGAGAGAGAGGGAGAAGCAGGCTCCACGCAGGGAGCCCGGCGCGGGATCAAGTCCTGGGACTCCAGGATCACACCCTGGGCCAAAGGCAGGCGCTAAACCGCTGAGCCACCCAGGCATCCCCCCGTATTTCGCTTTTAAGTAACTAATAGTCTTACATTCCAAGGAGAGGTTGAAAGAAGCCAACATCAGTATTGTAAGAACAACAATTTTGCAGGAAATGTTTCATAAGCATTTTATTTGAGGCACAGATCGGATAAACATTATCTTACCCATTTTACAGCCGGGAAAATTGGGGGTGTGGGGTACCTGACTCTCCTCCAAGACTTTTTTTTATTATTATTGGAGTTCAATTTGCCAACATATAGCATAACACCCAGTGCTCATCCCATCAAGTGTCCCCTTCAGTGTTTTTGCAGATGTCGCATTTAGTGTGTCTTCCAAACTGCCCCTGGGGGTGTGCAGAGGACAAAGGCTGGCGGGACAGGGGTGCGCATGAGCTTGGGGTGAGCACAGAGGCCCACGGGGGACAGAGCAGCTGCCTGCCCAGCAGGGTGCCCCGGCCCCTCCGCGACAGGCTGAGCAGGGGGCCTGGCCGCGCTCCCCTGCCGCCTTCAGCCCCAGGCTCCCCGCTGCTCCCCGCAGCCCCGCGCTGCCGCCTCCCCACCCCCCCGCGAGCATCCACGAGAGCATCCACGCGAGCATCCACGCGGGCGGCGGCCGAGGGCTCGCGCTGTCCCCGGGCCCTGCCCCTGCGCTGCTGCCCAGGGCATTTTCTCAAGGAAAGGGGTCAACCCAAAGAAGGGGGTGCACTTTTTGAAAGGATAATAAGTCTACGCTTCTCTTGGGTTTTCCTCCATATTTCTCTTTCCTTTGCTTCTTACGCTCCTATAGCCACCCTATTCTTTCATTTGCATTTACTTTCCTATGTATTTCATTACATCTGCAATCCTGCCCTTATCGCCTATTCACAGATACTACTCTACCTATACAATTACTTTGTGTCCAGTCGTGTGCCTGGTGCTGTTACAGATGCAAGGAGATCCCTGGCCCTGGGACAGTGCTGTCTGATTGGGCAGCTGGGATACATACACAAGTATCCACACCGCAGATAGGATGCAATAAATGCCACAAAAGGGATGCAAAGACATTGCTATTGGAGCACAGAGGACGGTGAGCTCACCTGCGGGCAAGGGATCAGGGATGCTCAGCAGGTGAATTGGATGTTGATGGAGGACACTGATTCCTTTGCGGGGGAGCCCGGTGTAATGTGGACACTCCTTGAATTCCAGACAGAAGGAGCAGCTCAAGGAAAAATGCAGACAGTCAATGACAAGCAGCCTCATTTCCACCTATCGATTGATTCGTCTGGCAGATGTTCACTGAGCATTTACTGTGCACCGGCATGGTTCTGGGTGTTGGGGTGCAGGAGTGAAACAAACACACCAAGTCCCCACTCTGCCTGAGTTTACATTCCAGGAGCAGGAGAAAGATGCTCAATAAATAAAACTGTAACGTACCAGGTGGTGTTAGGCACTGAAAAGAAAACTATGGCAGGATAATGGGGCAGAGAGTGATAAGGGTAGGTGGGGGGGGGGGCTTCTTTCTGACAAACAGAAATCTGATGGAAGTGAGAGAGGTGCCCTGCAGATTTCAGTGGCTGAAGCCCCCACCAAGGCAAGCAGCAGGTACCAAGGATCTGTGGGAAGAACATACTGGCTGTGTCTGAGGAGCACGGGTGAGCTAAGGGGCAAGCATTGGAAGAGGTGAATTACAGGACATGAAGCCAGAGAGAATGTTGGGAGCCAACCACGTGACATTTGTGCACCATGGTAATGACTAGGCATTTAATCCTGCATGTGACATGGAGCAATGACATGGTCTCACATTTCTTAAAGATGACGCTAGCTGCTGAAAGGGGAAAGGACTATACAATAGGCTGAGGTTGTGAGATGAGGGGTCACCTTTTCCTGGAGTTTGGTGTTCAGATAAGGAACTGCAGAAGGAATTAATTTCTTCAGGAAATAATCCCAGAGAAGTAATCTGGAACCAGGCCATGGGGTTTCCACCTTGAGAGCTAAGCTAAAGACATTAGCCTCTGTTTTGTAGACAGCGAGGAACCGTTGGAAGATTTAAGCACATAAGTGATATGATTATTGTTTAGCTTCTTCTGAGTGCTATAAGTGAACAGAGGGCTCAGATCCTGGGACTTGAAGGATGTGGGTCCTGCTTCCACCGGTCACCAGCCCTGAAATCTTGGAGCACCACTGAACCATCTTAAACTTCAGTTTCTTCATCTGTTTGTCTCCTCTCTATACTGTAAAAGATTATGATGAGGATGACATGGTAGGAACGTATATGGAAGCCTTCAGTAAACTGAGATGTAGAGCACCAGATGATGATGATAAGGAGGAGGAGCATGGTGATGAGGATGAGCAGAAAAGGGGAACTGGAATGAGGACTAGTTGGGGAGCTTTTTGGCCCTGCCCAGGTGAGTATAAAGTGGGTCTGAACTCAGGTGGAAGAAGGGGGAATGGGAAGGAAGAGGCAAGTATCAGAGACATGGCAAAAGAAAAATCTAGAGCCCCTAAGGATGAGTAGCAAATGGTCTGTAAGTGTTACTGTCAGAGTTCAAACACGGGCTATCATGGCAATAGACTGCACCAAGATTATCTGTGATGCATGGGCAGAGAGACCGATATGGAGGATCAAAGGCCAGCCTGGTTTAGGGAAGAAGTAGCAGAAGAGCCACTGGTACAGGACCCATAGACATATAATTGTCAAAAAGGAAAGAAACCAAGAGAAATGGTAGCTAAGAGAGGGAGCAAAGAAAGGCTATATAAAAAGCCCCATCGAAGTGGGAAACACAACAGCTTGGATGTGCGGACTGAGGAACAGGAAAGAATTATATGTCAGGGTTCTTAGCTTCAAAGACAGGAAGTAAAATGAGTGGTATCAGCAATGCAGCCATTGAGCAGAGGAGGAAGTTTTAGGAGGAAAGATGCTAAGTTTGGACATTTTTGGCTTCCTGTGCCATTGGGAAAAACAGTGAGAGCTATCTTGTAGGCAGTTGGACACATAAGATGGGGACATGATACCAGATGAGTGGGTTGGACTGACCATAGTTGACATGAAAGGGATTAATGCCAGAGATGAGGATTTTGATGGAACTGGAGAGTGCATGAAAGATGTTAGGAATAAGATGGAGGGAGGAATGAATGTCTACACGGTAGAGAAGGTACCCACAGGTAAGAGTGAGAGGGAGAAGGGAAATGCCAAGGTGACACAGGATCAGATATAGAATTGCTGAGAACTTGGAAGTCAAAGAAATTATTTTTAAAAGGATCTGGTGGTCAAAAGATCCAAGATCAAAGGGCTGAGAAGAAGGATACACTGAGCAGTGCATTGCATTGGAATTTGGGACAGGGGGTAAGGGGGAGAGTAGGGTAGGGGTTCAGGGGAGATAGAAAGGAGGAAGAAGACATGGAGGAGGAGCAGGAGGGAGGGAGAGATCATGAAGATTTTGAGAGGCTTCATCCCA
This sequence comes from Vulpes lagopus, assembly GCF_018345385.1. Lineage (NCBI taxonomy): Eukaryota > Metazoa > Chordata > Mammalia > Carnivora > Canidae > Vulpes > Vulpes lagopus. The sequence goes on along the minus strand of NC_054825.1, from coordinate 98,173,459 downwards.
TCTGGAGGCGGAGATGGAAATTTCAGGGGTTGGAGAGGGGGCCGAATGGATGGACATAGGCTTGAAGATTTTAGTGGGGAAATGACAGAGGCTGGACAGTAGGTGAGTACCTAAGGATTAAGTTTCAGCAAGGGGTAGTTTTGGGGATCCCTAAACACATCCGTGGAGGAAGAAAGGAATGGCTGTAGACCTTCAGCAAGTAGCTGATGCCATTGACCACCCAACTGAACCATTCAAGCTCTAAGCAAGGTTCAGTCCCCATAAGGAAGGCCTTGTGTTTCTGGCCTTATCCTGGTGTTTGTGGCCCAAAGTAATAACACCTGAGGGTAAAATAGCCCATGTAACTCAATGTTCCTTTTAAGGTCAACTGACACACAAAAGATATTGATTTATGACCAAAAAACAAAAATCTTTGCATCCTGAAATAATTTTTCTTTCATCTGTGTGGCCACATGGGTTGTTGACAATTCCCAGAACTTGGTAACAGACCTCTTATCTGGGCCATTTATCTTAAACAGCTCCCACCAGTCACCTCATTTTTCACAGCTTTCATGAATCCAGCCTCTTGACATCTCTTGGTTATATGGCCCTGTAGATCTCCCTTTCCAGAAATAGGGCATCTTGTTCTCATTACCAGCTGGTTTACAAAGAAATTCACTTCCGAGCAGAATACACCCACGCTGGTTCACTCTGCAGTTATTTGGAATCAACAAGCTTTCCTGCTCAACACGAGGGAAACAAGAATATTTTAGAATCTCTTGGAGTCTGAGACCTTGGAATTGTAGCCACGGCACAATGAAAACCATACAGTTTTCCCCTTCGGTTATGTGAGGTCTTTTAGAGTGGCACTTCCTGTCCTATGTTTGATAACACTAAAAATCAGTCATTTTCAGTGATTCTGGCATATAATCGGAGGATGAACTTACTAGGTAGTTTAAATGTGTGTGTGTGTGTGTGTGTGTGTGTGTGTGTTTAACTCAATTATGGTCCATTAAGGGTTCCTGAAACAAAGTCCTCATCTCTGTCTATACAGTTTTGAAAGAAAGCAACACATTCCTTTCATAGCCTGGTTGAAAGGACAGACAACAACAACAAAAAGACTGCTTGGCTCACCTGCCAAAGCACAGAAACTTTTTCCCTTAAACTAATGTGAACTCAATTGGTTGGGTGATTCATCCCAGTCCTGGGATGGCCAGCTAATCCCGTAATATGTGCGCTCCAACACACTAGGGACCATGATTTCTTTTTTCTTTTCTTTTCTTTTTTTCTTTTTTCTTTTTTCCTCTCCTCTCCCCTTTTTTCTTTTCTTCTTTTCTTTTCTTTCTTCTTTTCTTCTTTTCTTTTTTCTTTTCTTCTTTTCTTTTTTAGGACCATGATTTCAAATCCCATCCTGTGAACAGCCACCCCCCACCTCCTACTCCTCTACCCCCACTGGCACCCTGAAGCCCTGAGAAGGGCTCCCCAAAGTGTCTGGGAACTTCCTGTCCATACCTGAAGAGGCTCATGCCCATCAACAATGACCCAGTTGTCTCTCCTTCCTGCTGGGAGAGAGCGGAAGGAACCTTCCAGCCTTTCACCTGCTGGCATAGAAGACTTTGCCTCTCTCCCCAGCCCCTCTGCCTGTCAGCACGTCTGGTGATAACGTGCCGGCCACAGGTGAATTGCGTTCCTGTCTACTGGATGACAGCTTCTGTCACAGCCCTGGTGGCAGGGCCTCTGCCGTCCTCCCTGTTCCTTGGGGCTGGAGGGTGGGGAGCAGGCTGTCCCTGCCTGGGTGGGACTCCAACCTCACAGGCAAACTTTTTTTTTGGCTGTTGCACCATATTGGAGGTGCTTTTCCATTAGAAAAAAGGAGAAGTGTTGCTTCCGAAATTATCTATTTGCACACATTTCTCTCATCTGTAGGTGCAGACTAGGGAATAGTTCGAATTTATATACACAAAATAGAGAGACGAAACAATTATCCAAGGGGGAAAAAGATACTTTTTGTTGCAGCAGTCAGATAATTGAAGGCAAAATATGTATATGGGCAGGAAAGGGCACACTTGAATTACAAGGATAATTGCCCCAATTCACTGCTTTACTTTGTATGTGTAGACACAAAAGTGTACAGTATTTAAAGTATCTGCTATCCTCAGAAATGAAACCCCAGCCTTTGTGAACTCACTTTATGTTAAGAGGCAGTGTCCAGAAACACTGGATCTAGGCCAGCGCCATTGTTTGCACTGCCTTTTTTGTGTCACTGAAGTCAGAGAGAAATTTGTTTTAAGGATAATGTCCCGTGTTTTTTACGACGGGGCTTTCACATGGAAGCGTGGGAAGGTGGAGGTTTCAGGCTTTAGGGAAAGAGTTGTGCCTGAGAACTTTCAAAGGCTGCAGGATTTGAGTCTGTAGAATACTAGCATTCATCTTTGACCTTATGTAGCATGGAAAACACATTCACACTGAGGAGGATTATATCCACGATGGAATCTTGAAAGTGTCTCAGATAGCAAAGGTGATTTTAACCTCTAGCATGCAAAAAAAAAGAAAAAGAAATTCTGGAAAAAATCTTCTGGGGTGAGGGTGGGGGATGTTGGAGGGGGTAACAGTTGAGGTTGGAATGGGGAAACGAACTTTCTGAGGAAGGAAAGCCAATTCTTTAAACATTTCTTTTTTCCAACCATGACTTGCTTAAGAAAAGTGATGAATAAAAGAGCAAATCATTTAAAAAATTTTTTTAAAGATTTTACTTATTTATTCATGACAGACACAGACAGAGAGAGAGAGGCAGAGACACAGGCAGAGGGATAAGCAGGCTCCATGCAGGAAGCCCAATGTGGGACTCGATCCCCGGTCTCCAGGATCACACCCAGGGCTGAAGGCGGTGCTAAACCGCTGAGCCACCCGGGCTGCCCAAGAACAAATCTTTTTGCAAATGAGAGTCAATTCAAAAGAACAGAAATAAGATATTAATAAAATAAAGATATTTTTGTGTTGGACATGGAACTACAAAAGAGGGAAGGGTGAAAATAGTCTTTTAGGGGACCAATCACTCATTATAAGAATGCGCTTTCCCCTTACAATTTTCTTTTTTCTTTTTTTTTTTTTTTGAATTTGCTAATTCTTATAATCATTTAAAAATTAGTGATCATTTCTCACTATTGAATAGGGAGGAACAGAAACATGAATACATCACTGAGAAACATCACAGACATGGGCTGTGACTGTGGGTTGAACCTCAACAAAGAATTGGGGGAGGAAACAGTTTTGCTTTAAGATGGCGTGTGGCTTCCAGAACTGGAAAGAAGCCAATGTTGCATAGGGCCATGCTGAGCGAAGGTGGATTGTACAGCCCAGGTTTTGGCCTGGACAGCAGATCCAGATACAGGTGTTGCAAGGCAAGTAAGTGCCCCTTCTTAGTGTGGGGGTTTAGTGCATGGTTTTGGAGTCCAACCGTCAGGACTTTGAATCCTTGCACTCTTACTCATTAACTCTGAGTGGGGCAATTTTCTTGGCCTCTCTGTATCTCATTTTCCCTTCTACCCAATGAGAAAATTAGAACTTTCCTCAGAGGTTGTTATGAGAATTGAATAGGCCAACATATGCCAGGTGGTTAGAACAATGTGTCACACATCATAGTTCATCAATGTCAGCTATTGTCAGCTTATATGTGGCTGGGCGAAGGCTTGGCACTGTCAGGAGAAAGCTGCTGAGTGTTTGGTACCCAAAGGTGCCATGCATGTGCTCAGGGTTCCACCATGATCTGAAATATGAGATCATGGGTTTGGCTTACGAGACATTTTCATTTAACTGGCATCCCACACTAGGATCCAAGGAAGGTTTTTGAGTATGGGCATGCAAAGGTCTCCATGGTCATACTGAGAAGACAGGTATGGAAGGGAGAGGAGACTGGAGACAGAGAACCTGCTGGGAAGCTGGTGGTGTGGGTTGTCTCCAGCAAGGGCCACACTGCAGGAGGCTGGAGGGGAACCAGCTTACAATGTAAGCACACTGTGGGAGAAGGAATAAAACATTTCCTAAACCGGTAAATTGGAACTCTCCTGCCTGGGTGTCCAAGAGAATGGTTGCGCCAGTTAACACAACGAGAAGGGTGTAGTTTCTAAATTTAGCTGAATCCCCAATGCGGCTCAGTTTTCCCTGCATTTATCCCTAGCAGCTGCCCCTTTCCCGTGGTGAATGTGCCAACTTTGATTACTTTTTTCTTAAGATCCCAAGCCTAATTCACAACTTGTCGGCATTCAGCTTTGCTTTGTTATCAGATGCAAACTCTCTCAGCTTCGGTCCCCAAACATCCCACACTTCCTCCATCCTTTTGTAGATTACCGTCATTATCTTTTTTTTGGGACTTGGAAGGAAAAAAGTCTTTCTTGTAAAAGATTAGCACATCCACATATACCCTTTTTGCTTTCTCATGAGTCTCTTCTTCAGAAAGTTTTAAAAACAGTGCTTCATCATTCTAACCATTTATTTCCTATAGCGTTAATTCTTCCCCTTCACTGGTTTTAAATAAATCAACATAGGGGCTACTCTAATGGTATTAATCCAAAACCATCTTTCAGCAATCTTAACAGCTTCCCAGAAGTTCCTTTCCTGCCCCCTTCTGGCTGTTACCCCTTCCCTCTTCTCCAAAGAAATCTGTCTTTTTAATTTCCAACCTCTTGAGTTAATTTTATACATTTAATGTTTTATATAAATGGAATCATACAGTATACAGACTTTCATATTTGCCTTATTTCCCTCAATATAAAGTTTGTGAGATTTGTTCAGGTTTCCTGTGTATAGGAACAGTTCCTTCATTTTCTTTGCTGTATAGTATTCCATCATATAATATACCACTAGTTATTCTGCTACTTATGGTAAATCAGGTTGTTACCAGTTTTTAGCTATTGCTGCCACGAGCATTCTTTTGGTGCACGCATATACACAGTTCTGTTAGGTATATGTGTCAACGGTTACACACATGATGAGTGCAAGAGTTTTCCAGAATTGATTTTACCAATGTATACATTCATCAGCGGTGCATTAGATTTCAGTTGCTCCCATACTTGGCAATAGTATTATCACTGTTTTTGATTTTAGCCATTTGAGTAGATGTGTAGCACTATCTAGACGTGTATTTTTTCTTCTTTTTAATTCCACCTTACTAAGGTACAGTTTACCTCCAATAGAATACACCTATTTTAAGCTCTATGCATACATCTGTGTAGCCACTATCCAATCAGGATATAGAATATTTCCATCACCTCAAAGTTTTTGCTCCCTTGCAGTGAATGCTCCCCATTTTTGGGCAACTACTGATCAGCTTATTGTCTGTATAAATTAATTTTGTCTGTTCAAGGATTTCATAAGATAAAACCAAATGGTATATACCAATTTGTGGTTGGGTTCTTTTGTTCACTATAATGCTTTTGAGATTAATGCAAATTGTTGCATTTATCAATACTCTGTTCTTTCTTATTGCTTACTATTATTCCAGTATGTGAATACACCACCTTTTGCTTACTTATTCATTGTTGATATACATTGGGGTTGCTTCCACCCTTTGGCAGTTATGAATAAAGCTTCTATCAATATTCATGTCCACGTGTTTTCATAGACAAAAGTTGTTCATTTTTCTTGGATAAATGCCTAATTACAGAATTTATAGTATAATGTTAAGTGTATATTTAACTTTATAAGAAATCACCAAAGTTTTCAAAAGTGATGTATCATTTGTATCCCATCAGCAATGTATGAGGATTCCAGTTCTTCCCTATACTTGTCAAGACTTCGTATTACCAGTCTGTAATTTTAGCCACTCTATCAGGTATATACTAGTATCTCATTGTGGTTTTAATTTTTATGTCTTCTTCCAATGATATTTATCTTTCCATGTGCTTGTTTGCCATTTTTACAACTTCTTCGATGAACTGTTACTCAAATCTTCTGTCCCTTGAAAAAAGTAGGTTATTTTCTTATTGCTGAGTTGTAAGAGTTGTTTATAAGTTCTGAATACAAGTCCTTCATCTGATATATGTTTTGGAATATGTTTTCCCCGGCCTATGTCTTGAATTTTTATCTTCTTAATCATGCATTTGGAAGAGGAAAAAATCTTAAATTCTGGCTTATGTCTAATTTATCATTCTTTTCTCTTTTTTATGCTTTATATTTCTGTGTCCTAGCTAAGAAATTTTTGCTTAACACATGATTTTTTCCTGTTTTTCCCCTAGAATTAAAAAAAAATTAGGTTTACATTTTGGTCTATAATCCATTTCAAATTAGTTTTTGTGCACAATATGAAATACAAGTCAGTTATTTATTTTTTCTCTCTATATGAATAGCCAGGTTTTCTAGCTCCATTTGTTGAAAAGACTAACCCTTCCTTAGTGAATTCCTTCAGTAGTGTTGTCAAAATCAACTGACAATATATATGTGTGTGTAATATTTTTGGACTCTCTTGTATTCCATTAACCTATTTGTCTATCCTTATGCCAGAGCTAGTGTATGTTTCTGATTACTGTAGCTTTATAGTAAGTCTTGAAAATCTATTATTGTAAATCCTCTACCTTTGTTCTTAGTTTTAAAAAATGTTTCCTGAAACAATCAGTAGGCCAATATTCAAGGACCAATTCTAGGTCCTTTGCATTTTCATATTAACTTTGAATTAATCTTATCAAGTACTACAAAAACTCTACTAGAAATTTGGATAGGAGTAATATTAAATCTGTAAATCAATTTGGGAAGAATTGATATCATAACAATATTGAAACTTTCAAGCCATGAATATGTTTCTCCACTTACTAGGTTTTTAAAAATTTCTCTCTGCAATGCATTGTGGTTTACAGTTTGCAGGTCTTGTTCATATTTTTGTTAAATTTATCCTGAAGTATCTTATTTTTTTTATGCCAAAATAAATGGTATTTTTAAAAACAGTTTTGTTTGCTGCTGGAATCTTGGACTAAAGTTATGTTTTATGTACTAGCTAAATATCTTGTGACATTTTAAAATTATCTTATTAGTTCTAGTATTTTTAATAGGCTTTTAGAATTTTCTATGTACATATTGAAGCCATATGTGAATAAAGAGGGTTTAAAATTTTTCTTTTCAATCCGATTTATTTTTATTTTTTTTCTTTCCTTATTGCAGTAGTGAGGACGTCCAGTACACTATTAAATAGAAATTTTGAGCATAGACATTTTGGCTTTGTTTTCAATCGTAATAGGAAAGTATTCAAATTCCTATCATTACGTTTGATGGGCTAATTGTAAGCTTTTCACCATACCAGAATGATGAAGTTTCTATTTTTAGTTTGTTTAATTTTTATCATGAATAGGCATTAAATTTTCTCAAATAATTTTGCTACATCTATTAATATGATCATATGTTTTTCTCCTTTATTCTGTTACTATGATATCTTACATGGGTAGATTTTTGAATGTTAAACCAACCTTGAATTCCTGGAACAAACTCCCTTTGGTCATGGTATATTATTCTTTTCATATATTTCTGGGAATTTATGTACTTATACTGGGTTAACATTTTTGCATTTATGGTCATAAGGAATATAGGTCTGTAGTTTTCTTTCATTGTTATATTTTTGTCTAATGGTTATACTATCATGATGCTGCCCTCATAAAATGAGTTTAGAAGTGTTTATTACTTTTCTCTCTTCTGGAAAAGACTTGTGAGATTGATATACTACCTTCCTCCTTATATATTTGTTAGGATCTAGATCTGGAGTTTTCTTTGTGAGAAGGTTAAATATAAAATCAATTTCTTTTACTGATATAGGGCTATTCAGGTTTTTATTTCTTCATGAATCTGTATTGATAATTTGTGTACTTCAAGAAATTTGTTCATTTTGTCTGGGTTGTAGAATTTATTGGACTAAACTTGTTTATAAATAATATGTAGTTAATATATTAAATTTTATTATATAGATTATATATATGTTAAAATTTTATGTATTTATTCATGAGAGACACAGAGAGAGAGTCAGAGACATGGGCAGAGGAAGAACCAGTCTCCCTGTGGGGAGCCTGATATGGGATTTGATCCCAAGATCCTAGGACCATGACCGGAGCCAAAGGCAGGTGCTCAACCACTGAGACACCCAAGTGCCCCTAGAAAATATATTATATATATATTGCATATATAGATATAATATTTTTATCATATTTCCTTTTCATTTCTGTAATACCTGTAGCAGTTTCTTTTCTGTACACTTCATGTTGATAATTTGTGTCTTCTCTCAATCAATCCAGTTTGAGTGTATCAATTTTATTGGTCTTTTTAAAGAACCATCTTTTTGTCTAATTAAATTTCTCTATTTTCGATTTCACTGCTTTAGCTACATCCCACATTTTAATTTTCAGATATTTAGAGATTCTCCAGTTATATTTTTGTTATTGATTTCGAACTTAATTTCATTATGGTCAGAGAAGATACTCCAAATATGGTATTTCTTTCAAATTTATAGACTTTTTAACAGCCCAGCATAGACTCTATATTAAAGAACATTCCACATACACTTGCAAGACCATGTATATTCTATAAATGTCAATTAGGCCAAATTGAGAGTTATGTGCATGTCTCTGTTGACTATTCATGGAGGAATGTTAAAATATTGAACTATATTTCTGGATTAGTCTATTTCTCTTTTTGCTTCTATCACTTTTTGCTTTATGTATTTTGAAGCTCTGTTAATAGCTGCATATATATTTAACATTGTTATCTCTTCTTGATGAATTGATTCTTTTATTATTATGAAATGTCCCGTATTTAAGACTGCCATTTTACTACTTGTTTTCGATTTATCACAAAGTCTTATTTGTTGTTTTCTTATTTTCCTCCCTTCTTTTAGATTCGTTGTATATTCTGTAGTGTTGCATTTTGTCTCAGCTGTACCTCTTGGTTTTACTTTTTCAGTCATTGCTCTGAAAATTTCATTTTATTTATTTACTTTAAAGATTTTATTTATTTATTTAACAGAAAGAGAGAGAGCACAAGCGGGGGGAGTGGCAGGGAGAGGGAGAGGGAGAATCAGTCTCCCTGCTAAGCAGAGAGCCCAATGTGGGACTCAATCCCAGGACCCTGGGATCCTGGCCTGTGCCAAAGGCAGATGCTTAACTGACTGAGCCACCCAGTTGCCCTCACCATACTTATTTAAATACAATGTACCCTGAATTAATATTATATCACTTCATATATAAGAGCCTTAAGATAGTATAACTTCCATTTATTCCCATTTTTAATTGTTTTGTGGTTTTACATTTTACTTCATTGTAAAGCCCACAGTACACTGTTAGTATTTTTGTGTCATAAATAGTTCAGTTATCCCTTATATAAATTAAGTAAAGAAAAAAATAGCTATAGCAAAGTTACCATTTCTTGTGCTCTTTATTTCTTCATGTTGTTTCTGATGGCATTTTCATTTAGCCAGAAAAAATTCCTTCAGTATTTTTATGGTGAATTATGCTAGAAATAAAATCTCTCAGCATTTTTAATTCTAAAAAGATCTTATTGCCTTATTTTTTGTGGTGAAATACATGTATCATACAATTTACCATCTTAACCATATTTAAGTGTACAGTTCAGTGTTGTGAAATACATTCACATTTTTGTGCAATCAATCTCCAGAAATCTTTTGATCTTGCAAAACTGGAACCCTATATTCATTAAACTTTCCACCCCTCTCCCCCAAGCCCCTGGCAACCACTATCTTACTTTCTGTCTCTATGAATTTGACTGCCTTAGGTACCCCCAAATAAATGGAATCATATAGCATTTGTCTTTTTGTGACTGCCTTATTCCACTTTGCAGAATCCCCACCAGGTTAATCCAAGTTGTAGCATATGTCAGACTTTCTGTCCTTCTAAGGTTGAATAATATTCCATTGTATGCATACACCACATTTTGTTTATTTGTTTATCCATTGATAATGTTGTTTCCACCTTCTGGCTTCCAACTTTTGGCTATTGTAAATAATGTTGCTGTAAACATAGGTGTACAAATATCTTTCTGAGACCCTGCTTTCAATACTTTTTGAGTATATACCCAGAAGTAGAATTACCAGATCATTCCATTTTTCATTTTTTGAGGAGCTGCCATACTGTTTTTGATAGCCATTGCATCATTTTTCTTTTCTTTTCTTTTCTTTTTAAAGATTTTATTTATTCATGAGAGACAGAGAGAGAGAGAGAGAGACAGGCAGAGGGAGAAGCAGGCTCCATGCAGGGAGCCAGATGCGGGACTCGATCCCAGGACTCCAGGATCACGCCCCAGGCTGAAGGCAGGAGCCAAACCGCTGAGACACCCAGGGATCTCCCTGTGGCATCACTATTCCCACTATTAGTGCACAAGAGTTCCAAATTTTCCACATTCTTCCTAACATTTGTGATTTTGTTATTTTCTCTTTTTGTGTTTATTTTTGTTTAGTAGCCATTCTAATGAGTGTGAAGTGATATCTCATTGTGGCTTTGATTTGTATTTCTCTGATGATTAGTGATGCTGAGCATCTTTTCATGTGTTTGTTTGCTGGACATGTATATATCTGCTTTGGAAAAATGTCTATTCAATTTCCTTGCTCATTTTTAAGTTGGGTTCCTTTTTGTTGTTGTTATTAAGTTGTAGAAATTCTTTATTCTGGATATTAACCTCTTATCTGATATATGATTTGCAAATAATTTTTCCCATTTGGTAAGTTTTTATTTTTAACTCTGTTGATTGTATCCTTTGATGCACAGAAGTTTTAAATTTTGATGTAGTTCAATTAATCTATTTTCACTTTTGTTGTTGTACTTTGGCCTCATATCCAAGAAACTATTACTAAATCCAATGTCATAAAGCTTCCCTCTGTTTTTCTCTAAGATTTCATATCTTTTAGCTCTTACATTTGGGTCCATGATCCATTCTGAGTTAACTTTTGTATATGGTGTAAGGTAAGGATCCAACCTCATTCTTTTGCATGTGGATAACCAGTTTTCCTAGCATCATTTGTTGAAAAGATTGTCCTTTCCTCATTGAATAGTCATGGCACCCTTGTTGAAAATTATTTGACCTGTATTTGAGGATTTATTTCTAGGCTCTCTCTTTTATTCTTTGTCTGTACATCTTTATGCCAGTATCACAATGTTTTGATAACTGTAGCTTTATTGCTTATTTTAGATGAATATTTTCTTTGGCTATATTATTTTAAACTAACAGGGTTTTTGCTTTCTTTCTTTGCTTGCTTTTTTTTTTTTTTTTGGCACTGTAAAAATGTTGTATTATTGTTTCCTGGTGAGAAGTTGTTACTTATAAAAAGTCGGCCACTATTTTTATTATTATTTTTAATGTAATCTTTATTTATTTAGTAAAAGATGTTGAAATGTTTGTTTAAATATGTAGCTAGCCCAGTGAAATATTTGCCTAGAGTTGTACATTGCAAAATGGTGTCTCTATTTTAGCTTTTTACTAATTCAAAGTGTTTTTTTCTCCAGTTTGTCTGATGTGGTGAAAGTTTACTAAGTGAATGTTAAGTAGTTATTTAGGATAGGTACATTTTTTAAATATGTTGAAATACTGAGTAATTTCAAATGAACCATAAATATAAATGTAGGTATTTATAAGTATATGTCCCTGACAAAAGAACAAAACCTACTTTAGAATTATTTGTAGAGTTCTGTTAGTCTGGTAGCCATTTCAAGAATTGACCTGAGAACTATTTTATATGGTCCTTGTGTCAGATGGAAGGCTTAGATTGACAAAACAGTTACCTGAGAGGGGCATCGCCAAGTCCTCCTGTTTTGCCTTCCTTCTGACTTCTGAGGACAATTGGAAGTGTGGATACCTATTGGACATCCATTCCCCATAGTGACCCTCCTCCCCCACCAACTCATCTACAGGGCCTAAGGTACACTTCACAAATATCAGATTTAACATCTTGTGTAAAACATCAAATCACACTGGGGCATCTCAACAGCAAGTCTACTGAGGTGAAGAGCTGGCTCTTCTACATTCCTTCTTGCTCAAACTCCACCTCGTCTGCAGAGTGCTCGAGCAGCATGCATACTCAAAGAAACGAGCATCAATTCGCAGACATAGGCTAAGTCCAGACATAGGTGGGTTCACATACACCTCAAAATGGAAATTCTGACTGACCCCTACACTCCCTTCAAACTGCTATCCTTTAGGCTTCTCTTTTCCTGAATGACACTCCATGAGCTCTTTGTCATGCCAGAAACCTGCATCTCATTCTTAGTTCCTTTTTTCCCTCATCTCCTCCCACCCCAGGTGCCCCCACCCCCACCCCCACCTCACTGGCCCCAATCTAATGCCTCAGTAACTCCCACTGTATGTTTTCCTCCAGGAGCCAAAGCACTTCTTATCAGTTTATTGGCCATTCCACTGGTCAAATGACCATCTCCTGCCGAGACCTAGAAATTGCCTCCCAACTGGTCTCCATGATATACCATGGCCTCCCTCTGATGCGTTCTTCCCAGCAGCCAGATATAAACTGAACACTGTTGCTCTTCTTTTTAAAATTATACAATGGTTTTCCATACATTTTGAATAGAAAGTAAACTCATTCCCATGGTTTACACAGTCCTACATGACCTAATCTCTGCCAGCCTCTCCAACAACATGTCCTTCTATGTCACTGGTCACCTCACACACTATACTTCAGCCACACTTTCATTTCCTTGGATAAGCAAAATCTTCCCCATAGTAGCCTCCACCCCACCCCTTACACATATCGTTTCCTTTGCTCAGTACGTCCTCTCCTCTCTGTCATGCTTCACTGGCATTTTTTCACTCTTTAGGTCTTCACTTTCCCTAAATAATGAACACTTTGTCTATATTGAACTTCTATCATTATCCATCATAGATCTTGTTTGTTTACTACAGAGCAATTAAATATTTGTTGGGTTACTTGACAGTATTTCTACTTTACTATGCTGCAAGCTTCGAGATGTCAGGGGCTCTGCTTTGTCCACCACCATAAACCTAGAAACTATATAGTTTTGGCATTTAGTCAATATTGGACAACGAATTAGTGAACTATTAATAGCTCAATAAAGCAGCTTTTCCCTTAAAAGGAACACTCTTCCCTAATATAAAATCAAGCTTTTATATTCAAAGCAGATCTGTTTGTAGTTCCTCAGGTAGCAATTTTGTTCTTTCTTCAGAAAAATGTTAAGGACTATTCTCCATAAGACACGCTCCTGCTACACTAGAAAAAATAAGAGAGATAAATTTTTTATCTTGTGGATATGAATGGCCTTTTGGCTGCATTGCACATTCCTACTGATCAGAAACAGCCATCAATATAAGTCAGTCTCCAGAAAGAATTACTGTGGCCACCTTGGTGCGCATATGGTATGATGGCTACATGGTGTGGTGTGGAGACATTCCCATTGCAAGGTTACACCTGCTCAAATATAGTAGTGACTCATCAGCACTAGGGCTTGAGGTGAGCACTATCAGAATTGCCATTGTATGGGAGACAGAAAATATATATATGAAAAATGCAATGGTAGATGCACATTTGATGAAGAAGGTCCGTATGTGCGCATTGTGCAAATAGTACCCTTAACAAATTTACTTTGATTCAGAGAGTGTTCGAGCTAAAAGGAATCCAGGGGTTGTCAAAACCAATCTGTGGGCAGGTTAGAGGTCAAAAGCCAGTCTTTTAGGGAACAGGCTATATTCAGTGAAAGCAAGGACCTTGGTTAGGAAATGAGTAACAGGGCGCCAGGACAGGGCAACAGGCCAGTTTAGGAGAGCTGAGACCAGTGGTGCGTGGCATCACTGGCAGACCTGATCAAGCCCAGAGCAGGGCAAGGTAGGGCATGAGCTTGCAGCTTAGCATTTTCTTTCCCTTGCAATCCTGTCTCACACCCACTCTTCCAGCCGGGTTCAACGAAGAAGAGACAGAGTCACTCTGAAAGAATTTTCCAAGACTGTAAGTGGATCAAGAGTAGTGCACTTAATTAAAGAGAGAGCACCCAGATGGGCTTTCCAGTCATTGGAATGTGGAGAACTTTGTTATAGAGTGCAATGAAAAATTCACATAAACAGACTCCCTGGGAAATGAGGTCATTTATTCAAAGTGCAATAATACAAAGACAGCTTGGTGGGAGCTCCAGGTACTTCCTCCCTCCCTTCTCTTCCCAGTCTTGCCTGTTCTTTGCTTTTTCCTCATCACCCCCACCCTTTCAAAATCTCTTGCAAGTAAGTGGAAGAGGAGATAGAAAGAGAGGTGATGAGGACAAAAAAAATGGGAGAAGAGGGGGTGAATAGGGAGCCAGGAGGATGAGAAGGGCCAAGAGATGTAGGGGGAGGGAAGAAGCATGACAGGAATTCCAGCAAGGTTAGTCCTATGACATCCTCTAAAGCAGCCAGCTATCAAAATGAGGCTGTAGCTGCCACTCTTCTCAAAGGAGATTTTCTTTAGAAAAGCAACAGGGAATACCACCTAGAAAAAATGCTCTGTTGCTAGGAGTTCACGGGTATAGTCCTAGCCCAGCATGATTGGGCATGTGATCTGTGTAAATCTGTAGCTTCCAACCATCATAGCAAAGGACGACATTGGGTGGGAGGGCTTGTGTGGTCCTCTCAGCACTGATAGTCAGCATTTCATGGGAGAAGATGAAGGGAGAAACTGAGTGGGATGGAAGGCCCTAACAAACAAGGTCCTCAGGACTGAGGCTTTTATACTGTGGTAGCCTTTGTGCTATGAAGCAGTCCAGGCAGCCAGGGCCAAAAATTCTTTCCTGATCAAGACTTGCAGGCAACTAAAAGGCACATCCTCATGTGTCACTGACTCACCAGAGCATGAAGAGCCTGTTAGGTCTAAGGTCTAAGAGGATTATTGGATTGAAATGTGGGGATAAGACTGTGATGAGACTTTTATAAGCTTCTGGTGGACTCTTTGGTGGGATTTTTTTTTTTTTTTGAGTCATGACTTTCAGAGGCACAAAAATGATGCATGGATGTTCCTCAGTACATGGTTGACCCAGTCCTCCCCTAGGGGTCTAGGCCTTAGACTGCTTCAAGGTGGATGGGCCTAGCAGAGCTGTGGCCCCCTCAGACACCCAAAAGAGCCCCTCACCCTCTTCTGATGACAGTTTCAGACATCAATGCAGGACAGAGGTGGTACTATGAGGTAAAATGTGCTTGTTCTGCAGACCATTCAGGCCATTAGATGCCACCTCTGTCTGTGCCATAGGGTCAGTAATCCCTTCAGCCTCCAGGGCCACTAATGGGGGGTCTCCCAGGATGAAGAACCGGGCAGTATATTGGTCATCTCTCTTTGGTCTTTAGATGCATTTTCTATGAACCACCTGCTCTGTGTCTCAGGAGCTGCCTCTGTGGACTCACCAATGGGCTTTCTTGCTCCTAGGCACCTGCTGGGTATGTCAAAGGGAGACACTGGTAAGAATGAGAAGAGAGTGAGACCTGGATACAGCTTCCATATTTTCCATTTGCCCCTTAAAATCCCTTTCCCCCAGGTCTAAGATCTTTCTCTCTCCCTTCCTTCCTTCCTTCCTTCCTTCCTTCCTTCCTTCCTTCCTTCCTTCCTTCCTCTCTCTTTCTCTCTCTCTTTCTTTCTTTCTTTCTTTCTTTCTTTCTTTCTTTCTTTCTTTCTTCTCTATCTTTCAGAGAGACTGTGTGAACTGGGGAGGGAGGGTAGAAAGAGAGGGAGAGAGCAGGAGAGAATCTTAAGCAGGTTCCATGCCCAGCATGAAGGCTGATGTGGCTTGATCTCACAATCCTGAGGTCATAACCTAAGCCAAAATCAAGAATTGGATGCTTACTTGACTGAGCCATCCAAGAGCCCATGTAAGGAGATTTCTAAAGAATATGCAACTTTAAAATACTACATGGTGACCAGCCACACATATTATAAATGACATAATATGTATATATGATCACTACAACAATAAATTCATGGAATTTGGAAAGGCTGATTATAATTGACAGTGACAGACACATTTGAAGCAGTCTGTTAGATCTATGCTTTGTTGCTCACTCCTCTTCCTCATCATCAATACCCCTCAGGTTTTTCTGTGGGCCTCCCTCTCACTGTCACTGGCCATTTTAGTTTATTCCCTCATGTCAAATGCCAAATAGCCCAACTTTTGACCCTCTATCATATTGTGACTTCTCAATGTCAAGGAGCTTCAAATTTTGACTTTTGTTGAAGGTAATGTCAAAGGCATGTGGTACAGAGATTTGAGCTTGATGCCATAAAATTAAGAGTCTATTCATTCATGTTGCCACTCCTGCTGAACATCCCACTGGCAACTCTTATTAGGTGTCTGCATTTTCTGCTTGGCGAGTATATATAAAGGCTGACTATGAGGCATCCCTCTCCAGGCATGAGATTTCTCCCCCTACCAAAATATCACCTCAAAATTCACCCGAAGTTTAGATTGTCAAATTTTCCCACAGGGATTCCCTTTGGAGCTAGTTTCTAGCCACATTAGAAATTCTTTTTTTTTTTTTTTTAATATTTTATTTATTCATGAAAGACAGAGAGAGAGAGAAAGAGGCAGAGACATAGGTAGAGGGAGAAGCAGGCTCCCTGTGGGGAGCCTGACACAGGGCTTGATCCCGAGACCCCAGGATCACCACCTGAGCCAAAGGCAGACGCTCAACCCCTGAGCCACCCAGGTGTCCCTAGAAATTCTTGTTTCTTAGGTGTACCATCAAGCACACACTCCTTTCTTTTGTCTCTCTCTCCTTTACTTCCAGGGACTCCAGGCCCTGTGACACCTCCCTGCCTCTCTCCTTCTCTTCCTCCTTCTTTTCCCCCTTCCCTTTCTCTTTCCCTCCTTGGACCCAGGATTGGAGGGCCTAGAGAAATGAGTCATGCAGTGTTGATGTGGAACCGAGGTCCATGTGGAGGACTGGGCTTGAAGCAGGGCATACTTGACAAGGAACAGCACTTCTGGACACCAAAGGATACATCTAGTTTCACATTTTCCAAAATGAGTATGAGATTGGCTGTCTAAGACCAAGAAACCAAATCCTTAGAGAATTAGGAGGGAGGTGCTAGAAGATGGGTTTCCTCTCCCCTAATAATACTACGTGCAAATAGTACTTCTGGCCAAAAGGAAAGAAGATAATCCTGGACAAAACACAAGCCATCAAACCAACATAACATGGGTTCATCCTTGTGCAGGGGAGTTTGAAACATTCAATGGGCTTGATCACAAATTTGCCCCTCCTCTGGTTCAGTTGCCTGTTCATTTTTGGCTGGCCCCCATCCAGGCTGAGGAAGCTAAGTAAACAAAGAGATGCATAGTTTTCACTGCTAAGCAAATACACAGGAAAAGAAAAGAATAACAATTAAAAGCTTAATTATTGGCTGTAAATTACAGACATTAAAAGCTGTAATGGAGGTGTTTAGAGACACAGGATAAAGGGTTGATGCTTAAAATCCAGCTGTTCAGTAGCTTTTGACCATGGTCACAGAGTTGTTCCTGAGGCTCAGAAATGTCCAACCTGAAATCAGACAGCTCACAGGTATAGCTGCACATTTTTTTTTAATCTTTTTCTGGGAGACGTTCTCTTAAGGGGGATAACTTATCTTCTGGTGGCCCACGTCAAGAGGATCAATGTCAGGAAAAAACAGGGGTTGTTTCCTTAGTATTTTAAGACTTCCTATTTTTGGCATCCTTCCTTGAGAATGGCTTTATCTCAGTGGAGAGACCAGGAAGTCAATTGTGTTGGCTAGAGCATCCTCTGGGCCAGGCCATGGCTTGGGCTGCAGACAGTCCATCTGAATTTCTGCAACTCTGTTAGAGTGGGTGAACTCCAATCTTTGTGTCCCTACAAGCAAACAAGATTTTTTCAGTTTCATGACTAACAATAGAACAAATGACATTCTGAAAGTCCAGGGAATTTTTGTGGCATATTATAGCAGTGGGTGGATGGGCTGAAGGGTGTAACAAACATTATTGCTTCATTTTGTTCTCCAAATTCAGTCATTAACAAACATTTTAAAGAAATGTCACTCTTATTAAAATGATTTAGAAAACCTACTTCATGTAGTTGGTGGCTCATCTATAAAATATGAATATTTCCCCTCAAATTCAGCAGTGTCTTAATTTAAAAATTTTGTTCTTGAGAATGTTTTTTTCTAATATTTAAAATTTTTTGAGTTCTCAAAATAAAAACAAAGAATAATATAATACCACACACATATTTCCATCATTCAGACTCATCAACTTAGTATTTGTTGGATTTGCATCTACCTTTTTCCCCCTGTTTTTTATTTTTTAAATAATTGAAACATCCCAGTTGTGGCGAAAGTTTACTTTAAGCACTATTCTTGGTCCCAGAAACCTTTGTCATTCCTACCACCCCAACTATGCAATGATATCATGAGTTTGGATGTGTGATTCAAGCCCATTTTCATATTTTACATAATATATATGCTCAGAAAATATAGCATATATTTCATATGTATTTTACTTTTTACTCTTTCAAAAAAATTATTTTATTGTACTAAGAACACATAACATGAGATCGACCCTCTTAGCAAATTTTTAAAATGTTTTTAATTCCAGTTAGTGTTATATTAGTTTCAGGTGTACAATATAGTGCTTCAAGAATTCCATATATCACCTAGTGCTCATGATAACACGTGCCCTCCTTAATCCCCATCACCTACTTAAATTTTTTTACCAATCTGATGGGTGAAAAGTGGTATTTTTTTCTCAAGTTGTATTTCTTTTATTACCACTGACAGTGATGCTTGCTGGCACTTGTATAGCAGTATGGGCCAGCCACTTTTCAAGCAGTTAATTTGTATTAACTAATTTTATTCTTTCAGTCCTAGGAGGCAGGGAGTGCTTTTATGGTTAGGAAAACTAGACCCAGAGGTCAAGTTAGCTGCTGAGATTGTTGGCCACTACATTCCCTCTACTATAAATTTCCTATTAATGCCATTTACCCATTTTTTTCCCTTTATGTTGCTGGTCTTTTTCTTACCAATATCCAGGATTTTAATAAATATGGTATAGATTCCATATTTTTGGTCTATTATACATGCTGAAATTAACTTCTTCCAGTCTGCCACTTACTTGTAGGGTTTTTTTTTAATGGTGGTGGCATCTTCACATTTTCCAAAGCATTTTTCATTTATGCTGTGTCATTCATTCATTCAGTACTTATTGTTCACAGTGCTTGGCACTATTGAAGCCTCCAAGATTACAGATCTTTCTGCCATGATGGGATCTGACCTGTTTTAGTGGGAAATAACAGAAGATAAGCCAGCAACCAAGGAAGGATAGGTCTGCTGGTGATAAGTTCTATGGAAGAAAATTAAGTCCAGTTATTGCCTTCAGGTGCTGAGAGACTTCAAGAAGCATTATTTTGTTTGGTTCTTAATTGCTCTAGTAAGAAATTGAATTTAGGAAGAAAACTTTAAAAAGAAAAACCTTTAAATAGAGTGTGTTGTTCATTGTCAATTCAAGAAAATTGGCTTTGATAAATTTCCATAGGCTTAAATGTTGGGGGGAGGGGTGCCCATTATGAATTCAGCTGTTTAGAATATAAGGCAAATGGGGCCAACTCCTTGGACTCAGGCCAGCCAATCAAATGGAATCACAGGTGGAAAATAACAAGAATAAATGTAAAGTCCTGTATTTGAGCTTTAAAAAACCCCCAATAACTCAAGGGTAGCTCATGTGAAAAAAACCTGGGAGTTTTAATTGGCTTCTATCCAAAATCCATGTATAGCAAATCAATGTATTTAACTTCCTAGGGACTTATTTTACAACTGGTTTATGTTGGAAGGTTAACCAGGAGGAGCACCGCCTAAGATTAGATTTCTATGGACTCTTTGTGTACACATACACACACACACACACACACACGTACACTTCTATGCACAGTAAGCAATTTGTACATTTTGTTTTGAAAAAGTTTCTTGGCAAAGTTATCACAGACAAGAGCTCTCTGGTAATGTTTCTTGCTGTGTGGTCTGTGGACCACCAGAATTAGCATCACCTGAAAACTTGCTAAACATACAGATTCCTAGGTCCTGCCCTTGACTTACTAAACCAAGATCTCTGAGGATAGATCCCACAATCTGCTGCATTTTAACAAACAATCCAAGGTGATTCTTTTGCATGCTAAAGCTTGAGAACGCCTGCTCTATGTCGGAAAAGGCGGTCTTCTTAGGAAAATCTTGGCTTTCCCCATAGGTATACTTTCAGCGCACCTGTGGTTAGTCCGTCATCTGACTGGGTTTCTTAATTTCCATAAGGACATGTTCACTCTTTTCCCTCCCACTTCATCAGCCTTCAAAGAACATGGACTCACTATTAATCGTCAACAGAGAACAACTGTCTTCTGATTTTCTTTTTGCTTTAGCTACTGGGGAGGTTAATCACAAAATTGGAGCCTTTCATGGGCACTGCCCACCAGTTTACGGCAAACATTTTGTGTTCCAGCATTACTTTTGGCTTAATCCTCTTTTCCATGCTGGTTTTCCCTTTCCATCCTTTCACTGAAAAATTCTACTGTCCTGTCTGCAGTTCTGTAAACCTCCTCACACACTTCTGTTTGGAATAGGGTAATGTAGAAATAAACAATCAAAAAACAAATTATATTTATATTGTTGTCAGGCATATATGCATTGAATAAAACAAGGTCTATGAATCATCAAATGAACAAAGAATCACATTAAAATCAAGGAGGAAGAAATGTGTGAGACTGGGATTTGCATTCATCTAATGACTTATTCATGTTTATCTGGGAACTGGAGATGAAAGAGAAACTGTACTGGGATCCCAAGTAATGAGTTTACTCTTAATAATCTAGATGCTTGTCAGCATCCCTAACTCATGATAAGAATTTGTATATTGTTATGGACTAAATGTTTGTGCTCCCTGCTCCCCAAATTCAGATGTTGAAGCCCTAACCCCCAAGGTGACTATATTTGGAGAGGAGACCTTTATGGAAGAAATTAAGTTTACATGAAGTCCTAAGGTTGGGGTTCTAATTCAATAGGATTACTGTCCTTATAAGAAGAGACACCAGAGAGCCACCCCTGTCCTCCCCTTCCCCACCAATGAAAACCCACGAGAAGGCAGCTATCTGTAAACCAGGAGGATGACTGTCACCAGGAGCCCACCATCCTGCCACCCTGATCTTGGACTTCCCAGTCTCCAGCACTGCGAGGAAGAAATTTCTGTTGTTAAAGCCCCACAGTCCATGGTGTTTTGTTATGGCAGCCCAAGCCAACTAATATCTACGTGTGTATGTGTTTAAAAACAGACAAGAGATTACGACAGGAAAATAACATGAGCTCCTTGTTATGGACCTCCCACTAAAAGAATTATGCACACATTGAAAGAAAATGAAACAGAGAGAAAGAATATGCTACTTGCAACAACTCCTAAGAGTTCTGGGTTAAAGTCCATGGAAATTTACTCTTCCTCCTATATCCATGAAATAAAAGCCAAAAGAATGAGCCCATGCCTTTAGCAACCTGTAGTCCCAATTCAGCTACCCGTTTTGGTTGAAAAGGTGCTGCCTTTGGTCTTTTCAAGTTAAATCTGGCGTCTATCTACCCTCAGATACTAATTAATCAGAATACATATAAAGAGGTGACTGCTGGGCAGCTCGGGTGGCTCAGTGGTTTAGCACCACCTTTGGCCCAGGGCATGATCCTGGAGACCCGGGATCAAGTCCCACATTGGGCTCCCTGCATGGAGCCTGCTTCTCCCTCTGCTTGTGTCTCTTCCTCTCTCTCTCTCTCTCTCTCTCTCTCTCTCTCTCTCTGTGTCTCTCATGAATAAATAAATAAAATCTTAAAAAAAAAAAAGAGGTGACTGCTTAGAGTTGTTTTCTACTCTTGATTCTCATCGGGGACTCAGAATGAGAAAATAGGTCTGTATTAAATCACTTCCCAAGGTAAAGAAGGCCACTTTGGGACTGCTGGCTTTTCAGGTTGCTGCCAACAGATCAGGCCAGCTGGAGCCACCAGTTAGGTCTCTGAGGCAATCCCGGGTTTAGAGCTTTTATCTGTAATCAAGTTGTACTAAGATAGGTTGGAAAAACACCCGATCACCTCCAATATCCCCAAAACACTGAAAATCTTTCTAGCAAGGAGACTAGGCCCATGCAAACTGACATGAATTTCTTTCAGGGGCTACCTCAATAACCCTCTATATAGATGTCCTGGAATTCCTGTTTCTGAGTAATGATTAGTTGAATGTCATCCTCTGGGTGGGCATTTGCCCTTAGTTCCTCTGCTCACTTCCCAAATCACCATGCAATAGGGAAGTGGGACTCCTATGTGAGTGAATGGAGAAGCTAAGGTGGTTGGGGACCTCTGGCCATTGAAGTCCCTTGGGCACTATGACAGTAATAGTCCTAGAGCCCATAAGGGAGGAGTGAGGTGAGTCCTAGGAAGGAAAGAACTAAGAAAGAAAATTTACTGATGATGCAATCAAGGAAATGGCATTCAAGAAGGAACACTTTTGTTTGTGTCATTCTGTACAATAGTTTCTGATTATAGCCATTTGCTAGCTGATGCCCACTCAAACTACCTGACCATCCCAGGAGAGTGGGAGTTGATAGCTTATCCCCATCTGTAGCATTCTAGATAAAGGCAGAAATTGTCTTAGTTCTTAATCACCCTCTTTTTCGCCTAAACACACCTTTACCCTTCTGTGATCATACCTCTTCTTATCTTTTTCATCTGCTCCTTAGCTTTTTACTTACATCTCCTGTATATTTTGTGCCATTTCTAGAATCCAGAGCCTTCAGCTCCACCCCTTTTGGGCAACCATGCAGCAAGTACCCACACCAATTAATGTGACTGGGGCCAGACTCAATGCTAAGTCCCTTACATTATTTCAGATACTCCTAACAGGAAATGCATAAGCACTACTCTTATATCTCATAGAGGACAAAATAGGCTTGCAGAGTGACTTGCCCAGACCACAAAGTGAGGCACATACCCTTCCTGACTCTGCCACACTCTCCCCCATCATAGCAGGAGCACTGCTCCTTCCACACATACATTACCATTTGAACATCCCCTTCACTATTCATCCTTCCCTGAGAGGTCAGAAAAAAAGAGATGCTTCACCTCTGATCTAAAACTAACAAAATGCTTTCCCTTGATTCAATTCTCTTCTATTCTATGAAGTTCTTCTTCCAAACATTTCCTTTTCTGTACCTTTGATATCTCATTTTCTACTCCTTTTCATGCAAAAGGTATGGTCTGTTTATTCCCTTGTGCAAAAAAATTTCCATTTTGATGATTTATTTAGCAGAGTGCTGACATCATGAATCCCAGAATCTGAAAGGGGAGATGAGCTCTAAGTTACTGTTGCATGGACATGAGATGCTGTAGAGTTCAAGGAAGGAGAGGGCAATTATCACCAGAGAGGTGGTTACATTTTCATGGAGGACCTGGGCTAGAAGAGTACACCTGGGAGAAGTTCTATAGGCAGAAAATGGAAAAGGGGCACCAGCCAGGGGGAACAGAATAAGGAAAGGCATAGAGACAGGACAGCCCAGAGGATATCTGGCAAAGGGTATCTGTCCAGTTTGGATGGGCACAGAGAATGTAGAAGTACTGGACAGTGAGTCTAGATTATGGAGGATATACCATCTTAGGATAATACTGCGTAGGGAACAAGTAGGAAAGTGACATTATGAGAATGTGAATCAGGGAGATTATTCTGGTGGCAAAGTTCAGGATAGACCAGAATTTGGTAATATGAAGGTGGGATGATTAGTTGAAAGGCTATTGCAATAGTCCAAGTAAGAACTACTGCGTTCCTGTCCTGTCATTGAATAGTAGCAACAGAAATGGGAAAAAAATCAAATGTTTAAGAGACATCTTGGAGGTAAAAGTCACAATTGTCCTGGGAAAAGGGAAAAGAAACTTCAAAGTTATCTTAGCCTGAATGCACCAAGTGTGAAGATAGTGATATTGAACAGAAATGGAAAGTCATCAAGAAGAGCAGGCTTAGAGGGCATGAGTTCAATTCTGACCATGCTGAAGTGCCGCTGTCAGTGGGACACTCCCAATGAGACTGAATCTAGCAGGCAACTCTGGAAAGCAGCCAGAGTTGGAAATACACAGTTGAGAACATTTTGCTTGTAACCAAATGCTGCTGGGAAGTGCAGAACATTTAGTAAAGATTCAATATGAGGGAAATGATATTTAGTAGAAACCATGTTGTATTCATCTCCTTAACCCAAACCTCATTCTTATTAGTGATGGGTGCTCAAGAAATAACCAAGAAATGAATGAATTATGAGATTCCCAATATATGTCTGCTAAGTTAATAAATGAAAGAAGTAAATAAAAAATCAAACAACTAGATGATGAATTTATGAAGTCCTGTAATGATGAATGAGAAGAGAGTTAGACGAGGGCATACTATTGGAGATGTAATGTGGAATGCATTTCTGCAAAATTTCACCAAGAGCCTGAAGAAATCTTTGATAGAAAAGTAGCTGGGAGGCTGCACTGACTTGCAAGAACGCTTACTTGCATAGAGTAGCCAATGTGCCTTCTCTGCCTCATGGGGATTTCTGGGACATTGCAGAAGTTTTCTGGCTTGTGCGCTTCTGTTTCCTGGCTGCGGTCGAGTTCTGGGCCATCTTTTGTTTCATTCAGCCTCAAATCAGAAGATCCTCTTGGATGCTGGCTCTCAACTGGGAAATGGAAACTATTTGTGCTGCCATGAAGGAAGCTTTCTGCATCTGGCAGGGTCTCCGGGCTGGAACCAGCATAAAGAGAAAATTAGGAAATAATCAAGTAGGCTGTGCTCTTCTTGGTGCATTTCATTGTTAGTATTCCAGTTACCGGGAGGATGTCTAAAGCTCTTCCTGGTTTACTGCCTTGAACATTAAAAGAAAAAATAATCTCCACATAGCTCAAGTTCATGAGCATGAGTATCCCAGCAAGAAAGTCTGTGTAAGAATCTGTGAATAGTGCAAGATGGCATGGGTGATAAACATGGTCTGTCAGGACGTTTTTCCATTTGCTCACTGCTCTCTGGCACAGGCCTGCGGGGGCAGAACAAAGCCTATTTTGTGCTTCCCAAAGCACCCCTGCTGTACTTTCGAGGGTTTTTCTTTCCACCAGAAGCCTGCTTGAGGGATTTTTTAGCCCTTTCCCTCAAATAACTAAATGAGGCCACTGTTTTGCTGGCATTTGGTATAAGGAAGGGCAGTCTCTATCTCACACTTAAAATCTTGGCATATTCCACGGAGGACGCAGAAATCTGTGTGCTATTCTTCAGGACAGAGAGAACGCTCTCTGCTCCAAAAGGTGTCCCCCACCCTGGCGCTGAAATATCTGAAACACCACTATGACCCTTATAAAGTAGAGTCCTTCTGTGCACTGCCCCTGCTTCCAGCTCCTCCCTGTCACCTCCAGTAAGCAGCGACCTGGTCCCGCTTGGGGACCTCCAGGAACAAGGGAGCACCTCGGGAGGGATCCTGCTGCATGGACAAACAGTGCTCATTATTTTAGAAAGTTTCAGTTCACATTGAATTAAAATCCACCTCCCTGGTTTACATTTCATATTTCTTCCACACTACAGCCCTGTAAATATTTGAAGAGAACTAGCATGTCTCCACTTGCCAAACACAATATTGTCAGCTGTTTCCCACTGGTCGTGATTACCAGCCCAGATCAAAGCAGATACTATCCTTTCCTCCCTCCTCCTTCCAACTGGCTGCTTCCCACAACATTTCTGTGTCCGTATGTGCTGATCCCTGTGCTAGATGGCCTTCCCCTCCCCTGGGCACCTCGTACACTTGTCTCTTAAAGGGCCATGCAGAACTCGCCATAGACGGAGCTCATGAATGACTTTGGGGTTACATGGATCTGAATTCAAGTTCCAGCTTCTGTCCTTCCTTTTGCCGTAGGATCCAGTCAAGTTTCTTGACCATGACACAAATCAATTTCGTTATTTATAACATGAGGACAATGGTCTCTGTTTTGCAGGGATAGAGATAATATGTGCAAACTGCCTGGCACATCACCTGGGCTGATTGAGAACAAGCCGGTCCATTATGCCATGCTATTTGGTCAAATAAGAGCATGGAATAGTCTTGATCATCAAAATATATCAGCTACAAACCCAGCCATCTGTGAGCCTGCTCAACATGACATCTGTGTTTTCCTTTAAGTTACTGATAAAAATGTTGGCCCGGATGTGGCCTTAGAAAGAGCCTGTGACCTTCTGTAGGGACACCATCCTCTTATGCCTTCTTTCTCTAATAAACATTTCTTGGTCAGTGACATTGAGCAAGTTATAAATAGAACCGTGCTTTTTTCTGGTCTATGCTTCTCCATCACTTCCACATGAATATTGTGAGAGCCTTTGTCAATTGCCTTGCTGAAATCCAGATAGCCGATGTCTAGATCATTCCCCTGATATAGTAATGAAAAGATCCCCTCTCCCATGCATTCTCTTTTGAAAGGCAAACCCTCTTGGGAGAGCTAACATGTTGCATTAATTCACACTAACCTGGTAGTAATCTAACAGACCCTTTTCTACCTGACTCAGCTGGGAGTGAAGAAGTCACTGAATACTGGAAGTGAAGGGAGGGTTGCTAATATAAGCATAAAAGTGTGTAGTCACAGCAGAATGGAGAATGAAAATAAATCCTATTGACTTAGCAAATGAGCTCAGAATGGACCCATGCACAGATCCATCTTTACAAAGAGATAAAGACATGAAACTGATTGCATAGCCTCTGAGGATTCCAGTGCATGCTTAAAAATATGCTCTTATCTCCCCTTCTGTTCTAAAAATCACCAGATTCAACAAGTGTCAAATGTACCTTACACTCCCTTCTTTTGGCCCCAGCAGGGGATCGGAGGGGTGGTAGGTCCCTGTTACTACAGATGTTCAAATTCAGCCCAACCCTAAAAATTCTTATTAATGGGGATAACAGCAGCCAGCACTCATGGAGGGCTGACTTACATGCATTATGTGGTAATCCTCACAACAATCCTACGATGGAGGGATCATTGTCATCCCTATCTTCCAGTTGGGAAAGGAAGCCTCAGAGAGGAGGGACAATTTGCTCAAAGCCACACAGCTATGCAAGGAACGGGGCCAGGTCTCTGTCTCAATTCTGCTTCACATAAAAGAGCTCTTAATACCTAGACAAATGGTGCCTACCAATCTCATTTTAAAGATTCCTTGTTTGGCATCTAGCAAGACTGTATTAACAAGGACTCTAGGGATTGGCCCAGAGAGATGATGCCACTAAGCCCTTTCAGCTTTCATCTACCTTCTCTATCTATCCTCCTGGATATTGCATGCTACTATGTGTCCTCCTAGGTGGCCTGGCTGCAGCTCTGATGACCACAGTGATCTGGAGTGGACTCTCCCAATTTAACTGTGGCTCACACCCAAGGAGACATCTGCTCTCTGGAAATCATACTGTTGGGAAGCTGCCCTCAAAATTGTTTTGGAAATGGGCGGTGGTGTCTTGGAACAGCTTGACTGGGGGCTGCATCTCATTACTGACATAATTGTGACCTTTCGGCAGAATATGGAAAATGCCATTGATATAATATGCAAAAGTGATGTCAGTGCTATGATATGGGAGGGAAAGGGATGGCCCATGTGGGATATTTATTTTAATGATATCACCATCATTTGTTATGTGGTTCGAATTAAATAGAAGTCTTTGAGTCTAAACTCAACCAATGATCTCTCAAAACATCCCCTTGTTTTGTCTGGTGTCATTTAGCACTCAATCTGCTCCATTTCCTGGCTGAACAGAGTCCTTGATATGAGTTCTTGTTCTGATGACTTAAACTCAGAAATAAAGGGGGCCTTTATCTTCAATCAAATTGTACTTTTATCGATCCAAGATTGAAGAATTCTATGAGAGTCGGATGGAATGTGATTTAAATTAAGGGAACAGGTGAGATGGAGCCCAAATTATAGATGAGCTAATTTGGTTACATGCACACAGACACTGAAGTTGAGATTAAATTGTACAGTGACAAACAGATTACAGAAATACGAACACCTTTACATGACCCTTTGGCAAGTTTCCAATGTGTAGCTGCTGGGTTGGATCTGAAGGCCCTTCAGTTCTACCAGGTGACTGAGCTCGGTGAAGCAGATGCTTCTCTGTGGGCTCCCAGCTGTTGCTCTCCCCAAGCTGTAGAACAAGTAGGTTTGCTAATAATAGTCCTATTAAAAAAGTGAAAACAATAGTCCACATCCCCGCCTTCCATTAACAATGCATTTTAATGCTGTTACTCATGTTACCTCACTTGACTTTTTCAACATCCCTATAAAAGACAGAATTGTTGACATTATGAAGGTCATTAATGTTTCCATTTTACAAATGAAGAAACAAACCCAACATGGTGCGATTTCCCCTTGGACACAGGTGTAGTTTGTGGTAAACACTGGAACCCTGAATATTAGGTTGATTCTCCCTCCCTCCCCAGTTGGACATCGGAGCACAGGGGAGCACACTCTCACCTGAGTCAGGACCAGGCACAGGTGCTCTGAGCAAATGGCCCATCACAGAAAATCTCATGCACCATCCTCACTCTAAAAGCCAGTGATGTGTTGCTATAGGAATTAGCGATTACTTTGGGTAGAGCTCTGTGTAAACTTTTCCCGGTGTGTGAGGGCAGAGGTATGTAGTGTATTAGTTTGCTAGGGCTACTGTAACAAATTACCACAGACTGGAGGGCCCAAATAACAGAAGTACATTTTTTCATAGTTCTAAAGGCTAGAAGTTCAAGATCAAGGTGTCAGCAGGGGGAGTTTCTTCTGAAGCCTCTCTCCTTGGCAGTCTTCTCCCTGTGTCTTTTCATGATCATTCCTCTGTGTGTGTCTGTTCTAACATCCTTTTCTTATAAGGACACAGTCTATTGGATTAGGATCCACCTTAATGACTGCATTTTAACTTAATTACCTCCTTAAAGACTTTACCTCCAAATATGGTTACTTTCTGAGATACCAGGGGGCAGCATTTCAGCATATGAATTGGAATAAAACTGATAGCAAGAAATATATAGAGGGTAAGGAGAAGCAGAATGTCCATGAGGACTGTACTATATTTATTAATTTCATGGGTAATGAGCGCCCGTTGGTGCCAATGCTCTCTGATCCATGCACCCATCACAGCCAGATAGGGCCCCTCTGAGGGCTATGGGACTTTTTGCAAGTGCCAGCAGCTACCACCAATGCTGGTTCCACAGAGTGCAGAGAAGACAAACTTAGCACCAGTTCTCTTTGGTGTGCACAAAATCACTTGGGGAACTTGTTAGAGCCCAGATATTTGGGACTCACCTCAGAGATTCTGATTCTGGATGGGGCCAAGAATCTGTGTTTCCAGCAACCTCCCAAATGAAGTGGATCCTATTGATCCACGGAGCACATTTTGAGTAGTACTGTCAAATGCCACACTAGGAACTTGTCCTTCTCGGTTTTGACTTGTATTATTTAACAGCCTCAAGATTGTGAACAATATCTATTCTAAAAGCTGTTTTCCTCAGGTTAGGCCAATGGTGCAAACAAAGATAATATGTTTATTTTACAGACTTGAGAGCTATGATTTTAAACAAAGCATCTGTAATCCATTCTCGGTTCTCCAGAAATGCTGTTAATTCTCTTACCTTTGTACAGGAGGAGCTGAAGAGTGCTAGTCTTCATGAAGTCAAAGAACATGTATTGCTCATTATAGCCACATTTATCCTTTTGCATGTATATAATAAGAAGATAGTCAACATGGCTGATGAAGGAGAGCATCATGGGATTGGCAGGATACCTTTCCTGAGGGCTTAAGTTTGAGTATTTGGAATTTAAAGAAAAGTATGTGTTTTTAAACTTCATTTGAAATAAGAATCTGTAAATCATTTTGTATTTAGAACAGCTTTTCCCAAGAAATAGTTACAGTCCATTCACAAAGGCCCACTTAACCTGTAATGTGGCTGAAGTATTTACATCATTCCTAACCACTGTTTCTTGGAGTTAAATGCATTCCAAGTTCCAACAAGAATAACCACAGCAAAAATTTCCCTCAATGACTTGGGTGGGGGAAGGGGAAAGAAAGAACCAGTAAGTGGAGCTGAGATGACAGAGGGGTGACAACATGTGGGAATGTAGGAGCAGTTGCAATATAGAAGTCAAGACTGTGGGCACAGGCTTTAATACTCCTGAATTTGTTTAGTGATTAGGATTATTTATTTGTATGTTGTATGTATTTGTATATTTATTTACTAATAGAGATTATATGTACATTATCATTTATTACCCTTTAATTCATATGTGTTAATTTTGTCTCTGCAACTAGATTATAAACTCTCAAAGGCCTAGCACTATGTATGGTATCCATGCTGCTTTTTGTGGTGGTATCTTGAAATCAATTAGTTACACTAATTGTTGATTACATTATGGACATACTAGGTCTCAGCAGGTATCGTTGAGCTAGTTATGAAGTATAGTGAAATCATGGAATTGAAGGTGCTGACAATAGCAAGAGAACAGGGGACAGGTGAAAGTTTCACTGGTCATGCTCTGCCAGTAATTTAACTCCAAAGAGAAAAGAGGAAGCTCGACAAAATAATTACCTTTGATCTCCTGGGAAATCAGACTGAAGGACAGTAGGTGTGGCATCTATAAACAGCTTTGTTCACCACCAGCTATTCTTGTGGTACCAGGATAGGTTGACATAGAATCAAGAAGAAGGTCAGTGAAATTACTAGAGATTCTCAAATCAAACTGCACTACTAGGTATTTACCCCAAAGATACAAATGTAATGATCTGAAGGGACACTGCACCCCAATGTTTATAGCAGCAATGTCCACAATAGCCAAACTATGCAAAGAGCCCAGATGTCCATTGAAAGATAAATGGATAAAGAAGATGTGGCATATGTATACAGTGGACTACTACTCAGCCATCAAAAAAAAAAAAAAAAGAAAACTTGCCATTTGCAATGACATGGATGGAACTAGAGGATATTATGCTACATGAAATAAGTCAACAGAGAAAGACAATTATATATCATCTCACTCATATGTGGAATTTAAGAAGCAAAACAGGATCATGGAGGGAATAGAGGAAAAAATAAAATAAGACAAAATTAGAGAGGAAACAAACCGTAAGAGACTCAATCATAGGAAAAAAACTGAGGGTCACTGGAGGGGAGAGGAATAGAGGAATGGGGTAACCGGGTGATGAACATCAAGGAGGGCATGTGACATAATGAGTACTGGTATTATATAATGATGAATCACTGAACTCTACCTCTGGAACCTATAATACATTATATGTTAATTAACTAAATTTAAATAAAAATTTAAAAAATAAGACCATTGCTCATTTTGGAAGCTCTCTGGAGATGAAATAAATCTGCAGCTTTTAGTGGGATGAGCTGGACTTGCCAATGAGGTATCCCTGTTTCTGGCCTGGTTGTGGCAGCTTTGTTAATGGCATAGCCTACATGTTATTCAACTCTAGAAACTTTAACTTCAGGCACTCCTTAACTTCAGGATATAAAAAGAAATTGTCTTAATTGTATTTCTTTTCTTGAGGGGCTTTTCGCTATAGGGAAAAGAATACTGGAAGTGAGAATATCTGGGTTCTGATCCCTGTTCTCTCTCACTGAACAATCAAGGAATTTAATTCACCTCTTGCTATCTCAACTGAGGATCTTCAAAGTTTCTTCCAGCTCTATTAATCTATAAGTCTACTATTACTCTTTGGAATTAACCATGGAAAAAATATTAGAGAAAATTATATTAGAAAAATAATATTAGGGAAAGGGACAAATATACCCATGTCATCGTTTCTATTCAACATTACATTGGAGAGTCAAGTCAGTTTATTGAGGGAAGAAAAGGAAACAAAATGTATAAGTTCTGAAGAAGGAGAAATAAAACTGATGATGTGATTATATGTAGATTTATGTAGAAATCCAAAAAAAAAAATTCAACAAATATATAACTAGAATAAATAGACCTGACACTGAGCTGGATCTTCTGACAAACTACGGAAATCAATATAATCTCTCTATGCCAGCAAGGAACAGCTAGAAAACATAATTTAAAAGACTATTTAAATTGTGTCAAAAATACAAAATGCGGGATCCCTGGGTGGCGCAGCGGTTTAGTGCCTGCCTTTGGCGCAGGGCGCGATCCTGGAGACCCGGGATCGAATCCCACGTCAGGCTCCCGGTGCATGGAGCCTGCTTCTCCCTCTGCCTGTGTCTCTGCGCCTCTCTCTCTCTCTCTCTCTCTCTCTCTGTGTGTGTGTGTGTGTGTGTGTGTGTGTGTGTGACTATCATAAAAAAAAAGTTTACAAAAATACAAAATGCTTAGGAATAAATCCAACAAAGATGTGCAAAGACTTCTTTGTAAATAAAGAAGCATTATTAAGATAAAAATTTTAAAGCATAAATAAATGGGGGGATATATTATGTTCATGGATTGTTAATACTATAAAGACAATGAAGACAATAAATGCAATCCCAATCTAAAAAATCCCACTAATTTTTTTAATTAAATAAATTTCCTTTATTAAATAGAGGCTATAATCCACAGTCTTGGAAGCCTGAAAGGTCAGAAAGTTGAAATTCTAAAATCTATTCAAAAGTCCCTCTCAAAGTCTCTAACATGACTTGTCTGCCCATGCAAGACAGCACTTTCATGAAACATCACCTAAGAAAAGACTATCCCACAACCCTCCCCAGATTCCCCAGGCCTTCACATTGTGAAGTAAGAAAAGGGGTGATAGGTGTAATGGATTAGGTCCCTGAGAAAGCAAGCAGTCATGAGATGTATCTGAAGCATAGGGGAAGAATTAACCTCAGGCAACCTAAAAGAACCTCTGAAAATAATGGAGAAAAATGGGGGAAAAAGGATATAAGTACATGCAAGTTAGTTTGCAGGTTTAGTGTCAGGAGTTGAGTGGTTTTCCAGTTGATTTGCTCTGTTTTCTTCAATACTGTTAATACTAAAAATTAATACTTGTTATGTACTACCATATTCCAAGCATTTCATCTATATGAACTCATTTTGAACTCTGAACAGCCGTGTGAGGGGCTGTTCTATTATTATATCCCCATTAAAGCAGAGGAAAGGGAAACATAGAAATAGGTTAATTAGTTTGCCCAAGGTCACACGGAACCCAGATTTGCACCAGGTAGCCTGGTTGTGGAGCCCACAGTCTTAACCATGACTTCACTGCAGTTTGTCTTCACACTCTGTAAAAGAGGGGATTCAACTGGAAATGCTTTTGTGAAAGACAAGTGACAATACCTTCTGAGAAAATGCAGAGAGCTTTCCTGACGCTCTTGGGGGCTCCAGGGAGGCTGAAGACCATGCTTTGTTGGCCCAAGAAAGAACTTCTGAATATGTTCCAGGTCAGGAACAACCAGAAATCAGGCTGGCTTCCCTCGCAAAGGACAAAACCCTTTGAGGGGGATCCAAATATAATACTAAGAGGCTGTTCAAAGAATAGAAGCTACTCAGTGCTGGCACTTGATGTTGCTAATTACTCATTTTCTGACTTTTTTTTTTTTTTTTTTTTTTTTTTTTGGCAAGGAGGAATGTGCTCTTCTCTAGAACTATCCTTAGAGAAAAAGCTAGAGGGAGAATCTAATTCCCAAATTGTCTTTTGAAATGGGTAAGTAGATAAACAGGATATAGTAGACCTATTAACAAAAGAGGTGAAGTTAAACCATTAGAAAGGGGTGGACTGGAGTTGTTGACTTATTGACCAAATTATGCAACTTTAATTTTATAGGAACACTCTGCTTCATAGAGAACTTCTGAACCATTAGTGTTATTTATATCCCTAGGCAGGCACTGAAGGGCACCCTGTGAGCCAATAGCTATGACTCAAACTTCTAGTCTCAACAAGTTGGTCAGACATATATATTCTCCTGATCTCCCCAATCCCTGGCATATTAATGCTTATTCTCAATAAACTCTAGTTGATTGACTGTTTGACCAAAGGACTGGAACCTTTCCCAAAAACAGGCTAAATGATATTGGAATGGAAACTTAGAATTTTTCACATGCTTATTAGAAAGAAAAGAGAAGATGCACAATACATTTTCAAAGTGTACAGATGGCACTAATCATGTTTATACAGTCAACTGTTGATCTGAGGTTAATAAACCAAAAAATCACTAGAGATTCACAGAGTGGCCAGAAGAGTAGGGTCAAGTTTGCATGGGGGGTATGTGCAAGTTAATTCATACAGAGAAATGACCCTGCCTTGTCTTCTGGAACTAAAAGAAGAAAAAAAAAAGCCAAATAGTAAACATTACTGGAAAGAAAGTTGGAAAAATATGGTTGTTCTAGTCTACACAGTTTTCTACACACTTGAAATGCCACAATAAATAACTTGTACTCGTTACCTCCAGAAAAGATCAGAATGAGCATATAAATATATTTTTACAACTTATTTTGACTTATTTATGCCTAAAGGACAATGAGAAACCTGGAACAGGAAGGTTTAAGCCAAGACACTTTGGAAGGGCTATTTCTTGACGTAAGGCAGCCAAGATGGAGAACCAGAATCTCTGTTGGAAGGAGACAGAACATGGGGTAGGAAAACTGTACAGAGGGTCAAATTAGAAAGATAAAACCAGAATGGAAACAATGAGAAAGCACAGTCAGGACTGGAGGGTGAGAAGATCTTGGAACCATTTGGATCAAAGAGGATAGTTCAAGACTAAGGTTATAAGTTTTGGTTCTTCTTACCACACAGAGGTGGTAGCTGAGAGGAAGGGTATATGGAGAATTTCAGGGCCATATTAGATTATTAAGGAATATGGGTACTTTCAGTTTATAATCCTAACATTTGAGAGATGATAACCACATCTTCCTACAAGGTGTAACCTGTAGCCCTTGTCAGACACCAAGCCCGGACTGGATGAAACAAGGCTCTCTGCCTATATGGAAATTATTATGGTAAGCAGAAATGAGAATTCCTAGAACCTAAGACACACCTTTATTTGAATATAGATAGAAAACATCTTTGAAAGAGTTGTAAATTATCTGGCTCTGCATTTATTTGGATTCCCCAGACTCATGCTTCCCTCATAGGTGAAAAAAAAGAAACAACTGAAAATCCTTTTTCTTTCAGAATGATTACATGCTCTTGCCACCTAACGTGAAGAGAAAAATATTTTCCCTTTTCTGTTCTACTAAACAGTTGTGAGGCTTTCCCCACTGTCTGGTTGGTGGTGAATTACATGTAAAGTGAACTGATGAAAGTGGCCAAACTGTCATCTAAAAATCCCACAAAGCATTCATTGGAGTTTTTAGCTTTGAGCAACCGCTAGGTTACAATTACTGTTAGGACTCTTCTTTCTGGGTTTATGTTTACTAATCAAGATAATCATAAAAGGATGTGACATCTCTGTTAAAGCCTTCCATCCTATAAAATAACCACCAAATGTCATGGTTTTCAATTATTTGCAAAGGCTCTCCCCTCATGATTAATTTCTTCCACACATCTCTCTTTGTAAGCACTTGCCCATTGTCAAACACTATAAGGAAGCAGTCTTGCTCTTTTTGAGATTTTTTCTTATTTTGTTCCTGCCTCCTTACTGTATTTGGTAGTCAGCAAATCCTAACTTGTCTCTTCTATTCTGGAGAAAGAACAATATACATACATATACTATATATTACATTTTTATAATGTATATTATATATGTAGTTCTTAATAGAGTAGAAAGAATATTTAATGATCTCTAATTTTTATAGAAAGAAATATATTGTTTTTCAAGAGGGAAGATGACTTCTTTCAGGATGGATAGCAATTCCCCAAATCCTTAAAATTGGAGGAAATGAGGCTTTTAAGGAGAGAAAATGATTATATCTGCTTTGTAGATGAGATTGCCAGTAGACAACTGAGAATCAGAATCAGTTTTTGAATACATTCCATTAGGAAAGAGAAGATTCCTTTTTAGAAAAAGAAAAACATCCAGGTACAGCATCTCGGCATTGTGCGGGGACTTGAGAGCTGTTCCAAACCCACATTTTTCATGACATCTGGAAAGCAGGAATATAACCAACTGGGTATATTTCAGTTCACCATGTGGACTGTCCGCTGGGGTGTAAAGAATTAGCAAACTCACTGGGATATGGATGCCAGCTATTAGGAGACTCACAGGCACTGGTCACACTCAGGTAATATAATTTTTTAGAAATTAAATCTGTATTTTGTTTTCTGGGGCCCCCTCTCGTGTTCGCAGCTACATGTATTTACACTGGGCCACATGTAGCCAAACCCTGCTTATGCTGTCTACCAAAGCAAAGTCTTTGGAGAATAAAAGTGCATAAATGGAATATTAGCAGCCTCAAGGAAAAGACATGGGCCTCATGCCATCTAACTGGGGCAATCTGGTGAGGGGAAGTGCCCCTGGGGGATGGTTTAGAAATGTGGGGTCTTAGGGTTGAGTTAGTCAAGGAGAAGTGTGTTCTCAGGATGTTAGAAACCAACATAGCAAAGGTTGGAGCGAGGTATGTGGGGACAAGTGTCAATCTTCAGAGAGAGGACTTGAGGCGACACCATGAACAGAATACTCGTTAGAAAGAGAGCACTATGGGGCCAAGAGCCAAATTTGAGGGTGGCAAATATTCTGGGAGACACAAGGTAGGATACTCGCCCTCTAGTTTAGGAAACAAAGCTAATAAAACACAAATGAAACCTATTGGGGAGCATAGAAAACAACATTGTATAAAATGCTAATTTATGTGTCTGTTGATTCTATTTCCTTTATTAAGACTTGCCAGGTTATCCTTCCAAAGCCTATCTACCCTGATCTCCACCAACTGGGTAGCAACTCTTGGTGGTATCTGGACTAAATCCAAGTAGATGGATTCCTTCCAGACACAGAACTAGAGAATTTTTCAGGCAATGAGATAGGATTTTTTAAAACTGAAAAACAACAACAACAACAGAAAAAAAGTCTTTGTTAAACCAACTAAGGTCACGGGTCCCTGGGGGCGCTCAGATGGTTAAGCATCTGTCTTCGGCTCAGGTCATAATCTCAGGGTCCTGGGGTCAAGCCCCACACTGGGCTTTCCACTCAGCAGGGAGTCTGTCTCTCCCTTTCCCTCTGTTCTTTCTCTCTCTCTCTCTCTCTCTGAAATAAATAAATAAAATCTTTTTTTAAAAAAAGCCAACCAACTAAGGTCAAAATTTGATAAAATTTCTCATTATTATATTTAGCCAGATGATCCATGTATAGAAAAATCTTAAGAGACACCCATCGAAGATGTTAGGAGCCAGCGTTCTAATTTTCAGCTGTTATCAATTACTGCTCAGTTCAACCACTCTGTGTTTAATGTGTTACAGAATGTCTGGAAATTTGTTTCTAGCTCTTGAGCTTGTGGTTCCTCCAATGAAATTTTGCTCCCAAAGTGCCTGCACAAGCCTTCCATCCAGCCTGTGAATGCTGTGGATGAGGAAGGACCCATACATGTGACCTTGTTAGGAGAAAGCCCTCATCCACCTTTGATAGTTTGCTTCCTCCAACTCTTTTGGTCTAATTAGAGGAGAAAGGAGAATTTCAATTTCAGAAAAAAACCTTTCTATTTTGATGTTGTGACTGTCACTTAAAACACACATTTTAGGGCAGCCCTGGTGGCTCAGCAGTTTAGCGCCGCCTTCAGCCCAGGGCCGGATCCTGGAGACCCGGGATAGAGTCCCACGTCGGGCTCCCTGCATGGAGCCTGCTTCTCCCTCTGCCTGTGTCTTTGCCTCTCTCTCTCTCTCTCTCTCTCTCTCTCTCTCTCTCTCATAAATACAAAACAAACAAAAACACACATTTTAGAACCCTTTAATTAATTCACTGTAAGCTTCCTTCACTATCTACAAACACTGCTGGTAACACCAGCTTTCCGAGGGTCCTGGTACCTAGAGAATTGGTCAGATGAATATGGTTCCTATTCAAATCTTTGAGAATTTTATTTTAAAATCACCCTCATTGAGGTATAACTCACTTGAAATAAAATGCACTCATTGAAGCTGTACATTTTCTGTGAATTTTGACAAATGATGTACCCAGGTCACCTACACTCCTATAGAAACATGGATCACTTCCGTCATCCCCAAATGTTCCCTTTGCCCCTTTGTAATCATTCCCCATCCCCCAGACAGCCAGTGCTGTCACTGCAGATTAGTTTTGCCCTTTCTAGAACTTCATATAAATGCAATCATGCAGTGTTTACTCTTGTGTCTGGCTCCCTCTTTGTTCAACATGCTGGTTTTGAGATTCATCCATGTTCTATCAGCAATTCCTTCCTTTTTGTGGCTTTTTATATGTATACAGAGGGAAAGAGGCTTCCTTGTGCAACCACATACTGTTAAGAAGGTTTTAATGAAGATCTGATTTTTGTCTTTCAGGGCATTTATAAATATTCTAGTAAGACAGAGTAAAATTCCACAGTGTCTCCTTTTCCTGAAATAAATGGAGATTTCTACACAGTTTAGGGTACACTGAAAAACCAATTAAACAACCGGCTTAAAATAAAACACGTGTTGAGTTGTGACACACTGATTTTAAAACATACTTTTATTGTCTGTTGAAGGCTACCAATGACTTGACTGTCACAAGAAATCTTTGATCCCAGAACTACCCAAAGCTACAATTGGTGGGCGTGATCTCACAATCTTTTTCTTCATGTCTTTAGGCTTTATGTTTAGAGGATCTGGCACCAAGACTTTTGTCAGCAAATTTGGAAGTTTGGGGTTTTTTTTCTCATCAATTATAAGGCTTTAGAATGTAATCTTAATGATTAGATTAATGTTGACAGGGTAATAGGAAAAATCCAACAAGTATTTATTCATCATTTAGTCGAAATATAGATAAGTAAGCTATTACTCCCTCTCTCCCTAAGTTTGTAATCTAGTAGCAGCAAAAAGAAAAAAAAAAACAAAAAACAAAACAAAACAAAACAAAAAAACATCCAGAAAGAGTTATCACAGGGAGAGCTATGAGAACTATTGTTGTGGGGGACAATCAGAGTCCCTTAGAGGAATTCAGCAAGGAGTAGGAGCAGTTTGAACTCCTGCAATACAGAAGATTTCACAGAGAGGAGTTGACATTAGAACTGGAACCTAATAGAAAAATAGGACTTTCAATAAATGAGGAAAATAAGGGCCTTCCAGGCAGAGGGAAGCTGTCTTCTACCAGGTGCTTATTGTGGGTCAGGACTGTGCTCCCAACGTGGCACATGTGGTCTAGGTTCTCACAAGGACTCTCAGACTATGTATTATTTATTATCCCTACTTATGGGATGAGGAAACAAAGGACTGCAAGTCCCACAACTTCTAAGTGGCAGAGCTGGGATTTGAACCCATGTTTGCTTTGCTCCAAAACTCATGCCTGTATCACCAGGTCCTTCTGCTGGACTCTCTCCATTTTTCCATAGCTAAGGCTGCCTCCTTGGTGGCTCCTGCCACCTGGCTCATCATTGCCATTGTTGACATTCTGGACACTCCCCAACTTCCCGGAGGCAAAGACCACAGGCTTCCTCTCTATCTCAGACTTCCTCCTTACCACCAGTTCTTGGGTTACTGTAGTGCCCTTGTGAACAACACACACAGAGCTACATCCTCGAGGTCTTAATGTCCTTCTCTCCAGTGGCTTTTTCTCCTTTCTGTTTCTGCTCCCAGTCTATCTCTATACCCCAGACTTTGTCACCACCCAGAATGGTTTTACCTCTGAAATCCTGAGCTCTGGTACCCCTATCTCTGGCCACAATCTCACATTCTCTCAGCCTTGTCCTCCTACACCTGCCCTTGACTGTACCTGCCATTTATCCCTTCACTTCTCTCAACCTAGCAGCCCTTTCCACATCTGACTCTTTGATTCACACTGAGCTGCAGGATGGATCACTAAATCACATTCTTTCTCAGATCTTTAAACCCCTGTCCTCCTCTGCCCTTGTCCAGCCCAACAAACCACTGGATCAGTCTGACAATCTGTCACTAAAGCTACTCAGTGTCACTGGGGCAAACCACAACAGAATTTGCTGGATCCATTACAAACTCCTGGTCTCCTCTCTCAGTTGAACCTCAAACATCTTTCAAACGTCTTTTTTCTTGATCTATGTTGGCCTCTAATGCCTTACCACTCAGTCACTTTTCAAATCTTTAGTTGTGTCCTCTAATTCCCTATCCAAACTCTAGTCTTTACCCTTGGCCAGAGATATGTTCAATCAAGAGAACTAAAGTCATCAGGTGTGAATTAGATCAAATTTCTGAAAGTCATGTCAGCTAACTAATGCCCTGCACCCTCCTTTGGTCCCTCTCTGCAGGCCCTCTGGGTGAGCCATGTTACTTCCTGTCCAAATCCTACATCACCTATACTCTACTCCATTCTTTCCCACCTCCAATGGAGATCCTATAATGGTCCCATTTCTCTCTTACATCTTCAACCCTTCTCCCATTTTGCTATCTCTTTCTTTTCAGCTTCTAAATATGCACAAGTATCTCCTATTCCAAAGATATATCAGTTGATCTTTTTGTCCCTTTCTAGCCATAGCCCCATTTTTCCTATTTCTTCTTACAGCCAAGTTTTTTGAAAGAATATTCTATATTCTGTACTTATTATTCTGTCTCTACTTATTCTTACCCCTGATCTTTGCTCTTTACTGATTTATACAAAGCATAGACTAGCTCCTATCTCAATTCCCTAAAACTCAGCTAACAATAGATCCAACTGTTCAATAAAAGTTTAACAAAGGCTTGGCTCTAACATATATGAGGATTATAATGCAGGAAAAACATACTATATCTGAGTTATCTCGAACAAGTTACTTAATCTCTCTATGCCTTGGTATTCTCATCTGAAAAACAGGCATGATAAGAGTACTTTCCCCCTTAGATTTGTGAGGGTTGAAGATGGCGGAGGAGTAGGGTCCCCAACTCACCTGTCCCCACCAACTTACCTAGATAACTTTCAAATCATCCTGAAAACCTATGAATTCGACTGGAGATTTAAAGAGTGAACAGCTGGTTTGCTACAGAGAGAAGAGTTTGCACTTCTAACAAGTACAACTCATTTTTAGCCACTCTGCACTTATCAAAATGACTAGAAAGAAGAACTCACCACAAAAGAAAGAATCAGAAACAGTACTCTCTCCCACAGAGTTACAGAATTTGGATTATAATTCGATGTCAGAAAGCCAATTCAGAAGCGCAATTATAAAGCTACTGGTGGCTCTGGAAAAAAGCATAAAGGAATCAAGAGACTTCATAACTGCAGAATTTAGGTCTAATCAGGCCAAAATTAAAAAATAAATTAAATGAGATGCAATCCAAACTGGAGGTCCTAATGATGAGTGTTAATGAGGTAGAAGAAAGAGTGACATAGAAGACAAGTTGATGGCAAGGAAGGAAGCTGAGGAAAAAAGAGAAAAAACAATTAAAAGACCATGAGGAAAGGTTAAGGGAAATAAATGACAGCCTCAGAAGGAAAAATCTATGTTTAATTGAGGTTCCAGAGGGCACTGAGAGGGACAGAGGACCAGAAAGCATATTTGAACAAATCATAGCTGAGAACTTCCCTAATTGGGGGAGAGAAACAGGCATTCAGATCTAGGAGATAGAGAGGTGCCCCCGTAAAATCAATAAAAACCATTCAACGCCTTGACATTTAATAGTGAAACTTACAAATTCCAAAGATAAAGAGAAAATACTTAAAGCAGCAAGAGATAAGAGATCCCTAACTTATATGGTGAGAAATATTAGATTAACAGCAGACCTCTCCACAGAGACCTGGCAGGCCAGAAAGGGCTGGTAGGGTATATTCAGGGTCCTAAATGAGAAGAACATGCAGCCAAGAATACTCTATCCAGCAAGGTTCTCATTCAGAATATAAGGAGAGATAAAGAGCTTCCAAGATAGGCAGAAACTGAAAGAATATGTGACCACCAAACCGCTCTGCAAAAAATATTAAGGGGGACTCTGTAAAAGAAAGAGAAAGCCCAAGGAAATAAGCCATAAAACAGGGACTGAATAAATATTATGATGACACTCAATTCATATCTTTCAATAATAACTCTGAATGTGAATGGGATTAATGATCCCATCAAAAGACGTAGGGTTTCAGACTGGATAAAAAAGCAAGACCCATCTATTTGCAGTCTACGAGAGACTCATTTTATTTTATTTTATTTTATTTTATTTTATTTTATTTTATTTTATTTTATTATTTTATTTTTTTAAGAGACTCATTTTAGGCCTAAGGACACCTACAGCCTGAAAATGAAAGGTTGGAGAACCATTTACCATTCAAATGGTCCTCAAAAGAAAGCAGGGGTAGTGATCCTCATATCAGATTAATTAAAGTTTATCCCAAAGACTGTAGTAAGAGATGAAGAGGGACACTATATCATTCTTAAAGGATCTATCCAACAAGAGGACCTAATAATCATGAATATTTATGCCTCTTATGTGGGACCTGCCAAGTATCTCAATCAATTAATAACCAAAGTAGACATACTTAGATAATAATACACTTATACTGGGAGACTTCAACACGGTGTTTTCTGCAAATGACAAATATTCTAAGTAAAACATCTCCAAAGAAACAAGAGCTTTAAATGATACACTGGACCAGATGGGTTTCACAGATATCTACAGAACTTTACATCCAAACGCAACTGAATACACATTCTTCTCAAGTGCACATGGAACTTTCTTCAGAATAGACCACATACTGGGTCACAAATCAGGTTTCAACTGATACCAAAAGATTGGGATCGTCCCCTGCATATTTTCAGACCATAATGCTTTGAAACTTGAACTCAATCACAAGAAGAAATTTGGAAGAAATTCAAACATGTAGAGGTTAAAGAGCATCCTGCTAAAAGATGAAAGGGTCAACCAGGAAATTAGAGAAGAATTAAAAAGATTCATGGAAACTAATGAGAATGAAGATACAACCGTTCAAAATCTTTGGGATACAGAAAAAGCAGTCCTGAGAGGGAAATACATCGCAATACAAGCATCCCTCAAAAAATTGGAAAAAACTCAAATACACAAGCTAACCTTACATCTAAAGGAACTGGAGAAAGAATAGCAAATAAAATCTACACCCAGCAGAAAAAAATTAATAAAGATTCAAGCAGAATTCCATGAAATAGAGACCAGAACTGTAGAACAGATGAACAAAACCAGGAGTTGGTTCTTTGAAAGTATTAATAAGATAGATAAACCATTAGCCAGCATTATTAAAAACAAAAGAGAAAAGACTAATTAATAAAATCACGAATGAAAAAGGAGAGATCACAAGCAATACCAAGGAAGTACAAACGATTTTAAAAACATATTATGAGCAGCTATAGGCCAATAAATTAGGCAATCTAGAAGAAATGGATGCATTTATGGAAAACCACAAACTACCAAAACTGGAACAGGAAGAAATAGAAAATCTGAACAGGCCGATAACCAGGGAGGAAATTGAAGTAGTCATCAAAAACCTCCCAAGACACAAAAGTCCAGGGCCAGATG
The DNA here is from genome assembly GCF_018345385.1 of Vulpes lagopus. Lineage (NCBI taxonomy): Eukaryota > Metazoa > Chordata > Mammalia > Carnivora > Canidae > Vulpes > Vulpes lagopus. Next base: position 98,129,971 of record NC_054825.1, on the reverse strand, counting down.
GCTTCCCAGGGGAATTCTATCAAACGTTTAAAGAAGAAACAATACCTATTCTACTAAAGCTGTTCCAAAAGATAGAAAGGGATGGAATACTTCCAAACTCGTGCTATGAGGCCAGCATCACCTTAATTCCAAAACCAGACAAAGACCCTACCTAAAAGGAGAATTATAGACCAATATCCCTGATGAACACAGATGCAAAAATTCTCAACAAGATACTAGCCAATAGGATCCAACAGTACATTAAGAAGATTATACACTATGACCAAGTGGGATTTATCCCTGGGATGCACGGCTGGTTCAACACTCGTAAAGCAATCAACGTGATAGATCATATCAGCAAGAGAAAAAACAAGAACCATATGATCCTCTCAATAGATGCAGAGAAAGCATTTGACAAAATACAGCATCCATTCCTGATCAAAACTCTTCAGAGTGTAGGGATAGAGGGAACATTCTTTAGCATCTTAAAAGCCGTCTATGAAAAGCCCACAGAAAATATCATTCTCAATGGGGGAAACACTGAGAGCCTTTCCCCAAAGATCAGGAACATGACAGGGATGTCCACTCTCACCACCACTATTCAACATAGTACTAGAAGTCCTAGCCTCAGCAATCAGGCAATAAAAGAAATAAAAGGCATTCAAATTGGCAAAGAAGAAGTCAAACTCTCCCTCTTTGCAGATGACATGATATTGTACATAGATAACCCAAAAGCCTCCACCCCAAAATTACTAGAACTCATACAGCAATTCAGCAGTGTGGCAGGATACAAAATCAATGCCCAGAAATCAGTGGCATTTCTATACACTAACAATGAGACTAAAGAAAGAGAAATTAGGGAATTAATCCCATTTACAACTGCACCCAAAAGCATAAGATACCTGAGAATAAACCTAACCAAAGAGGTAAAGGATTTATACCCTAAAAACTACAGAACACTTCCGAAAGAAATTGAGTAGGACACAAAGAGATGGAAAAATATTCCATGCTCATGGATTGGAAGAATCAATATTGTGAAAATGTCAATGCTACCCAGGACAATTTACACATTTAATGCAATCCCTGTCAAAATACCACGGACTTTCTTCAGAGAGTTGGAACAAATAATCTTAAGAATTGTGTGGAATCAGAAAAGACCCCGAATAGCCAGGGAAATATTGAAAAAGAAAACCAGAGCTGGCGGCATCACAATGCCAGATTTCGAGTTGTACTACAAAGCTGTGATCATCAAGACAGTGTGGTACTGGCACACAACAGACACATAGATCAATGGAACAGAATAGAGAATCCAGAAATGGGCCCTCACCTCTATGGTCAACTAATATTTGACAAAGCAGGAAAGACTATCCACTGGAAAAAGGACAGTCTCTTCAATAAATGGTGCTGGGAAAATTGGACATTCACATGCAGAAGAATGAAACTAGACCATTCTCTTACACCATACACAAAGATAAACTCAAAATGGATGAAAGATCTAAATGTGAGACAAGATTCCATCCAAATCCTAGAGAAGAACACAGGCCTTTTTGAACTTGGCCACAGTAACTTCTCACAAGATACATCTATGAAGGCAAGGCAGACAAAAGCAAAAATGAATTTTTGGGACTTAATCAAGATAAAAAGCTTCTGCACAGAAAAAGAACAGTCAACAAAACTGAAAGACAACCTACAGAATGGGAGAAGATATTTACAAATGACCTATCAGATAAAGGGCTAGTTTCCAAGATCTATAAAGAACTTCTTGAACTCAACAGCAGAAACAAACAATCCAATCATGAAATGGGCAAAAGACATGAATGGAAATTTCACCAAAGAAGACATACACATGGCCAACAAGCACATGAGAAAATGCTCCGCATCACTTGCCATCAAGAAAATACAAATCAAAACCACAATGAGATACCACATTACACCAGTGAGAATGGGGAAAATTAACAAGGCAGGAAACCACAAATGTTGGAGAGGATGTGGAGAAAGGGGAACCCTCTTGCACTGTTAGTGGGAATGTGAACTGGTGCAGCCACTCTGGAAAACTGTGTGGAGGTTCCTCAAAGAGTTAAAAATAGACCTGCCCTACGACCCAGCAATTGCACTGCTGGGGATTTACCCCAAAGATACAGTTGCAGTGAAACAGCAGGATACCTGCACCCCAATGTTTATAGCAGCAATGTCCACAATAGCCAAACTGTGGAACGAGCCTCAGTGTCCATCAACAGATGAATGGATAAAGAAGATGTGGTTTATGTATACAATGGGATATTACTCAGCCATTAGAAATGACAAATACCTACCATTTGCTTTGACGTGGATGGAACTGGAGGGTATTATGCTCAGTGAAGTAAGTCAATTGGAGAAGCACAAATATTTTATGGTCTCATTCATTTGAGGAATATAAAAAATAGCGGAAGGGAATAAAGGGGAAAGGAGAGAAAATGAGTGGGAAAAATCAGAGAGGGTGACAAATCATGAGAGACTTCTAACTCTGGGAAATGAACAAGGGGTAGTGGAAAAGGAGGTAGGAAGGGGGATGGGGTGACTGGGTGACCGGCACTGAGGGGGGCATTTGACGGGATGAGCACTGGATGTTATGCAAATGTTGGCAAATTGAACTCCAATAAAAAATGTACAAATAAAAATAAAATAAAGTAAAATAAATAACCTTTAAAAAAAGATTTTTAAAAAATCAGGTATCTGCACCAAAATCCATGAGTCATGCCTCCCCTCAGGAGTCTCCTACTGGCGTATTTCTCTAAAAAGGTCTCTCCAATGAAGTTCCTTATCCCTGCCCTATTTGAGTCTCTGCCCAGAGGGGATGGGATACCCAACATTTCCCTAATCTCTGCAGATCTCTCGCTCTGCCCACATGTCAGCACTCACTGTCTAAAATACCTGCATTTAGATGAGTTCCCTGGTTCAGATCTTTTCCAAGGACAGAGCAGACTCTTGCCTAACACCCTCATAACTAAGGGAGGGAGTAAAGTTCACCTCCACCCTCACACAGGATCACTTGCAACCCCTGCTCCCAAATAGCAGTGGGTACACCAAGCCTCTACCCACCGAGGAGAGGAGGCATTATTGTTTTGAATTTACAAGTGAGGAGGTGCAGAGCAGTTAAGAATGTCCAAAACCACAGAGCTAGGAAAGGGGATGGAGAATTCATTTTGTCTCTCTGACCAGAAATCATTCCACTCCCTGACACACGGCATTGCTTCACATCTTATAAACTAGAATGCAGTCATTTCCAGACCAACTTAAACAATTGTGGCCCTCCAGCTGTAAAGATTAGTGACAAAGGCTGAACAAGAGGGACATTCCTTAAAGGACTTTTCTTGCAGATTTGGCCAACTACTTGACTAATATTTACAATTACTATGTCTCCTTCAGGTGGGAAAATGTATGTTCCCTTTCCTCTGTGCACATAAATGTTCCTTAATAAATCAGACTTGTTGACAGTCTGGAAGAAAGCCTTTCATCGTCCTGCACAGGTTCCCTGAGGATAATAATGTCACTGAGCCAGCTCACACAGAGTGAGTGGAAGAGAGAGGAACATGCATATTTACAGGTGTAAATGCCATCCTTAGGCTAATGTTACCCAGATCTTCATATTCAGCTAAGGCTTCTGCTCTGAATTCTGGAATCCTATGTCTACCTGGCCATTTGGCATCTCCACTGGGATATTTCACCCTGTCTTAGAGTGAAGGTGCCCAGATGGAACTTTTTTTTTTTTTTAAGATTTTATTTATTTATTCATAGAGACACACACAGAGAGAGAGAGAGGCAGAGACACAGGCAGAGGGAGAAGCAGGCTCCATGCAGAAAGCCCGACGTGGGACTTGATCCAGGGTCTCCAAGATCAAGCCCTGGGCTGCAGGCGGCCCTAAACCGCTGTGCCACTGGAGCTGCCCCCAGATGGAACTTCTAATTTTATTGTCTCACCTCCAGAACCATGATCCTCCTTATTGTTTCTGATTTCAGTAGATGGCACCACTATAGCCCAAGGAGACAGTGAAGGGTTTTTATCAGACAGTGGCGTGGCTAGCTTTATTTATTTATAAGAATATCATCCTAACAACAATGTGGGGTCAAAATTTTACAGTTGAGAGGAGAGAATTGAGTTGGTGTCTACTAAGAAGGGTAATCTGTAAGGCTTTGTGACTGAGTTAATTTATGTTAACAAAATTCAATATGTAAGAGTAAGATAATAAAATGTGTTTCTAGAAATTGCTATTAGGTTTGATCATTTATAGACAACAAATGTTGAGTAGCAGCAATTCTGTATAATTTGCTTATTATATTATAGCAGAGTTGATAGGCATCTCTATCAAAAGTATAAGGTAGCCAGGATGCCTTGTTGGCTCAGTTGGTAGAGCATGTGATTCTTGATCTCAGGGTTGTGAGTTTGAGCCCCCCATTGGGGGTGGAGCCTACTAAAAATTTAAAAAAAAAGAAATAATAAGATATCTACTTTTGATAAAAACATTAGAAAAGAAACATAAACATTTACTACTGGTGTGAGTACAAGTGGTGGAAAACTTTCTGGAAAGCATTGTGTCCTAAGTCTTAAAACAATAAAATTTCACACAATTATTTTACTCAAGAGAATAAATACCAATGAAAACACCAATGTAAAAGAATTCATTCCAGAAGTATTTATAACAGAGAAAAAAAGGAATTAGTCCAAATGTTCATTTACAAGAGACTTTGAATAAATGTCATCTGTTTCATGAAATAGTACACAACTATTAAAGTGATGAGTAAAATGAAAATGTAATGTCGTGAAACAATCTCCACAATATATTCTTTTTTTGTTTTTAATATTTTACTTATTTACTCATGAGAGACACACAGAGAGAGAGAGACAGAGACACAGACAGAGAGAGAAGCAGGCTCCATGCAGGGAGCCCCATGTGGGTCTCAATCCCGGGACTCCTGGATCATGCCCCAGGCTGAAGGCAGGCACTAAACCGCTGAGCCACCCAGGGATCCCCTCCACAATATATTCTTGAGCATCAGGACAAGATTTAAAAACAGATGTGTCATATGATACCATTTTTATTAAAAAAATAAGATTGTAGGGATCCCTGGGTGGCGCAGCGGTTTGGCGCCTGCCTTTGGCCCAGGGCGCGATCCTGGAGACCCGGGATGGAATCCCACGTCGGGCTCCCGGTGCACGGAGCCTGCTTCTCCCTCTGCCTATGTCTCTGCCTCTCTCTCTCTCTCTCTCTCTCTCTCTCTCTCTCTCTCTGTGACTATAATAAATAAAATTAAAAAAAAAAATAAGATTGTATACCTAATTATTACAATATGCAGAGAAAAATTACCAGAAAAAAAGAGATATTCCTAAATGTTAACAGAGACTACCTCTGACCAGTGTCCTTTCAGAAGATTTTTTAAAATATAGCTTTGAGTATTTTATAAAAATTTGGGGCAACCTTATTTTTATATTAAAACAAAAGCTACATTCAAAAGAGAAATAAAACTAACAACAACAACAAAAGCTTCATAAATCTTTAAATACATATGAGAATGATCACTTCTTAGGGAAAATCCCAGTGTCCAGATGAACTTCCCTAATCTCCAGCGTGAGCAGCGACTGATCCCTTGCTACATTTTCCAGGATGCCAACATTAAAAATGGAGACTGTGTCCTTCCACAGATGACATTCAGTGTCTGTAAACAATGTAGGTACCACAGGTTTGCACCAATAGGCAAAGCATGCCTGTGGACCTTGTGAGGAATTGGCAGGAGTTTCTCATTTCTCATAGATACAAATTGTTCTTCGGGTTGAAAGCTACATTGTCAAGGCTAACACCATTAATATAAATTCTAAGTTCTGAAGAAAAAGCAGCTCTTTCATCAACTGTTTGTATTTTTCTGTTTCCTGATTTCCTGATTCCTATTTTAAAAGTGTAGGACTCTGGGAACTTGGTCTGGGAGCTAAGTAGATCTAGGAGCATGAGATAACTTATTAATATTCTTATGAATATGAAATTGTAATTAAGCTTTCTAGTAGCCACGTTAAAAATGAATGGAATTAATAATCTTTTATTTATAAAGATTTTATCTATTCATGAGAGACACAGAGAGAGAGGCAGAGACATAGGCAGAGGGAGAAGCAGGCTCCCTGTGGGGATCCGAATGTGGGACTCAATCCCAGGATCCTATCCTGGGATCATGCCCTGAGCCACCCAGGTGCCCCAAATAATCTTTTACTTAACTCAGTACTGGAATGTTAGTATTTCAACATGTAATCAATATAAGATATTATTGAAATATTTTACATTTTCGTTAGTTTTTGTTTTATTTACCATTACTTAAAAATATATATAAGCTAATACTTATACCCATTTATATTTGCTCCCTTCCTTAGATAAAAGGTAGCACACTAACATAGCACTCTGTGCCTAGCTTTTTAACTCAATACATGTGGAGGTCATGCCATCGAGATACATAGGTATCAATAACATTCGAGCATTTTCAAAAGTTTATAATCAACAGCTTCTGGCATTGACAGGAAAAGAAATTTTGTGCTGTATTCCTCTCATGGCAATACCCCTCAGAAGACACTTACCTCCCTCCTTTGAAGGTCACACCACTTCAAAGAGAGCCAGTGGTTGCTTTTAGCTAATAGAAGGGTAACTCTGCCTCTGATTTATCTTTACTCTAAACTTCTAAAGGATCAGGAACTGTTACAATCCCAGAAAAGGATCTCAAGGAGAAAGATATTTGTCTTTATTTAATAATTGTACTTAATAGTTGAAAGGAGAGAGGCCATAAAAGCAGTGGAAGCTGGAAGACAGCCCACAAAGTTAATTTTAAAAGTTATTTATTGACTCTTTGATGGGTGTGGCTTTTTCTTTCTTTAGTACCTCCCCAGAAAGTCCTGAGCTTACATTTAACAACAAAGCTTCAGGCTTATCCCAGCTACTCCCAGCTCTCTGCGTGTAAAGCTAACCTGCCCTTGAGCCCAGGGTCGGTACTGAAGGCGGCTGGGAAACCCTTCTCCCACCTGCAGCATCATGACGCTGGCTGACTCTGGAGCCCAGGTGATGCCCTTGGTTCAGAACCACAAAGACATAGTTTGGGAATCGACGTAAGCACTCACTGGCTGTAATCCTGCAAACTCCAGATAGTGCCACCATCCTTGAGAAAATCTGTCTTCAGCCTGCCTGACGAGCTGATGAGTCCTCTCTCCAAAGGAGCTCTGGGAAGAGGGAGACTTTTGCCAGAAGACACACTACAGAAGAATCCAAGAGTTCTCCATGCTAAAGTTTCTACTGGAGTCAACTCATTTAGTAAGTATTCCCTAAACAAAGGGCGTGATATTGACTTTTTTGGCTTTGTCAGTTGTCAAAGTTTGGCTGCAAATAGGAGAAACCATTTGCACCCTCTCATTTCTTGGCTTCCTCAGCTGGAGGGGTTCTCAGGGCTGTGGGTATTGTGGTGGCTCTTTCAAAATGTGCCAGGTCTGGCAAGGGACAAACATTGGACACAAATGTCATAGAAAGTACAGCATGTTATCTCTGTACATGCAAGATGTGAATAATTTCAACACGACAAAGAGAGAAAACCTGCCCAATGGTGGTGTGCTCTTCTACGAAACCTATCAGACCTCTGGTGGGAAGTCCATGGCTGGTGGGGTGGGGGTGGCTTTTGAAGGCACCATCTTTGAGAACCTCTGAAAGGACTCCCTCTCTGTCTTTCAAAACTTGTCAAGCAGCTGAGTTCACCGCACTGGCTGAGGCTGAAGAAAGTATTCTCTAGGAAGACACAGGCAGGATGGTGCAAGATCTTTGTGGAACCGGATGGGTGTGTGACCCCTGTTCTGATGTTTGATGATATTTCTCAACTCCTGAAGAATAAGGAACACATCTTTAAAAAAAAAATCATGAATCAACAAGAGGTAATAGCCCCAATGATTGTTTTATTCTTTTCCAAACCTCCAGTTTCTGTCCTTTCCAGAGTTCAGTCCCAAAAACACACTCAGAAGGAATATTCAGAAAATATGGCTTTATCATAGAAAATAGAGCCTGATTCCTCCCTTTGGGAGTCATTAAAAGCAGTAAACCAACAGCTAATCCACAGCATTTAACAGTAAAAAGTACCTGTTCTGTAAGTAATCCGGGAAGCTTAAGTTGATATGTGTGATTTGGGAAAATCACGAGTGCTTTCATTTGGGGAGAAGTTCATTCTTGTGTCAAGATGAAATCTATGCTCTCAGAAAATTCAAAGAATGCTGGCATATTTTAGTTAATCTTCTGTAGTTTTTACACCAAGTAAAGACTGTAGACTTCACATGTATTGTTATTATTCTAAATGAAAGCCAAACCAGTGCCATATTTGATAGGTATTATGCCTGAAGTTATTTTAAAATATTGTGTCATGTCTGGAAACTGATACAAGTCTCTGCATGACCATAGTTTTAAAAATCATTTAACTATTTTCTTGGGTTTTCACTAGTGGTGGAAAAGAGAAAACATGAATTAAAATGTAGTAATTACATACAATGTACTTCAGGATAGGAGGGAATGGAAATGCTTTAACAGAGTGTGAATATACATGCTTTAAGCCTCGGAAGCCAGACAAGCATGTACAAGTAATGTACCAGGAACTCTGTGCTTTCACATATGTTAAAAAAAAAAGAAAACCCCAGGCCTAAAATGGTGTCACTTAGACTGAGTTTCCAAACTGGGGCTTAAAACCCAATCTGATTGCAGTTTCTACCCTCCCCAGAAACATGACCTTAACTGGTCAGTTTGGAAATTTTTTCTTTCCATCAGTGCCCACAGGTCTGCCACCTGGGTCCTCTTCATCCCCCGATGAAAGACAAGGTCATCTGTGTAATAAGACACCTTGCTTTTCCCTTTAGCAAACATCATGGTCTGGAACAATCCTTTTCTTCTGCTAATTACTTTCTTGCCCCCACGCTCTGTCTATAAAAACCTTCCATTTTATACTTCTCAGAGCTCCCCTCTACTTGCTAGGTGGGGTGGCTGCTTGATTCATGAATCACTTGGTAAAAAGCCACTTGGATCTTCAAATGTATTTGGTTAAATTTTTGTTATGTACTACATATAATGAGTGATATGTATTTTTTTTCCTGAAGTGGTTCCATTTCCTTCCTTCCTTCCTTCCTTCTTTCCTTCCTTCCTTCCTTCCTCTCATTCTTTCATTCTTTCTCTGTTTCTCTCTGCCTTTCTTTTTTGTCATACAAAATGACCTCATTTCACAAAAATGATCTCTTCTTTTCATACCAGGTTTTCTTTGGGATGTAAGTGTGTGTGGGGGGTGGGGGTGGGGGGGTTACCTTGCTTTTTTTTCCTCTATCCCCAGGGAATTGTAACTCTGTTCCCACTCCATCTTCCTGGGCATAGTTCAAGCAAACAGACATCTTCCCCATCCAAACTCTAAGTGCCTTCTAATTTTTATGAATTATAGGGAATTTAAAGGTTTATTAAATTAGCTCATATAAATAAAAGTAATAAAATTCATATGCCAGATAAATCCATTTGTGTTCTGGAGGGGCTCAGCCTTACACAGCGTGTAGGTAGCCTCAAAGCCACACTCCAGCATCTGGCAGGCCTGTCTCTTGCAGGCTCTCAGCTCAGAGTCCCCAGTGCTCTGCTGGGAGGTACATTCCACACAGTCTGGGCCTAGGGTATTGGTCCCTCAGGAAACAAAACAAAACAACTAACCAGATTTAAAAAAAATCCAAACAATAATTGAAGGCATTTCCTATCCATGCTAGTCTCTTTTAACATTGATCAAAAACTTCAAACATTATCAATCCCAGTTTCCTCTATTAACAACATTGCTTACTATTTATTTGTCTTCTCCTTTCTTTAAGCCAACTATTGGTGTGTGTGTGTGTGTGTGTGATAGAGAGAGTTTAATATAGTTATTTTTTGCTATATACACTGTTCCTATCTCATGTTTTTCTCAATTGAACATTTCTCTTTTAACTTTATAGAGTTTTTTACTGGGCCTAAGTTGTACATTTTTGTGAAATTGATGCTGACAGCATAAAAATTAAAAAAAAAATAAGTTTATGTTGTGGAAGATTGCAAAAATGGCCACAAGTTTTCATGCCCCATATTTGTGCCCTTTGCAATACAACTTTGCTGTATGTCCCATCAAGTCGTTGACCTATTTCCCGACTCATGACCATGACTCATTCCATTGGCCAATGGAATATAGCAGCAGTAAAAAGGTGCACCATTTGTTCTCTTTCCTAAAACCTTACCTCTGCCATGTAAAAAATCCAAGCCAGCTTCCTGGAAGATGAGAGACATGTGTCCTACTTGCCCTCAACCCATGCCAATATCCTGCCAACTAACAGACATGTGGGTAAGGCCACACCAGCCACTCCCCCTCAGCCCACCTGCCAGATGACCACAGCCTCCGGAACAGCCCAGTTGACATCAGCCACTCTTGTCCCAGATCAGCAGAATGGCCCAGATGACCTGCAGATGTGTGAGCAATAGTAAATGATTGCAGCTTTCAAGCACTCAGCTTTGGGACAATTTGCTATAAGGCAGTAAATACCTGATTCACTTATACACTTATATCTTCTTTGAATCTTCTTTGAACATTGCTTGTCCTTAACTCTTTAATCCATATAAAGTTTATTTTTGTGCATAGCGTGAGGTAGTTAAGGGGTTTTTATTTATTTTACTAAAGGTATGGCTGATTTTCTCAACACTATTTGTTGAAGTTTCTTTCATCACTGATTTGAAATGCCATGGTTTTGATTAACTAAGTCCCCATATGCACAAGGGCTTGCTTCTGGACTCTTAATATGTTCTGATTATTTATTTTCTTCTATCTGTGCTAATAGCACAATGTTTAATTTCTTAATTTTAGACTATGACTTGATATCTGGAATCTCCCTGTAAAATAATGTAGGAACCCAGTTATGAGAAATTAAGGGAGAGATTATTGTCTTAAATACTTTTGTATTCCCCTTAGAATCCACCTAGCTCCTGCGGTGATTGCAAAATATTTTTTGAAAGAGGAAACATTTGGCCTTCTATACTGTAAATCTGTGGCATTTAATATATAGAAATAAATTGGGGAGACTGTGGTTTACAAAGCTGATATTTATGGTTGTTATCCCTTTTTATCTTCACAACTCTCTAAGACATAAGGTTAGCAATATGAGAAAGGTTATATCATCATGATGGTGGAGGGAGAAAAAAGAGGAGAAGGAAGAGAAGAAGCAGGGAAGGAGGAAAAAGCTAACATCTGCCAAGTGTTTACTCTGTGTTAGTGTCTATACTGAATGCTGTACATGCCTTATTTCCCGCTCACAACAAGTTTGTGAGGTCAGTACTATTTATGTATCCAGTTTTCAGAAGAGAAGGTGAGATTCAGAGAAGTTAAGTAACTAGTTCAAAGCCACACAGCTTATGAGTCAAAATTCAAAATGAATGTGAATACAAGGGGAAAAAAACACAAAAGAAAATAGCCGTCTTCTCTGGCTGCTGGATCATGACAATTTCTATTTTCTTATCACTTTTTCTGTTGACCAACTTTCCTGCAAGGAGTACACATTATTTTAGTAAATGTAAAATAGAAACATAATAATAATAATAATAGTGTACAAATAACCCCCAAAAGATGACACGTTGTAGCTACTGGAATGTCCTATAAATTTTGCAGTGACACAGTAGAGAGTTTTCTCTCTCACACAGCCTGGCTGGACCAGTTACCAAGTGAGAAGGGGAGGGCAAGATGTGCCCGGCAGTCCATCCGCCGAATCATTACCCATCCTGCCCCATGCCCATCTCTCCCCTGCACTCATCATCAGAACATTGCACACCTGCCTGGGACCCTTGGATAACATTCTGGTCCTTACCTTTATAAAGAGTAGAACCAGATTAGTGAAAGAATTTTTTACAAAAACAAAACAAAACACACACACACACACACACACACACACAATAGCTGACAAAGAAGTTTAGAAGGTACAGAAAAAATTCAATTTGACCCTGATTCCTATTTCTGCTTCTCAGACCACCTGTTGCCTGAATGTGAACAAGTGGTGAGTGTGGGCACTATCTGTCTATACTTGCTATATTTTAATGGTTAAAAAATAAGTAAGGGTTGGTTTATGAATATTGGGACAGCGGTGACAACCTTTTACTACAGCCCAATAGTAAAACAGGATAGGACTTCTGAAAAGAGGAGGGAAAGGCAAAAATAATAATGACTAAACCATGAAGAAAAAAAGAAGGAAGAAGAATGAACAAAAAGAAAAGGTGAAATAAATAAAAATCATCACCATGGAAGGGATGACACTGAGTTTCCTAGTAGGTCCAGTAGATATGAAAGGGCTGAATTCTAGTGAAAGACGAAGACAGGCATTTTGTGTGTGGTGTGTGTGTGTGTGTGTGTGTGTGTGTGTGTGTGTGTGTTTAAAAACTACAATAAAGTTAAAGGAAAAAGAGAAAGTAAAGGAACAAATACATAAATGTGGCAAATATATGACTGACACCGCTACTTCCTTCTTACTCGCACCTGACAAGGTGAAATTCATGGTGAAAGAACTCACAGGTCAAACAGAAACGTTAGCGTAGTGAGCTGCAACCTATGGTGGTGAGAAACTGGAGGGATGGGTGCTTTTGTCTTTATTTCTTCTCCTTTTTCTCCTTTCTTTTGATTTTTTTTTTTTTAGTAACAACAGCCAGTTTTATTGTTGAACATTTACGTCTCATAAAAATAATTAAATACTGAGATGATCCAGGAAGCCAACTTGAAATGAGTCGCTTAAAGATAAAACAGTATTATTTGCCAGGGTTAAGATTCCGGTTAGATTCTTAATTAGATTCTGATTAGATCCAGTTAAATTTATGCATAGTAAAATAAAAATTAATATTGAGGGGCGCCTGGGTGTCTCAGTTGGTTGAGTGCCCAACTCTTGGTTTTTGGCTCAGGTCATGATCTCAGGGTTGTGAGATCGAGTGCCCTGTGAGCCCAAAATAAGTCTGCTTGAGATTCTCTCCCTCTCCCTCTTGCCCCTGCACCAGCTTGCTGGCATGTACATGGGTGCACACACATGCTCTCTCTCAAATAAATAAATAAAATCTTAAAAAAAAATAAAAATTGAGAGGCTAGCAACTCTAGGAACAGAAATAGAGTACTATATCTTCCAAACAAGTGGAAGGGAACAAATAAAAAAAAAACTAAAACAAAAGCTCAATTTAAAAAAAAAGGCAAGAAAGGGGGAAAAAATGGTTGAACAAAGTTTAAAATGGTAGAGAAAACCCAAACTCATTCATTCAACAATTATACTATGAAGTGCCTACTAAAAGCCACGTACTATTTTGGGAACCAGGGATACAGCAGTAAACAAAACATAGAAAATATCTGCTTTCATGAAGCTTCTGTCCTAGTGGCTGGAAACATAAAGGAGATGAATGAATAAATCATGTGGCATGTTTTATGATGATAAGCACAAGACAAATAAATGCAATTGATACATTAAGGATGGGAAAAACTTGTCAAAAGTGGCCTAACTGAGAAAAAAAAATATATGAAGGAGGTAAAGAATTGAACCATGCAGATGTGAGGGGAAGGGCATTTTGGACAAAGGTAGTGCAAACATCCTGGGGCTAGCATGTGCTTGAGAAGGCTATACAGAGCAGAGGGAAGGGTAGAAGGAGGTGAGGTCAGAGATGAAACAGGACCACATCATATAGGATCTTTAAGTGAAAAGGGTCACTCTAGAAGCCGCAATGTGAACAGACCATAGGAAGAAAAAGCAGACACTAGTTGGGTGGCTCCTGCATAATATAGGTGAGAGACCACAGTTCAGACAGGTGAGGTGGTGGGAAGGGCTGGGGAATCTGGGAAGATGGCAAAGAAGTCCACAGGATTTGCTGGCAGATTACATGTGTGCTGTGAAAGGGATGAGTCAGGATGGTGTTTATTTTGCACTTGGAGCTATGATAAGTAAATTAAATTTAAAATTGCAATTAATACTAAATCTGAGATATATACGCATATTATCCCCAAGTGAGCTACAGGAGCCAGAGTTCCAGGCTGGTCCTTGGCCAGCGCATCACTCCACAATGCTCTATCTTCCCTCCATTCATAGAAGCCTCCCGGGTTACCAGAGTCAGGTTGCCCATTCCCTACGGCTTTGACCAACCCAGATACCTGACCCAAAGCGAGTGCATGTGTTTGGCACGGAAAAAAGTGCATGTTACATAAGAAAAGCCAAACATGATCCCTTGGTTTTTAAGCTTCTCTCACAGAAAATCGTCATGTCTCCTTGGAAGAGATTAAACTAGTGGAGACAGCAAATGACTTTACTTGGTGTCACCTTAGAAATGAACAGTCCTAGGGGCACCTGGGTGGCTCAGTAGTTGAGCATCTTCCTTCAGCTCAAGGTGTGATCCCAGCGTCCTGCGACTGAGTCCCCCATCAGGCTCACCTCAAGGAGTCTGCTTCTCCTTCTGCCTATGTCCCTGCCTTTCTCTCTGTGTCTCTCATGAATAAATACATAAAATATTTTTATAAAAAGAAAGAAATGAACAACCCTATCCTTTACAAATCAATTAACATTTATGATGGAGGAAAAATCAGTAGGTGATTTTTCAACATATGTTGTACTTAGGATTAACTGATTTTAAATTTAAATTACTTGTCACAGTTCCAGGAGCATAAGTGCATTGCAAATACTAGCTGTTTTTTACAGATTGATTTATTTATGTATTTATGTATTTATGTATGTATTTATTTGGGGTGGAGGCAGAGGGAGAAGGAGAGAGTACCAAGCAGACTCCATGCTCAGTGCAGAGCCTGGTGTGGGTCTTGATCTCATCACCCGGAGATCATGACCTAAGCTGAAACCAAAGCTGAACACTTAGCCGACTGCGTCACCCAGGTGCCTCCCTCATCCCCCACAACAAGTGCCATCTCTAACAAACTTTTTTTGAGAAGCAACGGAATTGCTAAAAGTTAACATTTGTTTACAAATTGTTTTCTCCTCCAGTGAGGAGATGGGGGCTGAGAAGTGGAAATATATAAAAACTTAAAGGCTAGAACACACCACCAAGAATCCACATACATGATGCCAGACCCCTCTAAAGTTATCATGTAAGTCAGTGAGAAGATAAGAAAATAAAAAACTTAATTTTCTGCAACTTTTTCCAAATTGTAATTATTTTTTAAAAAAGAGGGGCCTTGTGTTTAATACTGAGAATTGAAGTTTATTTTAGCAATGGAAATTAGAACAGCATCATATCACTATGGATGCTTATAGAACTCCTTCCCTATCATCTGAGCTCCTGAGTGCCTTGCACCTGCCAGTCTACGAATGCCTCCATTCGCTGAACTGCCTGGCACCTTCCCTTCCTGGTACCTACACAAGAGCCTCTTGACCACAGCTAAAGTCCTTCCCACACAAGTTTCTTAGTTATCCCCAGTTCACCATTAATCCATTAAACAGTGCCCATTCTCAAGCTTGAGCATTAAGATTCATGTAAGCAGTCTGTTACGTGCAGACCCCTGGGCTTCAGCCCCGGACTCCAGATTCAGTAAACAGATGGAGCGTAGGACTTTGTTTTTTAACTGATTATCCAGGACATTCTCATATGTGTAATCCACTGACCATCTTTGTTTTTTTTTTTCTAGGTTTTATTTATTTATTCATGAGAGACACAGAGAGAGAGAGAGGCAGAGACATAGGCAGAGAGAGAAGCAGGCTCCCTGCAGGGAGCCTGTTGCAGGACTCCATCCTAGGACCCTGGGATCATGACCTGAGCCGAAGGCAGATGCTCAATGCTGAGCCACCCAGACATCCCCACTGACCATTTTGAAGAAACACTGCTGTAAGAATAGTGTACATCCTTGCTACTCAAAGTGTGGGCCACAGACCAGCAGCATTCTGTAGTGTTTAGAGCTGGTTAGAAATGCAGAATCTGGGGCTCCACCTGAGACCCTTCTGAATCAAAATCTGCCTTGTAAGAAGATTCCCCAGGTGCTTCATGTTCACATTAAATTTTGAGGATCCCTTATTGTATTACACAAAAGAAACATGTTGACCATATATTTTAGTAAGGGCTTTATTGTGCTTTGAGGCTTTAAACACATTTTAAAGTTGTTTTTTTTTTTTTAATTTTTATTTTTTTGAGAAATCGCATACACTGTTCTCTAATTCTCCAATTTGTTATGTTCTCCAGAACACAAAGATTTCTTACAGAGATTACTTTGTCTTTCTCTTTACAAAATAATTTTTGGGATATTGCTGGCTCATCAAGAGAACAATGTGCTATTTTTAATCTATTATAATTTTCTTAATCATGCATAGACAGTTCCTGCTTTAAATTCATAGAGGATTGGATTTGTTTGCTTAAGCCATGACATTGGGGTCATCTCCCAAACAAATATCTCATCTTGCCTGATGAAATCAGGAAGGTGCCTCTGGTGTCCAAGGGATGAAGTATCTCATGTACTGGGAGGGGACTGAGCTCCTCAGCCAGGGGAAGCCAGAACATCTGTTACAGGCATGATCCAGCCTGCTGGCTAAGCTCAGTCTGCAGAGGTGCTTAGGATGAAGCATTGGATCTTCATCTGAAAACACTGCTATGGTCATCAAGATGTTTGCAGTGGAATCCAGGACACACCCTGGTACTTAGGGAATAAGTACACACTAATAAAAAAAATGATTATTAATATAATAGTGGGCCCCAAAAGTTCTCAGGCTGGCTTAAGCCCTGACTGCTCTTTTGCTCATTTTTTTTTATTATTCACTGGAAATAGACTTAAAGAGTATTTCAGGAAGAACATTTTTGCAAACAGAAATCATCTGGAAGATTAAACAGAGTAGTTCAGATAATGAAAGAGACTAGAAAGACAACACCATGAAGTTTGACTTGTATTCCAAAAGCATTGTGGATACTTTATGTGTATTTTAATCAACTGGTAATTTTCTTAGAAATAAAACTTGATATTTGGCATTTTGTTTCTCTCTTCCATTTTATTTCCATTTGTTTTAAAGATTTTATTTATTTGAGAAAGAGAAAACACAAGCCGAGGGGGAGGGGCAATGGGAGAAGGAGACGGAGAAGGAGACTCCGTGCTGAGCAGGAACCCTGATGTGGGGCTCGATCCCAGGACCCTGGGATCATGATTTAAGCTGAAGGCAGATGCTTAACCACTGGGCCATCCAGGAGCCCCTTCTCTACTCCATTTTAAATCCTTCTTTCTCTCTCACCTAGTGGGCTACAGGGAAGACTCACAAGATCATAATCATGAGCAAAGATAGAGTTTACAGTGCTTCAGTGCCTGGTGATGTGAGAGTCTTGACCACCTACTTATGTCACTTACTTGAGAAACGCCATTCTCCTATCTCAATGTACTATTTCCACAGTATGACATATATCTCTGCTGCATCCTTTAGACTTAAAATATGGTGGACCCACCAATGCCCACCTCATGGTCAAGCACCCTTCTCTGCTAGGACTCTTCTGTTTTCCCATCTCTGTAACTACTTTCTAAACAAATATAGCCATTGGCCTTTTTTAATGAAAAGAGCAATTTTTAAAAAATTATACAAATATGGCTATACAAAGTAAGCCAAATGTTCTTATGAAGTGGGAGGCCACAAAAATAGTTTGTTGAACTATGAGCTAGTCATCAACAGAGTTCTAATGGGCAGAGCTCCAACCTCTGGGCATGCTGGGAGTCCAGGCGGGGAAGGAGACCATGCTTAATGGGAAAACCCCTGAGAATGGAGTTGGGGGATGGAGTAGACTGGGGGATCCATTGGGGATGGAAGAACATTATCTGGAACAGAATATCAGATGCCCTACGAAAGGGTTAACAGTCCAAATCCTTGAGTCCAGGGGAAGAGGGTGACTTGCATCTGGTCCTTTTGGGGACAATCATCCAAGCAGTTGTATCCAGGTGTCCTCCTCCTTTATTCACTCTTTCGTCCTCAGATGAGTACAAAAATAATTCTAACCACCATGAAATGTGTAATTTCTAAGTCAAAATTTCTAAATAATGTTTAAGGATAACTAATTCTGGAAAAAGAGGCAATGGAGCGGACGATCTTGCCCCAGATGTCCTGAGACCACTAGGCAGGATCTGAAGGGAGCCACCTAATAGCTGTTGAGGAAGGAAATACTTTTAAATGACTAATAGTCATCCTTAGAGCTAATGCATACTCAAAAGTGGTGACTTATTTCTCAGACTGAAGGGAACGCTTTCCAGAATGTATTTTCAGGGCCAGCAATCCTTCCCACCAAAGGCTCACAAATCTGGACCCCATCACACTTTGTTACTCCAACAAAACAGACCTTAAGAGCTCAGGGAACCTGTTACAGAGGATGTACACTTCACATGCATAGGGACAGTCTCGTGTCTCAACACCAGGAATTCATCCTCAAATGTGCATTGTGTATGCCACGGGTATGTCTTTGTGCTCAGACAGCTGCAGCCCCAGCCTGTGTCCCATCTGAGTGCCCTTGAGCACACCCCAGAGCCCACAGGGCACTTAACCCTCCCCTCATCCTTCTGTGTTTGCCAAAGCCAAAGGTTTAAGTTTCTTTGTGTCTTTCCCTGCCTATTGTCAGATTGCTTATGGGAGAGGGTTTTGTGCTAAGCCTCAACCTATTTCACCAGAACCCTTGAGGATTCATTAGAGTTCCCTGGAGGGCTCTCAAAAGAGTGCTGGGCTGCCTCACCCCCCCTACACACACACACCATCCTGATTCAGTGGGGCTCCGGTGAGGCCCTAGAATTTTTATTTCTACATGTTCCTGGGTAAGGCCTCTGCTGCTGATCTGCAGACCAAGCACACTTTGAAAGCCCACAATCAGATTGGCTATTCATTCATTCAGCAAGTATTTATTGAGATTTTACTCTGTTACAGACTGTACCAGGTGTTCAGGGTAAAACAATCCAAAAAGAAATGGAGTTGATAGTCTAGCTGGATAAACAGATGTTAAATAGTTGCATACATCATTATTTAGTTACAGTTGTGATGAGGAAAATTACTAGATACTGAGTCAACAAATGACAAGGGACTTAAGGATATGAGAAAATGCTCCGCATCACTGGCCATCAGGGAAATACAAATCAAAACCACAATGAGATACCACCTCACAGCAGTGAGAATGGGGAAAATTAACAAGACAGGAAACAACAAATGTTGGAGAGGATGTGGAGAAAGGGGAACCCTCCTGCACTGTTGGTGGGAATGTGAACTGGTGCAGCCACTCTGGAAAACTGTGTGGAGGTTCCTCAAAGAGTTAAAAATAGACCTGCCCTACAACCCAACAATTGCACTGCTGGGGATTTACCCCAAAGATACAGATGCAATGAAACGCCGGGACACCTGCACCCCGATGTTTCTAGCAGCAATGTCCACAATAGCCAAACTGTGGAAGGAGTCTCGGTGTCCATCGACAGATGATGGATAAAGAAGATGTGGTCTATGTATACAATGGAATATTACTCAGCCATTAGAAACAATGAATACCCACCATTTGCTTCGATGGAACTGGAGGGTATTATGCTGAGTGAAGTAAGTCAATCGGAGAAGGACAAACATTATATAGTTTCACTCATTCGGGGAATATAGAAAATAGTGAAAGGGATTAAAGGGGAAAAGAGAGAAGATGAGTGGGAAATAACAGGGAGGGTGACAAAACATGAGAGACACCTAACTCTGGGAAATGAACAAGGGGTGGTGGAAAGGGAGGTGGGCGGGGGGTAGGGGTGACTGGGTGACAGGCACTGAGGTGGGCACTTGATGCGGGATGAGCACTGGGTGTTATATGTTGGCAAATCAAACTCCAATAAAAAATATACACAAAATCAGCTAAGTGTCAAAGGACACATTTATATTATTGTTTCATTCATTCATTCACAATCCTCATTCAAGAAAATAAAATTTCTGCATTGAAAATAACTTTTGGGAAATACCCTTAAGTTTTAAACAGTGCATATCAATCACTTGAGATGCTTTAATATGTGTCTGCTTTGAAAGGATTGATCGTGGGAATGTCTTTCCCCAGGAACCTGGTTTTAGTTTCGGCTGACATGTTATTAGGAAAAAGGAATAAAAGGAAGTTAGGGAAGTGAGCTAAGAAGGGTTTGGGGCCTTGGGTGCTGCATGGCTGAGCCACGCTGTGGATCTGGTGTCGGAGCTAGAGGCTGGACTTGTAGGAGCCAGCTCTAGAGGTGGGCTAGTCCCTGCTTCCCCTCCACAGGTGAGAAAGCTGGATCCCAGGGGATCACAAGGCTCACCCAGCACTGCTAGTGTTGGAGCTGAGCCCCCAGCCCTGCTCTGCAGGACTCTGCTATTTGCCCCCGGAACCTCTGCGTGGCAGGGAAGCACAGCAGGTACAGAAGGTGGGAAACTCCACTAGGCTGAGGATATGATGGACCAGAGAGAAGGCGGGGTCAGGGAGAGGGTGGGAACAGGAAGCACTTTGTCTCCAAAGGTAAGAGAACCATTGAATACTTTTAAACAAGAGTGTGACAAGTTATTAGCTGTGAGATTTGGAACAAATCACCTAATGTTTCTAAAACTCTCTTATCTAGAAGAGACAATGCCTTTCTCACCCACTGGATAACCTGGAAATTCTCAAGTGAGATTATTAGCCTGGAATACAATAAATGTAAAAATAAGCCGTGGAATACAGTAAATACACACATAAGTGGGCTGCCCTGTGTCAGCAGAATTGGGTCCCATCACTAACCAAAAAGTCACCTTTCTGGTGCCATTTCTTCATCTACATAAGGATTTGACTAAATGAATTGTATGATCCTTTCCATTCCTAACATATTCTAATCCTAGGTAAGTTGAAAAAAATATTTTTAATTGTTATTATTATTTTTAAACTCTTTGCTCTTCAATGGAGGAATCAGTCCAGACAGCTGCACAGGAAAAACAGATGTTTAAAAATACATTTTGTGGATAAAGTGTATTTATTTCCCTTTTCCTGGTTCCTTTTGACCTGTGGCTTTCTTTTCTTTTCTTTTTTTTTTTTTGTTTGACCCTTAATATGAAAACATCACTGGATGCACACTCATTTCTTAGGTTCTGTAAACCTCTCAAGTACTCCAGGGCCCAGAACACATAGTGAGATTGAGGTGGGAGGCTGTAACCTCTGTTGCACGATTTTCACACCCGTGAAAACATCAGCCAAGGTTTCTGTTCTTGAGACATTGGTGACATGATCTCGGATAAACATGTAAAACACTTTTTAAAAAATAACATATACCTCTGACCAGATGTGATAAGGGGGTCTTCAAAAGCTCAGAAAAAGTTCAGGTGAGAGTTCAAACTTTCACATCTTGGGACCAACACATGGCCCATATCATTTGTATTAAGGAGATCCTTTAAGCTCACTTGGCAAACTAAGTTAATAACTAACTGGGTTAAGTGACTCAGAAAATCCCCACATCCTACTTGTGGTCATCTGAGTGGTGCTGTTCTGAGGGTTGTGTTTGGTCTTAAAATAGTGTCTTGAGATCTTTGGCTCCCTTTATCTCAGAGTTTGAATCACCTTTTGTTTCTTTTTGAGGTCTTTGTGAAATAAGGAGTAGATTTAGCACTGTCTCTCATTCTGTGGACAGTGAAAGTCACTAGAAGTTTCTGGAAGTGGTGTATGAAATGAACTGAATTCAGTGGATGCGACAAAAACCCTCTTGGCCCTAGTCAACTCACTCCACACCAGTTGTTTTATCTGCCTCTGGGTGAAAACTTGTCACCATCCCCTGGGAGGAGGATGAAAGGGGGAGGGAAATGAGAGGGGAACAAGGGGAATGGGGAGGAGGAAGAGAGGGAGGAGGCCAGAAGGTAAAGCTGAGCTGTGGAGATGTGTCTCTATAGGACCTTCCCTGACCACAGACAGTTTTGAAGCTGGGACAGCCCTTCAGAGTCATCCCAGTTGTGGCCAGGGGACCAGGCCTTTATTTTTCTTCGTCCACCAGACATTGCATGCTGGCCTCCCAGGAAGGGAGTGTGGCCTCAAGCAGTTGGCTCTCTGCAGAGATAAGCCCTCCAGGTAGTGGGTAGCTGACAGCATCTGTCAACAGCACTCCAGCAGCTGGGACTCAGTCCTTCATCCTGTCAGGGCACCCCAGTGTCCACCATACAGAGCTGGAGAAAAAGAGCACGATCTTTAGTTAGGAAAGGTATGACCTGCCATTCGTGCCTTCTGCCAGACATGCAAATGCAAGCTTATCCTTGATGGGGTGCTTTTGGTTTCCTTTCCTTGCGGTTCTTTGCACTGACACAGCTTCTCAGTTTAGCTGCTTGTGGTTCCCACACAGGCCTAGCATTGGGTTGTTGATCCTTCTGTTGGGATCCCTTGCTGTCCCAGGTGCTCCTTTGCAATGGGACTCTTTTCAGGATGACTCATGGCTAGGTAATATCTTCAGAATCCACATCCTGTTTCTTGGAAAAATATATTTTCCTTACTCTTGGTGACCAACCATTCTGGTTTTGTCCTGTTTTTAGCATTGAAGTCTCATGTCTCAGGAGATCTTTCAGTGCTGGGTGAATTGGGATGGCTGGTCACCCTAGAATGTATGGAACCAAAGCAGCCACAGCATCACAACATTTAGGCTCTTCCATTGTGAATCAAATATCCTTTCTCATGCCCATCAAACTCTGGGGACTCATACAAAACCTTCCAAGTGGGCCCTGTGAAGCCCTTATGCTAGGTGTGAGTCCTAAGGGAAGTGTATATACTCCCATCTCCCTTGAAGTGAGAGAACAGAATGCAACAGCTAATGCTCCAAAGAAAATCTGTCTTCAACTAGCATTTCCATTATCTAGCCTACAAGTGATTCATAGGCTATAGCTTACAAAATCTGCTAGCTTATCTGCTTGGGATAGAGTAAGGTAAATTTTTTGGGTTCAAGTCACTGGAGGGAGCATGTGCCAGTGAGAGACCATTCCTTCCAGAGACTGCTGATAGTCTTTAGGAGGTTGGCTGGATGAGAATCCACTTCCCAGCATTAGGATTTCATTTCATCATTTCTTCCCTTAGGTTCTATGGCTTTGGCCCAGAAACCTTAAGAGCTAGGTGCATAAGGATCATTCAAGGATTCTGTTAAAAGTGTAGATTATCTGACCATAAACATGAAAAGATGCTTAACTTCATTTACAGGAAGAGAAGTACAAATCAAAATTCACAAAATACCATTCTAACCTATCAAATTGGCAAATATATGACACTTCTTTTGGTATGAATTGAGATTCTCATATGCTGTTGGCCTAGTCCCTGTGAAGACGTTTCTGACAATATCTAACAGAATTACAGGTGCATTTACCTTTGACCCAGAAGGGGTCACAGAAACCCCGCTTCTGATCATCTGTCCCACAGAGACACCTATACACATAATAAGTAACATATGCAGACAGTCATTTATTGTGACATCTTTTGTAATAGCAAAAGATTGGAAATAACCCAAGTACAAAGTAAGAAGGTCCACATAATGTAATATTATGTAGTATAAAACAATAATGGGAATATCTGTATAATTACTCCTAGCATGAAGAGATCTTTAAGATCTAGTGTAATATGAAAAAAGTAAATGACAGGTTGCATATATATATATATATATATATATATATGTGCATACTTACATTAAGAAAAAAAGGATGATATAGGGGACAAGAGGTAAAAGGGTGACTGGGGAGAGGCACTTAGGGGAGTAGTCTAAATGCTTTGCTATATATATATATATGCTTCTATACACACACACACACACATATATATATATGCTTCTATACACAAACTATTTGCTATTTGCTATTTAGCAAAGCAGTTTAGAACTATGTGGATTTTCAAATCTACCCCCTCCTCATTCTAATTTACTGATTCTAGAGTCAGATGCAGAATTCCATATTTTTATAGAGATGTATGGGCAGATGAACCAAGGAACACATAGTGAGAAAGATGCTCTAAACAAACATTCTCCTACATCATTTTATTAGCATTTGGCTTTATTCGGTTCAACTGAATTAGTAAATATTTTATGGCACATCATGTTCCAGGAAAGGCCCCTGGGAGAGACCAGTAGAACTGACTGGAGGACCCTAATACCATCAGTGGATGCATGGAGAAGTATGGAGTGAAATCACAAACCCATCTAGAAAGTAGTCATATGGCCAAGAAGGCTGTCCAAGTGATAGACAACTGATGGGGGGAAGCTGTGGTGTAATTATTTCTGTGGTGTAAATATTCCCACCCTGGTCAATTTCAAGCTCCCACGGTGATGCCACCAAACACGGAGCAGAAAGAGATGCTAACTAAACTGACCCTTGGAGTGAGTATGAGCCAGTCTGAGCTAGCTTTAGCACTCCACCAAGTTGAGAACTCTGAAAGGATTTCAGGAAGAAACAGAAGCTCAGCAGGATCTTAAGGACAGGAAGGTTCAGGAGGAAGGGGCAGAGCCTTCTACAAGAAGTTAGCTGGAGGAAGGAGCAGGAGAGGAAATGGAGAGAAAGGCCCTGAGCCAGATGGATCTGAGGTCATGTCTCAGCCCAGACATTCACTCGCTATGTGAGCTGGACCTCAGCTTACTCATCTGCAAAATAGTACCATTACACGGGTTTGTATGACACCAGCATGTTACTTATATGACAGACACTCAGAAATGTTAAGTCACCCCTCAGCAGTGAGCTGAATAGTTTTGTGGAAGTGTTGGTGTAGGGCTATACAGCTGGTGTGGATAAAGCTCTAAGTACACACACACACACACACACATACACAGACACAATTTATATATTTATTTATGTGTATATACGCACACATGTGAATACATATGTATATATGATACATACATATGATTACAAACATATAAATATACATGCATCTCTATACACAGTTCTCCATTTACTAAGACAAGGCGTCGTGGTCAGGCACGGGGAGGCATTTCATTCTCCTTGAATGTAGATTAGGAGACCTCTAGAGCATTACCTCATTCCTGTTTGGTTCTTCAAGGACAGCTGAGGGATGAGAAGCCCTGAGGAACTGAGGAGAGAAACATCCTGCTGTGGCCTTTGAGGTGACAAACAACCCCAACAGGACCGGAAAAAGCGCTCACGTGAAGTCGGGTTCCTTCCAGACTTGTTGACAAAAGGGATTTTAAGTCAGCGATCATACATCGGGAAACAACAGGGAAACAGAAATCATTCTGCATTCTGTCAGCGAGGTGAGCAACCGTTGCGGAACTGGAGCACATTCCTGACATCGAACAAAAGAAAGTGTCATTTGAGGCTATGACTGAGCTGAGCAGGGGCATCCGAACGTGTCTTTTGATTTGGGTTGAGTCACTGGATAGACAGAAAGAGCTCTTCTGGTTTGATTGTTTCTAGTTTCACAACCTGATTCGAACTTCAATTCTTCAGCTATGAGCTCAGGTTCACAGAGTGGCTCACCCAGGAGCCTGGCTAGATGAGTAAATGGCCCCGTACAACCCATGGTCGCTGTTAAAAAAAAAAAAAAAATAGTGATCTTATGTTTGTAGTCATATCTATTTGTACTCCTCTTGTGAGTTCAAAGAATTTAAGAACCTTTTTTACATTTGCATGGCTATTTATGTCAAAATTTGTAAGGATGGTTTGTCCCTGAGAGGAAACCAGAATTGCTAAAAGCCAAGGATGATCTGAGGCAAGAATAAGTGGGAAGCAAATCTAGGACCAAGCCATAAAGATCATTCCCATCAAAGACAGGCTGGAATGGCACCTAAGACACAGAGGATCAGCCAGGGAAAGCAGGGCAGCACAACAGGATTTTGAAGGACACTTAGCATAGGAGGAAGGAGAGCAGACCAAGCAAATGGAACATTCTGAAAACAGGTAGAAAGTGAAGAAGGCAAACTTAAGAGCCTATGGGATATGCAGTGATGGGTCAGGTAAGAGGCAGGCCAGGCAGCTGCCATTATGTCCAAGCTTGCTACCTTCAGTTCCTGTCTGAGCTTGATGCAAAGGCCACATGAAACAGCTCTCAGGGCCATATATGGACCTCATGCCACTGGCTCTCTACCTGAGATGTAGAGGGAGGTAGGACCAAGTTTGGTTCCTGAAGTAGGGGTTGGGACCAACTGGAACAGAAAGTGTGTATGGGTAAACCATATTGAATTTGTGGGATGGGATTGAAAGCATGTCTGGGTCTTATAGCAGGACATGGTGGGATTAGGGAGAGATTGGCAAACCTGATGGTTAAAAATATTTCTGCTTCCTTTGTGTTGTTATGTTGAAACTATATATTTAAAAAGAATGATGTTTTCTAATGGAAATGTGTTCAGGGCAGCATGGTGGGATAAGTGAACAAACATTTGTGTACTTTAGTGGGACTTTGGTGCTCCATATGTATATCTTTGGGCAGCTGAGGGCATGATTTTAGTATTAACAATGAAAGAAATGCATAAGTGTGGGTCCATCTTTGAATTTCCCTGACCTATTAATCTCAAATGTTGTATACCAAAGGAAGACTTCAAAACAAAAAAATAAAGTGAACCAAAAAAGTATCAAGGACATCCAAAGTGCCTATTTTAATGTCTCCATATTTTTTAAAAAAGATTTTTTCATTTATTCATGAGAGACACAAAGAGAGAGAGAGAGAGAGAGAGAGAGAGAGGCAGAGACATAGGCAGAGGGAGAAGCAGGAGTGGGACTTGATCCCAGGATCCCAGAATCACAACCTGAACCAAAGGCAGATGCTTAACCACTGAGCCACCCAGGGGCCCCTAGTGGCCCCATTTTTATATAAGGTCATTTGAAAGGAGTAAAACAGTTGAAACTCTTTCTTTGGGAGAAATAATTCAAAGGAGGGAAGAAAAAGGAACTTACATTTATCATACCCATGAAGTATTACTCTCTTTACTACATCTTTTAAATAGATCATTTCATCTTATAGGCATTGTAATTTTAAAAAAATCTGTACCTAAGGGAATTAAGTCTTCATGTGTTTTAGAAATTTGCTCAGGGTTACACAATCTGTGGCATAGCAGGTGTATAATCGGGATGGCCAGAGTGGAACTCACTGTGAACCATGTAAGGAGCACATGGTTTTGCTTTTGGAGTTTTTTGGTCTTGGTCTTGGACTCAACAGTTAAAAGCAATGAGGCCATTGGCTTTTGCTGTTTTTGTTATTAAAAATAATTTTTCCTTTTGGAGTTTTAAATTTCTTAATGATTCTCTTTTGTATGAGCCAGAGTTCTACCAGAGAAACAGAACCAGTAGGGGATGGATAGATGGATTGGTGGGTGGATGGATAGATGAATGGATATAGACTGCAAGGATTTGGTTTACCAAGGCAGAAACTGATAATGTAGTCCACAAATGGAATTTCTTTTTCCTCAGGGAAATCTCAGTTTAGCTCTAAAGGCCTTCAACCGATTGGATAAGGCCCACAATACTACAAAGGATAACCTCCTCTACTTTAAAATCAACAGATTGCAGGTGTTAAATACATCTACAAAATACAGTTAACCCTTGAACAACATGGGTTTGAACTGCAGAAGTCCACTTATATGTGGATTTTTTTCAATAAATGTTTTAGGAATTTTTTTTTTTTTGGAGATTTACAACAATTTTAAAGCTCAGAGACGAACTGCATCAGTTAAAAATACCAAAAATCTTAAGGAAAAGTTAGATATGTCAGAAACATATAAAATAAATGTAGATACTAGTCTATTTTATCACTTACTACCATAAAATATACACAAATCTATTCTAAAAAGTTAAAATTTCCATAAAAACTTATGCACACACTTACAGACAGTACATGGTGCCATTTCCTGTTAAGAGAAATGTGAACAAACATAAAGATTCAGAATTAAAACAAGGCTGCATAAAATCACCTATTGTACATGTGGTACTCCTGTAATAACTTCATAGCCACCTCCTGTTGCTGTTGCAGGGAGCTCGTGTGTTCCAAGTATCCACTTAAAACGCATTGTGACATGAATCATCTCCATATGAGCAATTCGTCTCTCCAGTAAAATGTCTATCCTAGTAAATAGTGTTCCATCACAGTTCTCGTGTATTTTTCCATTGTGTTTAGTACAATATGGCAAACTTTGATTGACACCATAGGATCTGTACCAAATGCCACTTATGATGCTGGGAGTGCTCCCAAGAAGCAAAGAAAAGTCATGACATTACAAGAAAAAGTTGAATTGCTTGCGATGTGCCGTAGATCATGGCTGCAGATTTGGTTGCTCACCATTTCAAGATAAGTAAATCCAGCATAAGGAGCACTGCAAAGAAAAGAAAAGGGAATTCATAAGCCCACCAGCAGACAGGAAAACCTTGAATTTTTTGTGAAATACCTTTTTATCTCATATTGAAAATGCAGCTTTTATGTAGGTGAAGGATTGCTATATAATAGACTCTAATATGATTTGAGAAAAAGCAAAGTCATTATAGTATATGACAACTTAAAGCAAAAGGAAAGTGAAAGAATGAATATTGGAGAGTTAAATGCCAGGATGGTTTGATAATTTTAGAAAGAGGTTTGGCTTTAAAAATGTCAAGATAACAGGAGAAGCAGCCAAGAGGCAGCAGAGGAGTTTCCAGATGCCATTAAGAAAATCGTGGAGGAGAAAGAATATCTGCCTGAGCAGGTTTTTAATGCAGATGAAAGTGCCCTATTTTGGGGGGTGGGGAGTGATACAAAAAACATTTATAAGTAAGGAAGAGAAGCAATCACTAGAATTTGAGATAGGAGGGGCTAGGCTAACTATTGTTTTGTGTAAATGCAGTTGGGTTTAAGATCAGGACTGCCTTTATCTCTTGAGCTAACCCCTGCGCCTTGAAGGGAAAAGATAAACACCAGCTGCCAATCTTTGGTTGTGTGACAAGAAGGCCTGGACAATGAAAACATTTTTTTTTCTGGATCGATTCCATCAACGCTTTGTCCCTGAAGTCAGGAAGTACCTTGCCAGTAAAAGACTGACTTTTAAAGTTCTTTTGGTATTGAACAGTATCCCTGGCCACGCAGAATCCCATGAGTTCGACACCAAAATGTCAAAGTGGTCTACTTGCTTGCCAGCACAATGTCTCTAATTCAGCCTCTGGATCAGGGGCTCATAAGGATCTTTAAAGCTTATTATACACCATATTCTCTGGAAAGGATTGTCAACACTGTGGAAGAAAACCCATGACAGAGAGAGAACATTATGAAAATCTGGAAGGATTACACCAATGAAGATGCCATCACTGTTACAGAAAAAGTCATGAAAACCACCAAACTCAAAACAATAAATTCCTGCTAGAGAAAACCGTGTCCAGATGTTGTGTATGACTTCACAGGATTTATGAAAGAGCCAATTAAGGAAATCATGAAAGAGATTGTGGATATGGCGAGAAGATGGTGGAGGGGAATAAAGGGTTTTAAGATAAAGATCTTAGAGAAATTTAAGAACTAATAGACACAACACCAGAGGAATTAACAGAAGATGACTTGATGGGTACGAGTGCTTCCAAACCAGTGCCAGACCATGAGGTAGAAGACACGGAAAAAGCGGTGCCAGAAAACAAATTGACATTAGACATCCTGGCAGACGGGTTCCAATTATTCAAGATTGCTTTGACTTCTTTTACAACATGGATCTTTCTATGATATGGGCCCTGAAACTAAAGCAAGTGGTAAATGAAGCATTGGCACTGCACAGAAACATTTTTAGAGAAACAAAAAAGAAAAAAAATCAAGCAAAAATTATGATATATTTCCATAAAGTTGCACTCACGGTGCCTGCCTTGCCTGCTCTCTTTCCCTGTTACCTCCTTCACCTCTTCTGCCTCTGCCACCCACAGGACAGCAAATTTAATTCCTCTTCCTCCTCCTCAGCCTACTCACTGTGACGAAGACAAGGATGTCTTTATGATGATCCACTTCCACTGAATGAATAGTAAATAATCATTATGCCGTGCAGTCAGTAAACTTATCTGTTGTATACCTATGTCTTCATGTGAAAATCTAGTAACTATAGCAAGAATTTCATAAGGCTTAAAAAATTCTTTTTAATTGAAGTATAGTTGACAGACTATGTTACACTAGTTTCAAGAGTACAATGTAGATTTTTGACAACTCTACAGGTTACGCTACAGTCACCAGAAGTATAGCTACTACCTGTCACCATACAATGCTATTATAATTCCATTGACTATATTCCCTATGCTGTACTTTTCATCACTGTGGCTTATTCATTCCATAACTGGAAACCTGTATCTCCCATGCCCCTTCACCCCTTTTGTCCACCCCCCAGTCCCCCTCTCCTCTGGCAATCATCAGCTTTGTTCTCTGTATTTATAGATCTGTTTCTGCTTTTTGTTTGTTCATTCATTTGGTTTTGTTTTTTGTTTTTGTTTTTAGATTCTACATGTAAGTGAAATCATACAGTATTTTTATGTTTTGGTGTGATTTATTTCACCGAGCATAATACCCTCTAGGTCTATCCATGTTGTGGCAAATGGCAAGGTCTCATTCAAAAAGATACATGCACCCCTGAATGTCTATTGCAGCCATATTTACAATAGTCAAGATATGGAAGTAACCCATGTCCATCACTAAGTGAATGGATAAAGCAAATGTGGTATGCACACACAATGACATATTACTCAGCCATAAAAACATATGAGATGTTTGGGGTCATATCATCATTCCCTAAATATTCATCTTGCAGGATATGGTGTGCTTGGCTTATATAGAAGTGGAGAGCCTATCCTTACATAGACATAAAGTGAATGATATTTAATATAAAATTAACAATGTATTCTTTGTTTACTGTTTTATAACTTTGCTTTCAAAGAATTACATTATAGTACAGTATGCTTCTCTTTTGTAATTGGAGAAATTGCACATCAGCTTATCATCACAAGTAAGTGGTTGTTTAAAAAAGAATTATGTTTCTAATACTGAATTATGACTCTGAGTATAATACTGTTTGCCATCAAAATTTTATAATGATTCATTTATTAGTGTATAGGCTGGGCTACCTTGAAGCAATTGTATTGATTACACTAGGCTACCATAAAACAACCATATTGCTCCTTCTTCATTATCAAGGCATGAATCATTACAAGTGTCAGTAAGTATGTATTTCTTTTTTCATGTAATCTTTTTATTTTGAATGTGTAGTGTTAATAACATATAATGTCTGGAGTGATTTGTGTCACATAAGACAATATTGGTATAGGTACTGACAATTCATCATGCAAACAGATGATATAAATTAACTACTGTGTTGATAAATACAGTGCAGTGCTGTAAATGTATTTTCTCAATAACATTTTTTCTCTAGCTTACTTTATTGTATGAATACATGTATAATACATATAACAAACAAAATATGTGCTAATCCACTTTATCAGTGAGGCTTCTGATCAAAAATAGGCTATTAATAGTTAAGTTTTGGGGGAGTCAAAATCATAACTGGATTTTCCACCATATGGGGGTCAGTGCCCCTAACCCTTGCATTGTTCAACTGTATTTTCACAAAACCACCTAGCTTAGTAATTGGTTGAATACTTACATACTACAGCCTACCCAAGCTGACACATAAAACTGATTATCATTCCTCCCAAATTCACATAATTCTGTTTTGTAATACAAAGATAGTCCTGACTGGGAGTGCAAAGAAAAAATAAAATAAAATTGCTCTTTTATGATGCCCAGGGTTCTCTTCAGGGGCAGAAAAGATGTTTGGTTTCTTGCAACTCCACGTGAAAGATAGTCCCAATATGTGGCTTACATGTGCCTGGGTGACTGGTGGCCCAGTCAAGTCCTCGGCTCCTTATCTGGGATCTTTAGAGAGAGAGTTCACAGGTTTGCTGGTAGTTATTCTCACTACCTCTTCAGAGGTTTGATTTGGTTCATAAAGGAATCTAGAGCTCTTAGGGTTTTCTATCATTGACCCAAATGGGAGCCTCAACAGTCACAGCCTGGATGGAGTAATTGGCCCTGCAGACCATTGGGTGGCCCTCCAGGGCTCTCTTTCATAAACACTCACAAATGAACCCAATTCAGAGAGTCCTGATCTGCTGTGGTCTCATGCCCCAGTGACCCTCAGGAGCTCAGCGGGGGGTGAAAATGGGTCAGTGACTTAATACACTGAGTGTATGGTTCTGAGAATCCTGGTCATGTCAACAGACTACCTCTTCCAGTCTCTGATTATAAACTCTCAAAATATTTCCTAATAATGATTATTTCTGAGAAACATCTCTGACCAGTACTCAGTCAGCAAATCTTTCTTCCTGATGAAATCGGTGCTATTCTAAAATGTGCATGTGCCTGGAAGTGTATTCAAGAGGCAAAACCTAGTTTATTGTTTTCCTGTTGTGTTTTTGTTTTCTTTTTTCTTTCCCACCTTGCTCCCTTTCTTTTTGTCCCCACATTGTTTTTCCAGGGCTTCTTTGGCTCATAAATTATTAAACCGTGTAGTTACTAGTGGTACAATACCACTCTTCCAATTCAGACCTTTCAGAAGTAAAAACTTTTCTGAGGTCATCACTGTCAAAGCTGCCATATGCAATGATCTGCTGTCTTTCATCGAATCATTATCTGCTCCTTTGAATTAGTAATAGCAACAACTGATGGGTTGTGATGAAGGATGGCCTGGGAGACCACAAGCCATTGTTGCTTTGATTGGTCTCCTCCCACAGGGCAGGTGCAAGCCAGG
The DNA here is from genome assembly GCF_018345385.1 of Vulpes lagopus. NCBI lineage: Eukaryota > Metazoa > Chordata > Mammalia > Carnivora > Canidae > Vulpes > Vulpes lagopus. Next base: position 98,097,310 of record NC_054825.1, on the reverse strand, counting down.
CACAGATTCAGCTCCCAACATAACAGAGTTGGTTTCTGCCCCCCAAGACTTATTTAGCCCAACCAACCCTTTTATTCCCACTCCTGGTCAGGTCCTTTTGTGTAGAATCTTACATTTTAAGAAGGATGGTATAGAGACTGCAGAAAAAAAACAGGATAAAATAATGGAAAATTGGACTGATCAGGAAAAAAAAATAAGCCTTTGAATTCCTATTAAGCACTATTAAAGTTTAGGTATTTTGTAAACAATGCCTTAAATTTGCTTTATTCTAAATAAGAAAACTCATGCAGAGAATATATTCAAGTCCTAAATCAGGTGAGGGAAAGTATGAGTTTTAAAATTTCTGATGCTTGATGATTTCTTGTTAGAACAGGAAATTATTTTACTAGTTTTCATTTATTTCTTCAGAGAATACAGATAATAATGTTAATATAGCACTTTTTGTTTTTCAGCACCAGACTCTATACTAAGGGTTTTACATACATTAACTCATTAAATCATCCCCAAAACTCTATGAGTCAGATTCTATGCTTGTCACCACTTCATAGATGAGGAAACTGCCACATAAAGTGGTTTGATTATTCACTGTCACTCTACCAGTAGGTGGTAGACCTATAATACACAAACCTTTCAAATGTCACAATTCTGGCTAGCTTTTGCATAAAACCCCAAAGACACATCACTTTCCTTGCCCAGATTTTCATATTATTTATCCCATTCAGACAGAAAGAGTTTTTCCCCTGCATTTTGCCAGGTATAGTGGAAGATGTCCATTATATCTTTAGTTATCTTTATACCTGTTTTCTGTTAGAAGTTACTGGTGGGCAGAGGGGGACCATATAATTATATACTTCAATTTATTTATAATATTACAGTAATGATTTACATAATTTGATTCCACTGTACTGGGATTTATAGAAATATGCGCTTTAATGCTATTTTATTGATGACTTTAATTTTCCTGGATGATGACCTGACAATTATCATATGCCACTTCTCTTCAAGAGTCATCAGGTGGGGCACCTGGGTGGCTCAGTGGTTGAGCATCTGCCTTCGCCTCAAGGCATGATCCTGGTGTTGGGATCGAGTCCCACATCCAGCTCCCTGTGAGGAGCCTGCTTCTCCTTCTGCCTGTGTCTCTGCCTCCTTCTCTCTGTCTCTCATGAATCAATAAATAAAATATCTCTTAAAAAGTCATCGGGAGTTGCCTAGTCTGGGCATTAAATCTGAACCCATCGGCATGAATTTCAAGGCTCGTAATCATCTAACTAACCTCTAACTCACCTCTCCTGTCAGCCTCATCTCCCATGATCCTCCAGCATGATTTTTCTCTCCTGCTATTTGCTCCCTCTTAGCATCCTCCTTGACTTCCTTCTGTGGTATCCCACCTAGGCTTCCTTCTCCTTGCACTTCATTTTATTCAACCCTAAGTGTTGAGGCTGCTCTCAATCTGCACCTTTTCTCTGCAGCATTTCCCTCCCATGCTGATTCTTTCCATTGTCTCCTCTTCATTTCTAAATTCCATAGGATTTATTGCTGTATTGTACAAGTCTGGCACTTGATTATGTATTTTCTTGTCTTCTAGTCCTGTGCTTTTCCAACGTTGATGGGCAGAAGAATCATCTGGTTTCTTAAAAAATTAAAAAGAAGGGAGCCTGGATGGCTGATCAGTTAAACCTCTGTCTCTTGATTTTGGCTCAGGTCATGATCTCAGGGTCATAAGATGGAGCCCAACACTGGGTCCACATCAGGTGTGGAGTCTGCTTGAGATTTTCTCTATCCCTCTCCCTCTCCCTCTGCCCCTCCCCTCCTACTGACACACACACTGTCTTTCTAAAAATAAATAAATAAATAAAGTTAAAAATAAAATTACCACATGATCCAGCAATTCCAATTCTGGGTATTTATCCAAAAAATTTGAAAGCAGAATCTTGAAGAGATGTCTGTATATCCCAGTTTGTAGCAGCACCATTCACAATAGCCAAAGGTGAAAACTATCCAAGTATACAGAGATGAATGAATGGCTAAGCAAATGTGCTGTGTATACACACACACACACACACACACACACACACACACACACGCATCCACACACTGTAATATCATTCAGCCTTTAAAAAAGAAGGGAATTCCTACACATGCTACAGCAAGGATGAAAATTAAGGGCATTCTGCTAAGTGACATAAGTTAGTCACAAAAAAGACAAATACTATATTGATTTCACTTAGATGAGGTGTCTAGAGTAGTCAGATTCATAGACAGGTAATAGAAGTGTGGTTGCCAGGGACCAGGGGAGGAAGAAGGGGGGTTTAACAGATATGGTATTTTAGATTTGTAAGCAAAAAGCATTCTGGAGATTGGTTGTACCATAACATGGATGAACATACTACTGAATTGTTTACTTAAAAATGGCTAAGACAGTAAATTTTATGCTGTGTATATTTTATCAGAATTTTTAAACTAAAATAATAATCTGGGAAGAGAATATAAAGATGAAGGTTATCATACCTACCCCCGAGGTTCCTATTTTTGATGTTGTTGTCTAGGTGTGAGGGGGAGAAATCTTCATTTTAATCATCTCTCTCAGGTGCTTGGAAGCAGGTAGTCTTCAGGATGAGGTCGGAGATGCTGCTGGCTCTGGACACATGTGTTAAATACTGTTCCAAGACTGCAGATACCTCAAAAGAAAAAGAAGAAAATCAGGATTTCATGAAGACCTAGATGTCAAGCAGTTAATTTCACCCAGACAGTTGATATCATGTCTTTGTGAGACAACTGAGGATGAAAAGCTGCATAAACTGCCCATGATCATGAAGATAAAAAGCACAAGAGCTGGAAGTTAACCCCAGGTGTGGCAGAGACATGACCACACAGATATGGCCTGTCCTCGGGCACACAGGGACAGTAGGCTTCCAGACTCAGTTGAACTTGCACCGTGGTTCCAGCCACATGACTGAACTCTGGCCTGTGCAAAAGAAACTTCTAGACCTGGCCCTTAAAAACATCCTATGTGGTCCTCCATTTCTAACTTCTCCTTCTATGTCAAGTGTAAAGAATGTGAGCTCCAGATGGTAGTCCTGTGACATGGAGAGTGGCAGACCTGCCCCAGACTGAAAGGTGAGTAAGAAATGAATGTTTATTATGTTAAGCCCATGAGATTTCACACTTTGTTACAGCAACTAAGCTTATTTTATCCCAACTAAATTCATACTCTTTTCCTTCTCATGGTTGTAGGTCACTTCCTAAAGTCTAGAAAATAAATTATCTCTTGTATTTCCCACAGCACCAAGTATAATGTTAAGCTTATAGAAGTTTGTCTCTTGCCCTTAAAAAACAAAAACCAAAAAACATGGGATGCCTGGGTGGCTCAGTGGTTGAGCGTCTGCCTTTGGCTCAGTGCGTGATCCCGGAGTCCTGGGATGGCATACCGTATCGGGCTTCCTGCATGGAGCCTGCTTCTCCCTGTGCCTATGTCTCTGCCTCTCTCTCTGTATATCTCATGAACAAATAAGTAAAATCTTAAAAAAAAAAAAAAAAAAAAGCAAAACCCCCAAAACTTGTGGCCTTGATGTAGTTTATGAAAGTGATGAAAATCCCAGAGAAAGAGATGGAAAACCCACTCCCCTGGGGGTTGAAGCAGCTCCAAGAGAACTACTTGAGTAGTTTTTAACTTCAATTTCCTACTCCCACCTATGTCCCTAGTTCTGCTTCTCAAATTGCTAGTGTCATTTTTCTAAACTCTTGGAAAACCAGTGTTTTAGTTTTAGCCTACCAAATGCAAAACAAGACACTTATGAAAAGGTTCATGATTATTTATAAATAAATTATTGTTGCCAAATGAATCAGATGCTCAGAGTTGAGCTCATGTAGGACAAATTAGATGCATTCCGGAATAACCAAAGTCATCTCCAAGGCCCTCTGTGGAGTGAGCCTGCCAGGCCATAGAGCCTCTGATGAACACATGGCCTCACACACGAAAACAGGAAATGGAAGTGGGAGACTTATGTTTGGGCAAGTGGAAGAAACGAAGACAAACAAAACGGCTTCCCAAAAGCTGGAATCCTCCAACGAACTACTTTGCAAAATCTTTTCTGGCATTGTGTTTTCCCTTTGGTATGTGTGCATGTGGCAAAGATATCAGTGGGCCCCAATTTATATCTTCCCTGTTTTCTTCAGTAATAAGATCAATACTTAGCTGGGCACATGGCCATGCTAAATATAGACCACACTTCCCAGTCTCATTTGCCAGCTGTTTGTAGCCACAGAACTAAGTGCTGGCCAATGGGTTATGAGAGAAAGTGACATCCACAAGTTCTAGGAGACAGGGGCCACTTCTTATTACTGTTACCCATTCACCATTGTGATATAGGTATGATGTCCCATGCTCCAACTTGACTGTAAGAATGAGGACCAGATCTTCAAGTTGGTGGAACAGAAAATTGGAGGCACCCATGGCCCAGATGATCCTAGAGCCATCACAAAAGCTGTGTGAACTGCCTACACTCAGATTTTTCATGAGAGAAATATGCATTCTATATCCTTTTATCATGTTTAAGCCACTGAGATTTAAGACCTCAAAATTAGTGGCGAGTTGAGTCTAACCAATATCATGAGCAATTTTCTGGCTTGCTTAAATGTTTTGTTTGTTGTCTAAAATGCACATACTTGGTCCATAATGCAGAAACAGGCAAATTATGTATGTATGTCAACCTGTAGTTTACATTTAAAACAAATTGTCAAGTGCTAGAAGCTATAGTCTGGAAATTCTGCCACTGAATATTTGCACCTGAAAAGTGTAAACATGTGTCAAACTCAGTCTTCATGGTAGTAAATAGTTTATGCCCCAGTCAAAATTTAAAAAGAATTAGGGTTTGTGTTAAACTAAAAACCAGGTTCTAATCTGTAAACTATACACAAAAGTATCTTTGCTTTCAGCACTATCCTGTTTCCTTAATTATTATGAAGTTAATGCTTGAAGATAAAAGATCAATGAATCAAAGAATGGGAGTTTCCAAATATAGCATGGGCTCACATCTACACAGGCACACACGAAATTAAATTGTTTTTGAAGGTATTAGAGTCATGTGCATTAAACAGTTAAACAGTTCCAATTTAGATGGAGAGAAAAGAAAGAGTTTTGGTTTAAGACAGTATGTATTACTTTGCAAAATCAGAATGCGAAGTGGTATCTGCACAAGAAGTGGTATCTGCACAAGAAGCATTCTTTGAGTCCTTCTTTTTGCTATGTGACAACAAATACACATTTTATGAAAGGATAAATGTGTGCATCTCAGCCTGGATTTTTTTTTTTTTTTTTTTACTTTTCTTAACATCAGAATTAGATTCAGTTAAATAACAAATTTAATTCAATAACCATTCCTAGAATGCCTATGTGTGTCAGGCTGCAAGCAAACCTCTGGTGACATGAAGACGAAAGAGTCATGGCCTAGACTGTGTCCAGGGTGCCCGCAGAGGGGCTGAGGAAGTGAAGAGCCATAGTGTGGTACCAGGGTCTAAGTACTCCCAAACTTACAGTATGAACAAAATGTTCTGGAAATGGAAGCAGTTAATCCTATCTGGGGTGAGAGGAGACACCTAAGAAAGTCTTGTAGAGTGAAGAGAATGTCTGAAGGTGTAGGAAGTGGAGGAAATGTTCCCAAGAAAGAAGAGCGAGCAGGAAGGCAATGGGAGATTGCAAGTGCGCATGGACCCCGGGATGATGGCTGCTGAGCGGGTCTGGGAGGCCTTGGCAGCTCTGCGGCTGGCCAGTGTGTATCTCAGGCCTGAAGGTGGAAGCTGGGCAGTCATCTCAGCACACAGCACCCATATCACCTTGAGACAGAACATTTAGAAGCTATTCCATGTTAGAAACATTTTTCTGTTGGAAACTAGTGAGGGCATAGACTATGTGGCCTACAAACCTGTAAGGGCTCCTCTCGGTGTTCAGGCTGAGGTCTTACCTGGCCGTTTGCCCTTCAGACTCCTGCAAATCAGTCCCATCTTCTGCCACTATCCCTCTCTTCCTGCCCCAAATGCAGCTGCAGTGCCAGATGTGAAGTCTTTGCTAGAGCAGATCAACACAGCCTCCAGTCCATGGAAGGCAGCCATGGCTTTGGTGAATGGTTTCTCTTCCTATCTTTTCCAGGATCAGAAAACAGCTCATATTCATAGGGCTACAGGGTCACCCCAGAGCTATGCTAATTCTCCTGCCATCTGTCGTGATATATCCACGGGGACCTGAACCATAGGACATTCCAGAGAATATCACCCTCGTTTATTACACCAATGACATTATAGTAACCAGATGAGCAAGAAGCGCCTAGCGGATTGGAGGCCTTGGTATGCTCCATGAAAGTGGGAGGGAGGCTCTATGAAGATTCGGGGGTCTGTCATGTCTGGCATGGGGATGCCAGAAAGTCCCATGAAATTAAAGGACAGATCATTGCATCTGTTACTTATCAACACTAAGAAGGTAGCGCAATTCTTGGCAGGCCGCTTCTGCCTCCACAACCAGTGTATTTCACACTTGAGAATGCTATCTGATCCATTCACTAAGTACCACAAAAGGCTACAACATATGAATCAGGCCCAGAACAGGAAAAGGGTCTGATTAAGTCCAGACAGAAGTATGAGAATCCCTGACACAGGTCAGTTGATCCAGCAGACATCATGGTACCAGAAGTACCTGTGGCAGGAAAAGTCATTTTGTAGAGTGAAGGCAAGCCCCAATAAGAGAGTCTCAATGGAGACCCCAGAGATTTGGAGAAAGAGCATACCTACTGTAGGACAGGATTCTACAACATTGGAAAACCATCTCTTGGCGTGCTACTTGCCTCTGACAGAGGTTTTGACCATGTGACATCAAGTATCTATGTGTTCAGGGCTGCCTATCCTGAACAAGGTCCTGTGAGACTTACAAACCAAAAGGTTGGGCGGATCTAGCAGCAAACCATTACAAAGTGGAGTAGGACATTCAGGACTAGCAGTGAGCGGGGCCAAAGGCTATAAACAACTGGAGGCCAAAGTCATCAAAAACAGGAAGGTCTGAGAACCTGTCACAGTCCAGAGGAAACCAAGGAGACACGACAACTAAATGTCATGGGATGGATGGGATGCTGGAAGAGAAAAAAAGATACTACATAAACTAATAATGTGTCAGTATTCACTCATTAATTTAACAAATACACTAATGTAAGATGTTAATAATAGGGGAAATTGGTTATGGGATATATGGAAATTTTCTACGATCTGCTCAATTTTTCTATAAACCTACAACTGTTCTAAAAATTCATCCTATTAATTAAAAAAAATGTAACAACCCAAAAATTAAACTTTAATTCTTATATCACACCATATGCAAACATCGACTCAAAATGGCACTAATGTAAAACCTAAAAATACAATAATTCTAGGGAAAAAAAAAAAAACAGAGGAGGGAATCTTTGTGACCAGGGGTTAGACAAAGATTTCCCAGGACACAAAAAGCACAGATAATATTAAAAATAACAATGATCAATTGGATTTCATCAAAATGAAAAATTTCTGCTTTTCAGAGGATATTGTTAAGAAAATGAAAAGGTAAGTGACAGGGAGAAAATACTCTCAATATATTTAACTAACAAAGCATTTGCTTCTAGAGTATATGAAGAACTTTTAAAATTCAGTAATAACACAAACACTGTAATTCAGTGGGGATAATAGTCTTTTTGATAAATAGTTTTAGGTTAGCTAGACATCCTTAAGGGAAAAAAAGGAGAAACTGTGACCCCTAGCTCACACTGTATATATACATATATATCTTCAATTAAATCTCATCTCCAAAATTAAATTAATCAAAAGTTTAATTTTCATTCCTCAAAAAGACTTTGTTAATGAAAATGCAATTCACAGACTGAGAGAAAACATATATATTATATATATACTACATATATATATACAGAGAGAAATATATATATATCATCCAAAATATTTTCTATCTAGAATATATGCAAATATATAAAGAACACACTGATCTGATGTTTCCCCGAAACTAACAAACATATGAAAAGGTCTTCAGCATTATTAGTCATCAGTGAAAGGCACATTAAAAGCACAATGAGATCCTCCTACACATCATTAGAATTGTCTGGTGAGAATGTAAAAAGAATACTCAGGTTGGATTACAGTAAGTCTGGAGGCTGAGAAGTCCTGCAATCTGTTATCAACAAGCTGGAGCCCCAGGATAGCTAGTGGTATAATTCAGTCTGAGCCCAAAGGCCTGAGAACTAGGGGAGCAGATGGCAGTCGGAGGGCCCAAGAAGATGAAATGAGATGTCACATTCACACAGTGAGGCAGAAGAAAGAGATGGATTCTCCTTTTCTCCACCTTTTATTCTATTTAGGTCCTCAACAAATTGGATGATGCCCATCCACACTGGGGAGGGCAGTCTGCTTTACTGAGTTCACTGATTCTAGTGTTAATCTCATTCACAAATACCCTCACTGACAATTCAAATATAAGATTTAATCTGGGCACTCTGTGGTCAGTTGGGTTGACACAATTAAAAAATGAAAAATACATAAAGGTAAGAATCACAGCCATTAACCTTCACAGGTGTTTACCAAGAGAAATGAGGAAAACATACATCCACACAAAGACTTGTACACAAATGTTCATAGCAGCTTTGCTGATAATATGCAAAGGCTATAAACAACCCGAATGTCTATCAGCAGGTGAGTGGATAAACAAATTGTGGCTTATCTATGCGATAGACTATTACTCATTAATAAGGTGATACATGCAGTGACATAGATGAATCTTAAAACCCTTATGCTCAGTGGGAGAAGCATGGCACAAAAGAATACATACATATGATTGCACTTATGTGAACTTCTAGGAAGGATAAGTGTAATCTATGATGATGGAAAATGGATCAATGGTTGCCTGGGGTGGTGGTAAGGACTGAGAGAACTGGAATGGGACAAAGAGAGTATTTTGGGGCTGATAGAAATGCTCTATGTGATTATGGAGGTGACTTACGGGTGCATTATTCAAAACTCATTCAAATGTACATTTAATATGGATATATTTTATTGTAAGGAAACCATACCTCAGTTTAAAAGTTTATTTTTAAAAGATGGTTGAAAATAATTAATGAATTAATCAATTAATTTTAAAAATGGTTGAGAGGCACCTGGGTGGCTCAGTCTGTTAAACATCCAAGTCTTGTTCTCAGCTCAGGCCTTGATCTCAGGGTGGTGAGTTCAGGCCCCACACTGGGCACCACAGTATAAAAAAAAAAGATTAAAACAGTTCCTACTTCTACCAACATATAAGTGTCCGTTTCCTGCTAGCCTCTGTATCACCAGTTACCACTGCACCATTAATTTTTTGCTATTCTGGTGGGTAAAAACATAATTTCCAACTTTTGAGATGAACTTTTGTATATTATTCAGTAGGAATCTCTGACCAAAGACCACACTACAGAGTTATAGCCTAAAAGTCACTGCAAATGGAGCTTTTGCTTAATGAGAAAGAGCTACTACGGTGACCATTTAGACCTCTTCGGGTTTTCAATTCTAGATAATTATCCATGCATTCTACCTTTCTCTAAGAATTTCAACATTTCAGGTCCATTCCAGTCTTATAGTCAATGTTCATCTTTTATTTTTTGGCACTATTCTTATTCTCACCAAATCCTAGATCCATAGAAGGATGATAGAACTCTAGGGGTGAATTGTATATGTAGGACTGAAGGTTGCTGTAGCCCAACCAAGCACCTGTATCAGCACCCCCCTCCCCATTTTTTGACATGGATGATTACTGTTTCCAGAATTTTATTTTATTAAAGATTCACTTATTCATTCATTCATTCATTCATTCATTCATTCATGAGAGACACAGAGAAAGGACAAGAGAGAGACACAGGCTGAGGGAGAAGGAGGCTCCCTGTGAGGAGCCTGATGTGGTACTCCATCTCAGGACCCCAGGATCATGACCTAAACCAAAGACAGATCTCACCCAGGCTCTGCCAGCATTTTATTTTATTTTAAAGATTTTATTTCTTTATTTGAAAGAGAGAGACAGAGCATGAGCAGAGGGGAGGAGGCAGAGGGAGAGGGAGAAGCAGTCTCCTCGCAAAGCAGGGAGGAGGCTGATGTGAGGCTCTATCCCAGAATGCCTGGATCATGACCTGATCTGAAGGCAGACACTTAACTGAGCCTCCCAGATGGCCTATTTCCAGCACTTCATAAAAATCATACTACTGTAGGGGCACCTGGGTGGCTCAGTTGGTTGAGCATCTAACTCTTGATTTTGGCTCAGGTCATGATCTCAAGGTTGTGAGACTGAGCCCCGTTGGGCTCCATGCTGAGCATGGAGCCTGCTTAGGATTCTCTCTCTCCCTCTCCCTCTGCCCCTCCTTCTCTCTTAAAAAAAAAAAAAGTGTGCTTTAAATGCAGCTTCACAAGAGGCCCTCAGCCTCATCCCAACCCTACTGTTGTCCCTAAGCTGCTCCTCTATGGAAATAACACAGCCATGGCTGATTGTAGAAATTACATGGTCCAATCTTCACACTTTATAGCTAAGAAAACTATCTGTTGTCTAGCAGCTAGTAGTGGCAGAGCTGACCCCTGGACCACTGCTATTTCTGCTCTACTTGCTGCTTCATTAGTCAGCAGCATCGCCTGGCACATGAGGCATTCAGATGTGGGTGCCCAAACTTGCAGTTCTTCACATGGCAAAGCTTTGGGAAGTACCAGAAATACGTGATATCCTGAGCTTATCCAAATAGCTTTGTCCTAAGAAAAAAAGTATGCTTGTGATTTTTAAGATTTAAGAAACAATGAGCTAATGCCCTGGAAGATTCTTCAGTGACAGCTGTAACTAGGGCAAAAATATTTGTCTAGTACAATGACTGTATGTCTGCTTAGAACAACCCTGGGTTCTGACTTTATCCTGGCATAATTTTTAAAAGTGTCTTCTTTCACTTTGAAAAATGTCCTCACTTGAAAGATAAATTATATTATCACTGTAATTACATGGGATTTCTAGCTAATAAGCAGCCCTGTCTCATCTGCTAATTTTTTTATTACTAGAAATAAGTGGTTGGGGAAAGTGGCTTGTAATCAACTTCTAAGTCAAGCTAGGTTAGTAAAAATAGCACAATTCTCTCTTTGACTATTTTAGAAGAAAAAAAAATCTCAATCAGTTGCTCAATTTGCTCAAGCAGGGGCACCTGGGTGGCTCAATAGTTGAGCCAAATGACTTTGGCTCAGGTCATAATCCCAGGGTCCTGGGATCGAGTCCTGCATAGGGCTCCCTACAGGGAGCCTGCTTCTCCCTCTGCCTCTCTCTGTGTGTCTCTCATGAATAAATGAGTAATGTCTTTTAAAAAAAATTGCTCAAGCATTACCTTGAAGCACTACTTTCGAAAGCTTCTAAGATTACAAGTGTCTGTCCATCGGCTCTCCATAAGCAAATTATTGTCCCACTCTGGGAGAAAATATTTGGATACCATATGCTATGAAAGCTCATTGAATTTAACTTATATACAAATTGAAGGGTTTTGAGTCCTACTATCCATACATATTTGTGAAATCTCTTCTTGTTAAAGCTTTTGGCAAAGCTTGGACTAAAGGAAGGCCTGGCTCACAGCATCCTGGGTGCTGCATCATGCCAAGAGGTGAAGTCTACAGGAGATGTCTGTTCTTGGCATAAGAGCTCCTTAAGACAAGGAACTGTGACATTCTCTTCTCTGATTCCCCCATTTACTAACCATGGTGCTTTTGACCAGGATATTCTCCCGATTGACGTAGAACTGATGAGGGACACCTTCATTCATCATGGGTCAGTGAGGTTATGTGAAGGCAGTGAATCAATATGACAGAGTGGGTAGCTTCAACAACAGAAATTTACTCCCTCACCATTTTGGAGCCTAGAAGCACAAGATCAAGGTGTTGGTAGGGTGTTTTCCTTCTGTAGCCTCTCTCCTTCTCTTGCAGATGGCCATCTACTCGCTTTGTCTTCACATGGCCTTTCCTCTGTCCATGTCTGTGTCCTAATCTTCTGTTCTTACAAGGACACCAGTCAGATTGGATTAGGGCCCACCCTACTGACCTCATTTTAACATAACTACTAGCCTCACATCCCTATCTCCAAAACTAGTCCCTTTCTAAGCTACTGGGACTAAGATTTCCATATATGAATTTTATTGTGTGTGTGTGTGTGTGTATATGTGTGTGTGTGACACAATTCAGCCCACAACAGGCAGTAATTAGGATTTTTTTCATTAACCAACCTTGAAAAGCACTGCATAATGCCATCTCATACACTTTTCACTTGCTACCTGTGTGTTGGGGGTGGGATGGGGGTTGTGTCAGAAAAGAAATTAATGTATCGATTCACCCATGGTAGAGATGATAAGCCAGGAAGCATGATCAATCAAATGTGTCCCCATGAGGACTACGGCATGAGAGAAGAAATGATCTTTATGTTCACTAACTCAATACCTGCTCATCCTCCAAGATGTCTCTTCCTGAAAGATGCCCCCTCTGCCGGCTTGCCTCCCCAGCCTCAGCTGTGCCCACCAGAGAGATGGGAGAGGTTCTTCTAGCATCTCTTATCCAGCACTTATCTCTTTTGATAGTACTTATCACACTGTGTTATTCTACTTAATGTTAACTTGGTTGTTTTCTCAACTGGACCAAGTCTTTTCTTTATATCCCTACAAGCTGGCCCAGTTCTGACACGCAATAAATGATTGAATAAATGAATAGGTAACTTGCATTTCCAGCATTCTTTCTCAACTAGGGCTAGCAGACCACCAGAGGATACACACATGTAGACAAAATGTGTCCACTAGCAGTCCTTCATCTAGCCACATGATTGTGTGAGACACTGCCAGAATTAGAGATTCCATTCGTTATGTGCTGCTACTTGAATGTGTCACAACAAGCCCTCAGGTGGAGCAAATGTGTCAATTTGTCAGGTTGCTTGCTTTTCTGTGATTGTTAAGTGAGGCACAAGAATGGGCCATCTCAACGCTGCAGCTCAAATTCCGTAGTCCGACTGCTTGGGCTTTAATCTCAGCTCTGTTACTTATAGGCTGTGTGGCCTTGGGCAAGTTACTTAACCTCTCTGTACCTCGCTGTCTCATGTGTAATACCTACTTCACAGACATGTTATGAGGAAAAAAAGAGTTAACACATTATGTGGTACCTTAATGTAGTACCTGGAATGTAAGAAGTGTTGTATGTGTTTGCTACTATTGGTGTATTAATATTGTCCCTGTTATTATTAAGAAACAAGAAATCATTTAGTTTGGTTTCACACTGTCATTAATTCCAGTCAACTCCCTGAGTGCACAGCCCTGCAAGGGGCTCTTCGTGGCCCTCTGACCCTGTCCGCATGTGCATCCTCTCTGGGTTTCCCTTGCCTGGGTGCTCACCCTCCAGACCTGGCTCTCCACCAGGGTCTGTCCTGGATTGAGATGGAAAGTAGCTGTGTCTAGGCCGCAGACTCCCGGGCCACAGAGCCCACTGCATTCCTTCGCACCGTTTGTGTGTCCTGTGGGGTTGGAGGCAAAATAATGGTCACAGCCGCTCCCTCCGAAAAGGTGGGGCGGGAGAAAAGTAGGAAGTCCTAGAAGAAAGACTTTGTGATTTTCAACATTCAAGCACAGGCAGAGGAAGGAATAGAATAGAGAGAAAAGAAAGGAGGGCAGAGAAGGAAAGCAGAGAGGAAAAGAGGGGAGGGGAGAGTAAGAGAAGGGAGAAAGAGAAGGGGGGAGGAGGGGAGGGAAGAGAAGAGGAGGGGAGGAGGGGAGGGGAAAGGGGAGGGGGGATAAAAGGGGGGAAGGGAGGAGGAAGGGAAGGGGAGCAGAGGAGGAGAGCCCACAGGGGCCATGAAGGACAATCCAGGCCCGATTTGGGAGCTTTCCCAATGACTCCCCACATAAAAACAACTCATGGCAGCCAGCCTCCCCAGCACCAGCTGTTTCCACTTCCGTAGCATATGTTCACTCACGTAAATTGTTTACTAACTTCACATCCAGAGTTTTTTAAATAGAGGAAAACCTGGGGCTTGGCTACACCAACCAGAAGAGCAGAGATAAGGGGGGAAAAATTCAGCAACAAACAAAATGAAAAAGCAGAATGCTACAGGGAGCCTAAATTTGACTGGGACAGCACATTTCCCTCCACTTTTATGGCTTCCTGAATGAGTGGGGAGCCTGGCCTCCTCCGGCCCTGCTGCGTCAGGTTCGAAAAGCACAGTATACAGACTCCTAGAGTGAGCTGCATAACCAACAACAGAGCAGACTAGATTAAGTCTACACAGCCGAGGCCAGAGCATGGAAAGTATCATATTTGAAAGCAGGGCTTATAGGGAGCAGAGACTATGATTTGTGCTGTGTCCTGTCGAGAGCACAGGGTCCCCAGCCAGGCCTCCCTGTTTGAGTCCCAGAGTTGCCCCTTGGGATCTAAGTAACAGATCTGAACTCTCCTAAAGTGAGTTACTCAACCCCTCTGCTTCAGTTTTATCATCTGTCTAGCGGGGATAATGATAGTATCTACCTCAAGGGTTGTTGGGGGGTAAAGTGAGTAAAGGTAAAGCATTTAGAGTAGTGCCTGGCATTTCCTAGCACCGTGTGTTTGCTATTTTTATTATATATACTTTGTACCTAATTTTAAAAAATTAGAATTTATCACTCCCCTTTGATGTTTATGGCATGGGATTTATCACAGCATTCTGGATGAATACGACGTCAGGCCCGATGTTCCTGACCCATCTTTTGCCAACTTCCATGAAAATACTACCGTTTCACCTTCACATCCCCCACACAATACAAGCTTTCCAATTTCCTGAGTAGTAAATGCCACAGAAGGCCACATGCCAAAAGCAGATGGAATTTCTACAAACGGTATCGTCAGTACGGGTGAATTCAGAAATAATTTCTTGACACTTCTATCCTGGGGCTGTGATCAGGGGAAGGAACGATGGATTAGAGGAAGCAAACATAAAATATTTGCTATATCAGAAAAGTTAATATTATAAATATAATGGTGCAACCAGGCAATTAGACTAGATTAATATTCAGAAGTAATTAATAATTTGGATGTGGGCTAATTTTACTGTAGAAATAGATACAGTTGGGAGTAAGATTGACTGACATAATCATCTTATTTTTTGCTGTGTGTCTCCTGTAGGATCACAGGGAGGTGTGGTTAATAAACTGTCCTCAAAGTACCCTTGAGGGAGCAGATATTCTCAACCATTTTTATTGCTTAAATGCAGTGCCTTTGACAAATATTTAGTGCTTTGGCTATTTCAGGATTGAAGGAGTGTAGCTAGAAATGTATTTTCTGCTCATTTCAGGAAAAGAAATATTCTTCTAGGGTCTTAGACCAACTCACATAATGTATCTCAACATTTAGCTCCTGTTTGATTTTCAATTCTTTTAGTTTCCCCCACATGCCTTTGGAAGAGTATATTCTGCTAGGAGCTTCACATGTTACCCTCATATGCAGTATTTCTGACCATTTTGTGTTTCTTTGAGAACAAATGGGGGTTGCAATCATAACTGAAAATGGTTCAGGGAATCCCTGGGTGGCTCAGTGGTTTAGCCCCTGCCTTTGGCCCAGGGCGTGATCCTGGAGTCCTGGAATGGAGCCTGCTTCTCCCTCTGCCTGTGTCTCTGCCTCTCTCTCCTCTGTGTCTTTCATGAATAAATAAATAAAATCTTAAAAAAAAAAAAAGAAAGAAAGAAAATGGTTCAGATCCAGCTACCAAGGGCCCTGTCCCAAGGAGGGACAATTTCTCCTTTAAAGACACTGCTCATTAAAAAATCTACCTATCAAGACAAGTACTTTTGAAGAGCACACCAGGGTGTTGGGTGTCCTTGGGCTCCATTGTTTTCTAATCACAAAGGGAAAAGAATTTCCAGCCCACTAGTTACTGATTCACATCAGAACGGGGTTCATCCATTTATTCATTTAGAAAGCCCCTGCCCTTGGGAGCCTGGATCCTACACAGGGAATCAAAAAATAAATAAGCAAGGCAACAAATATAAAATATATTAAGAAGTGGTAAGTGCTGGGGATCCCTGGGTGGCTCAGCAGTTTAGTGCCTGCCTTCGGCCAAGGTGTGATTCTGGAGACCTGGGATTGAGTCCCACATCAGGCTCCTGCATGGAGCCTGCTTCTCCCTCTGCCTGTGTCTCTGCCTTTCTCTCTCTCTCTCTCTCTCTCTCTCTCTCTCTCTCTCTCTCTCTGTGTGTCTCATGAATAAATAAATAAACTCTTAAAAAAAAGTAGTTAATGCTAAATCTATCAATCACAATATATAAATAAGGCAGGTGGTGAAATGGAGAGTAAGGAAAGGCAATATGCATCAGATCTAGTCAGACCTCTGTTTAAAGTCCCCCCAGGGCTCTGCATTTTACCCCAATGCAAAATGCTTTATCCTACAAGGTCCTACTTGACCTGGCACTGTCCCTGCAACCTCTCATTCCTCATTCCTACTTCTCTTTCCTTCTCTCACTTTACCAGCTACACAGGCTGAAATGCTGCTGCTAGAATCTGCAGGATGAGGGGGTCGCTGCCTCAGGGGGCTGTGCTCCAGCAGATTCCTTAGCTTGGGGCTATCTTCCCCAGATAGCTGCTTCACTAATTCCTTCAGTCCCATCTGTTCAAATCCCATCTTCTCAACGAGTTCTGTCCTGACTCGGTTTGATGATGAACCCTGCCCTCGTCTCCCAAACCCACCCCCCAATCCCTTTTTTTCCATATCTGATCATACTCCAGCATCTTCAGTAATAAAATTATTCTTTGTATCAGCACAGCTGATACAAAGGCCTGCACCTACCATTCTTCTGCAGAGCCTGCCCTCGGGCTATGGGAGTCCCAACTGCTGTAAATACCTGGGAGCTTGCAACCCCATGGGCAGTTCTTGGCCAGTGCCTGATAAATGCAGGGATGTGAGAGCCCAGCTCCTGGGCTTTTAGGCAGAACAAATCTAAGCTGTGAGTGGACACTCCAGAGTTCTGCGGGTCAAACCATGCTCTGAGGGATTTTGTCTGAAACTGCACCTTTGTTTTCCCTGGTCTGCTTTCACCCCTTAATACCTGGTGTCTCCTGGGAGTATTTGAACAAATTGTTTCACACAAATCCTCATCTCAGGGTCTCCTTCTGAGGAACCCAAGCAGGAAGAAGCTGGCCTCAGCGGGGAGCAGGGTAGTGTCCCATGAATGCGAAGGAAGGCAGAAGGCCTGGATAGATTGGTATATTGGCAGTGGGAAGATAAGGGTGCTATCTCAAATAAAAAACATCGTCTCCAACTGGGAGGCGAAGGACTGCTGGATTGCCAGGGAGCAAGGAGAAGGTGTGAAATACAATCGACCCTTTAAAAGCATGAGGTTTGGGGTGCTGACTGACCCCTTCCCTGTGCAGTTGAACATCCCTGTATCACTTTTGACTCCCCTCCAGAACTTAATTACTAATAGCCTACTGTTGATCAGAAGGCTTCTTGATAGCATAAATAGTTGATTAACACATATTTTGTAGGTTATATGCATTATATGCTACATTCCTACAATAAAGGAAGCTAGAAAAGAAAATGTTATTAAGAAAATCATAAGGAAGAGAAAATATATTTAGAGTACTGTCTGTTATTTATTAAAAAAAGATCTACATATAAAAGGACCCAGCCAGGTCAAACCCATGTTGTTCAAGGGTCAGTTATGGTTATCTAGGAGAGTCAGAGACTGAATGTTCTCAGGAAATATGGCAAATTGCTAGGCAGTGTTGACTAATGTTCTCCAGTCAAGTAATCTACTTGGGTGCAGCCTAGAGAAGGTGGGGGTGAGATTCATCAAAATTGGGGTTATTTCCAGGGGAGGAAGCTGTAGAGAGAAAGGGTGAAGGGTGTTGGAGTATAAGAAGGGACTGATTGTGATGAGGCGATATGGAACCTTTGTCGGGGACACGAGGAAGTGAGAATTTAGGAGGTAGCCTAGAAAAGGGGGCAAAGACAATGGATGGTAGATCCTGATGCAGCTAAAGAATTGTCGGCTAAGTGGTAATAGCTGTGAGGATAGGAAGTGGTGGGCAGACAGCAGGGCGCCTGGAACTGAGATTGTGGAGGTGATGAGGTGATAGCAATGTTAGGGTGGAAGATGTGCCAGGGAGTGGGTGGCTGACGTGGGGTAGAGAGTGAGATCGCAGACTGTTAGAGCTTTACTTATCTCAAGCTTAATCGTGGAATATTTAGATAGTTACTCTGTTTGCTTTGCTTTTGGGGTGGTTTCTGAGATTCTAGCAAGGAAATGAGGAGGAGAAGAAAGAGCAACATGCAAAAAATTGCCCCCAAACTATGCTCCCCTCATTGAATCTGTGTACCTCTGAGCCCTGGAAGGCACCCACACTCCCTTCTCTCACTTACACCATGCCTGGACCTGACTGCTTTTGGCTTTTAGTCCACCCAAGAATTGTCTCCATTTGTTTACTAACTCCTCAGATCGGTGATCTCTAATTTCCACAGTTTCCTCTCAGGTTGGTGTTAGTGGAAGGAGCCAGGAGCCTGGGCCTTGTTCTCAACCCAAATAGACTTGTGGTAGTTTCTCTACAGACCCTTTGAATGTCAGGCCTATGTCAGTACTCTCCCCTGACTTCCAGAATACTTCAACTTTTTAGCAGGAAACTCTTCTTTCTTCCTCCAACCCAGTGGGCACCACCAAGTCTCATGCCAGCTGCCTGATGGGACTTAGTATTGGCCTCCAGTGCTCTCACTAGTTCTGTACAACCCTCTGACACCAGGAAGACTTAGAATCTCTTTCCTCCACATCTCTAAAGCAAATTCCACTTCCCCCCAACAAATACACACACGCACATGCACACACACACACACATACACACACTCTTGGGGGTATTATCTAGGGAATCCAGGGAATCAGTTTCCAGTGTGGAAGCACAGAGAGGGACAGCTAAGTGGCAGAGCACAGGGTTAGAAGTCAAGAGAAATGGATGCTCACTTCAACTGTCCCTCCTGATTTTCTAGGTGAGCTGTAATCTATAACATGAATCTTCAACTTCAGTGAGGCAGAAACATACAATATTTTCCTCTAAGGTCCTGAGCGTGCCACATAGAAGGACAAGGAGATGCTGGTAGGTGGTTCTTTCCTGGGTCAGATTGCAGGCCTTGAGACTAGGTGCTTGGCTTTCCCACTAAGTCAGGAGGAAGGGCCACCACGCAACTGCAGTAGCCAACCCGAAGTAGCATTTTGGGCATCTCTGTAGAGATTCTTCCGGCACCACTAGCAAACATGTGTTGGGAACTAGTAGGATACAGGCTGTAAAGATTTTCTTCATTAGAACCTATATCTATCTAATATGGCTTTAACTGAAAATATATGTCTAAATGGCTGAAGTTTGTGAGAACCTCACGAGTAGGGCAAATTCTGCTGCACGAACAACAGTTTGGGCAACAGAGTTATGTAACATGGATCACAACAGTGTTGGGAGACCTTCTAAAGTTAACTTTGCCTCATGCCTCCACCCAGAACTGCTGATACCACCAGGAACTTTTCTCCCCAGCATCACTGTATCTCACAGCAGATGCTGGAAAAGATGGGGAAACCCCAATTTTCTTTTTCTCTTTCACCCACCTCTTTGCCCATATTGCCTCTATAAATATTGTATCAACCGAATGTATTGTCCAATATTTATCCAAGTATGTGTATAGCCAACTGTCCATTATCCATGGTGCAGGTTAACTGTGTTCAAAAAGGCATCTCTCCATGACTTCAGCCTGCCCTCAGCCTCCCCTGTTCTCACAGCGCCATGTGTTGGACATCTACATACCTCTCCAAAGGGCCAGCCACCTCTAGAGAGAGAGTGAGATGAAGGGCTAGGACATGGAGGGAAGGCAGGTGAGGGCTGGTTACCTTCTTCTACCTTGCACCAGTTTCATGATTTCTTCTTCCTCATTGTGGATAATTAAAATGTGAACACACGTTCTTAGCATGTTGTCTCCCATCTTGCTGAAATCACCTGGACTATATGTTATGTTCAAATTGATTTCTTCCCCAAATCTGATGTAGAACTGGAAACTGGGAAGTACATATTATGTTTTTTACTTGATAACATTCAGGTACAGCCATGCAGTCTGGTCTGACTATCACGGAAAGGTTCATTTTGAGCTGTGCTAATCGAAGGCAAGTTGACTCATTTATACACAATTCCCTTGTTTCCCTTTGAGCAATTGTCAAGTGTGCTTGACGCAGAGCAACTGACCTTCAAATACAAAGAGGGTTGGGGGTTGGCCTGGACTGTCAGTGTGGATTTGGCAGCATGAATTGCTCCAAAGAATCCTGATTTCTTATGCATGAACTACTGACCCCAGTACTGGAGCCTGGAGAGCAGGACGGGAAGGAAGGTGGACTCCCACTGATTCAGGGTCCCTCCCTGGCAGCTTTTCCACTGTGTCAGCAGTATTCGCCCCACTTCCCTCTCCTCCCTCTTCCGCCCCCCATAGTCCTGTCCCTGGAAGTGGTTTTCAGTTGCCAGAAATCATGAACATTGGGAAACAATCCAAAAAACTGGGTGGCTCCTTATTTTCCATGGCCCACATGATAACATGTGGCCCCAGTTTTAGCATCAGGTCATAGGTGTGGGCACAGTATGGTCCAAAGGAAGGAACCAGGCAAGTGTGTGACTGGGCAGCCAGCCTTTCTTAATGGCCTGTCTGGGTGAAGAGCAAGAAATGTCCTACATGGGTTTTAGAATTTTCTCCTCTAGTTCCATTACATGGAGAGAACCTTCTTGGTGTTGAAGCTGCTGGTCTGAGGACCACATTTTTCAGTTGAAAGACAACAAGGCCCCCATGGCAATGTCATTTCCAGGAGAAGGTAATGAAGCAAGGAGGAATTTCCCAGAGGTCAACATGACTGCTCATTGAAGATTATAGGGAACGTCCTTAAATCCAGTACTGGGTCCTGAGCTGGAGAAATATCTTGCTTTAATTCCATAACGTTGCTAATGTTCCACTATGCAAGAAATATTTCAAATGTCTCAATTGGAAAAATGGGCTCCGAAGGCCAAATGGTGTCCAATCTGAGCAGCCCTGTAAAAACCTGCTTTTTTTTTTACACCTCTCTGATGACAGGTATAGCTCAGCTTTATGTCAAGCAATGAGGAACTCAGTTGTGCGAGCAAACATCCCTCATTCGCATTTGACAAAGGCTTCCCAATGCAGTAAAGTGATTAAACTTTCCTAACTTCTCTTCTAGCTAGACATCTTACCCCCTGACCTGCCTTTGAACCTCTCATCTTCCAAACCCAGCTCCACGGATGCAGAAGCTGTTTGCAGTTCTCCTGTGTGGTGCCCTTGGTCATTCAAAGATGCCCCCATTCAAAGATGGCACACAAAGAGCCCTGTGTGTGAGTATAAGGGGCTGTCACAGATAAAGCCAGTGGGCGGTGAGCAGTTCTTTTCACACTTCACATCCTGACTTTATCCTGTGATGTGTGTGTATAGCACCTGTTTGCATGGCCCACCCTCATCTGAGATCCTGCCTCTTAGACACCTGGGCAGGTTAAGGTTTTTCACTACCCTCTCCCTCTCCTGCTCTTAAAGCAGCAGTTCGCCCCTGAGTTCGTGTGTCAAACAAGTGTGTCTGTTCTGTTTGCTAAAATACTCACTGGAACTAACCAATCAAATCACTCATTTAAATGTTTGCTGCACTGTACTTTTGGGGGAAAGAAGCAAGGAGACCTACAGGAAACAAACTGATATCATGGTTTTTGTAAAACATGAACCAACAACCAAAGGTCTTCTGGAATGCATTGGGTTAATTTCTTATTGATGTGTTCTCAATAATATTGCCTGATGTTTAGAATGAACAGCTACTCTGGGGGCCCCTACCCAACATCAGAAAGAGACCTACTGGTTTCAATATTTTCTTCCGAAGCAGGAGGTCAAACTGAGTTTTTGGACATAAATATCAACTCACAGAATGAAGAACAAAGAGAGAGAGGGGGATTGATTGACTGTACCCTTAGGGAAAAACTCCTTTTCTGACAGTATGGTCCAGACCTTATTCTCATATCCTCATAATCAGAACATAACTTTTCACCGTACTGGATACCTGCCATCCAATATCTGTTCTTCGCAGCAGCACAGAGACGTGGGGCTTCTTTGTCTCCTTTTATTGATGAGAAGATTGGAGCTTATCTGATAATTAAGCTGCCTGGTTTTATGGCAAGTAAGTGGGAGAGACATATTTTCAACGGAGACATGCTTGTCTCCCAAGTCCATGTTCTTGCTTTTATGCCCAGTATCCAAAACAAAATTTTTGCCAGTTCTTAACAGTCACTTTAGTTCAATAGTTACTAAACAGCTATATGTTTGTTGTGATAAGGAACACAGAAATAACACAGCTATGGCTCCTGCCTTCCACTGAGCAAAAAATACCTTCTTTAGGGAATCTTTAAAAATAATATTTTCAGAAAATTTTCCAAATTGGGCGTGAGATGGTAACTTGACTCTTTCATTCAATTTTTCTTTTAACCCAACTGATTTGGCTACCAAAAAATGACAGTCCCACAAATTTAAGCATTGTGTGTTCGGTTATGCATTTAACCTTCTAACTAATGAAAAACTTTATTTTTTTTTGAAAAACTTTAATATGATTTCTCCTAAAGAAGATTTCTCTGTGTGCGAATAAATAAATAAAATAAATTTTATTTTAAAGATTTTATTTATTTATTCATGAGAGACAGAGAGAGCGGCAGAGACCCAGGCAGAGAGAGAAGCAGGCTCCATGCAGGGAGCCTCATGTGGGACTCGATTCCGGAACTCCGGGATCACGCCCTGAGCCAACAGCAGACCCTCAACTGCTGAGCCACCTAGGCATCCCATAAATAAAATTTTTTGAAAAAAGAATTTGGAAGTATCTTTTCTTGTCATACAGGTTAGACAGAAGGGAGATACTGTGGCCCAGAAGTTCCCAGAAGAAGTTCGTGAGTTAAATGTGTACGTTGATGAGCATTTTTGGTGTTTTTAGCCTCTCAAAGCACCTGGTATGGGCCTCAGTGGGAGACTGCACAGAGCATAAACAGGTCATTGTTTGTAAGTGCTCAAAAGGATGTTTCTAGAATATGCTTCTGTAGGTGAATAAAGCTGCTTATTGTGAGTCTTTCTTCACCAAAAAATAATAGCATGATTTTTGTAGGTAGATTTGGAAAAAAGCCTAGTAAAATCTGTTGCAGAGGTAGGATCTACTTTGAAAAAATTGGCCTGTTTTTAGAGGCACACTGATGGAGTGTTTTCTTTTCCTTAAATGATATTTGTTAAGCTACTTCAAGTCTGTTTTGGAATGATGTCCAGAATTTTAAAAATTGTGTATAATAGTTAAATTTAATAAAATATACTTCAGTAATGTCCATGTTCTCTAGCACCCAAAGTCTTTGATCTATTACAAACTGAATAGTAACCATTTCTAAAGCTAAAGTCTAATAGTTAAGAATTCATCCAAAGAAAGAGTAATTTTTATAGAAATTGAATAAAAATGCTTTCCTTTTTAAAAATATTTATTTATTCATGAGAGACACACAGAGAAAGGCAGAGGGAGACATGGACAGAGGGAGAAGCAGGCTCCCTGTGGGGAGCTTAATGCGGAACTCAGTCCCAGGACCCCGGGATCATGCCCTGAGCCAAAGGCAGACAGAAACTCAACCGCTGAGCCACCCAGGTGCCCCTAAAAATGCTTTCATTGGCATTTATGAAGCTGTGTTTGACCAAAATTAAACTCTGGTTGTAGTAGCGAGTGTGTAAATGGCCAAAGACTCATTTAACAACGTGTGAGTTGATTATAGCCCTGAAAAATTGGGCCTTTGTTGCTGAAAATCCTCATTCTGGCCCAGCTGAATAGTGGCATGAAGTTAGGAAGGGCTTGTAAGTGTCTGCATCCATGTCTAGCAGGTTAAAAGTAGATTTTATTTATTTTTCAAGTACTTAAATAGTTTACTATGTGCCAGCACTGTTCTAAGTGCTTTGTAGTTATTTGTGCATTCAGTCTTCATAACCGTCTATTTATTTTGGAGATGGAGAACTCTGGCAAACAAAGTTGCCCAAGGTCACATACAGCCAGCGCTGGAGCCAGGATTCAAATCCAGGCAGCTGAGTTCCACTCTTCACCCTTCCCCACTGTGCTAAAGCACAGCCTTCCGATATGCTGGTTGCATGTTTGTAACACTTGCAAACTGGCTTGGTTTCTAGGCACCTGACCCACTATATCTGGACTAAGATACCTCACCTTCCCATCTGATTAACTTTCAAAAAGTTGACGCCTGTGGATGAAGTATTGTTTCTAGAAGGACATCACTGCAGTGGAAATGAATTAACTGAGAGGGGAAAATTCTAAGACCATTAGTATTTAGTGACATTCAGCAGGGGATTGTTTTCTTTGAGGCTATGAGTCATAAGACAGAGGTCAGGACTTTAAAAAATGAAGCACAAGACAACTTTGAAGGTAAAGAGAGAAAACAAATGAGCTCACATAGGGTCCTGCTAGCAGAAGGAGGTTCAGATAGGGAATTCTGAAAAGAACTTTGTAAGATTACATCTATGAAAATTTATGGAAGCTTTATTTTAAATAGTGAGAAAAACAGAAACACCCAAATATCCATCAATAGGAGATGGATTATTTTACACATATGGGATGAGCTAAGCCTCATCATTAAAAGATGAGGTTTTATACATTAAGCAGGGTATGATCCCATTTAGTAAATATGTGCATAACTTAGTGCTATAGATGCATGCAAAAAGCTCACAAGAACATCCTCAAACTGAAATGACTGTTATCTCTGAGGGATAGGATTACTGGAAATCAGACTTTTTCTGCCTTCATATTTTGAAATTGCTTGCATTTTTGTAAGGAATGTGCATTAGTTATGTAACTGTAAAGAAATGATCTCGTTTGCTTTGTTCTAGAGAAAATAAGCATGTGAAGGAGGGGAAATGGGGAGATTTGCAACAATATCAAAGGGCTGTGTTTTGGATATTCAGAAATTGCTTTGCTCTCCCTGTTGTACTTCCTTACCACACAAAAACTGCTTTTATTAGACTGCACTTTGATGTTATCTCGTTGGCCTCTTGAGGAACATAAGAAACAGGTGCAAAAAGTTTGTCACTCTGTCTACTGAAAAAGATGTGGAGGGTGTTGCCTCATTACATCCTGGTTCCTCCCATATGACAATTCACAGGAAACATCTATCTTGGCCCTTGTCATCATGAAAAGCTACCTTCCTGAACAGCTGGGCACCTTACCTTATGGATGCGGTGATTCTTGTGAGTAATCTTTTATACCTCTTTGCTTCGACTACTGGGAAGCTCAGAGACAAAAGTCTATGCTGTCTAGTAGCTGTATAGAATCTGCTGATAACCAATTTAGGTATGCTATTCTGACAGCTGACTTTGCTCTGATTTATTCCTCTCTTTCATTCTTTTGCGTTTTATGTATCTTTGCAAGTTGCTTCAAATAAATACATTGCTCATTTAGTAACAGGTGTGCCACCTTTCCACATCTTTGCATGAGATGTTGGTTTGTAATGAGAGGAGCCTAGTGTTTCATGCAGGGGTCATAAGGACCACCTCTGCTTTTATCTGTTCTAAAGACTGGAATTATTAGTGGAACTTTAGTTAATAAAAGGATTCGGTTTCTTCAAAAATAGGCCGAAAAACCTCTGAAATAGAAGCACAGTTGGATTTTAATGCATGAATTTGAATTATTTTACATAGCAGATTTCAACTAGTGTTACATAATAATCTCTCAATATCTTCAGCTGTCATTATTTACATGATTTACTGATTATTTTAACCCTGACTACATGTATGCCTTCAGCCAACCTTGTCTTTTTTCTCTTATTGAGAGTCCAACTCAAGAGCTGTCTTCTCAAGAGCTGTCTTCACTCACTATCTTCATTTGCTCAGCTTCAGCCACCTCTTAAACCGTTCCATCTGGCCATTTCTTTTCCTGGTCATCATATTAAAACCAGCTGCAATAACCACCCGGTCACTAAGTAAAATATGGGGGTTTTTTTCCCCTAGGCTTTTGACTTCTCAGCAGCACTCAATACAGTGGATTGTGTGCTGCTATAACTCTCCCATGTTTTCCATCTGACTCTGGCCAACCCCTTCTCTGTGAGCTTATCCTCTTCTCATTGACGGTTAACACTGAGAATCCATCAAGACCCCAGCCAAGTCTTCTCTCTTCACCTTGCATGTGTTCCCTGGTTGGTTCCATGCTTGCCGCTGCTTTCAATTATAATACACCAGGGTCTCTCAAATGTGTATCTCTAACCCAAACCCCTCTTCTAAGTCCAGATGTATGGGTCTGACTGCTTATTCACCATCTCCATTAGGGTGACTTCAAACCCAACGTGACTAAAACAGCATGAATGACGACCTCATGATCTTCTGCACCAGTGTGTTCCTCTTTTAGGATTTGTTACCAGACAGATACTCTTTTCCATCTAGTTCTAGAAGCTGGAATCCTAGGGCCTCTCTGTCCCTCAACCCCCACCCCATTCCTATCTACCTATACATCTCACCAATCCCTCTACATCCGTCTCCCCAACCTCCCCCCTTCAATCCAAGCCACCATCTCCTCTCACTTGAAGTATTTCAGTGCCCTCCTAACTGGTCCTCCTTAGTCTACCCTTACCTGCTGTCTTCAGTAACACTCTTCACACTGTAAGCAAAGTGAAAAATATTACTCCACATCCCTCACCACTAACATCTTCTTGGCTTGAAACAGGACTTCCCATTCCTCCCAAAGCAAAATCTTTAATATGACCTAAAAGGCCCTGCAGAGCTCCATCTTTATCTTATTCTCTCCCATGCTTTCTTTGCCCTGTCTCTAAAGCATTCTTTGAATGTTATCACAGGGCCTTTGCATATGCTGTTACTTTTGCCTATAGTGTTCATTTGCCCTTCTACCCCTTCCCTGTTAATTTTCACTCTAATTGAGATCGCATCCAAACAGTATTTTTATATAAAAACCTTCCATACTCCCAGGAGATCACTCACATCATGACTTAACAGTCATTCATAGCACTTATCACATATTTTAGTTAGATATTTACTTGTGGGATTATTGGTTAATGCCTATACCTACATAGACCACAAGCTCCATATTATAGGGAAAACATCAGTTACTGTTCATTATTACATCTCCAGCAACTAGAATAGAGTTTGACCTCTGTAGGTGTTTGGGAATTATTTCTGAAATGATTAATGAATGAAATAAACCTTGCTTGTTATATACCTACTGGGTATTAATTTATATTTTACTAGCCTGGAAGTTAGATGGAATTTTTTTTTTTTTTTTTTTTTATGATAGTCACAGAGAGAGAGAAAGAGAGGCAGAGACACAGGCAGAGGGAGAAGCAGGCTCCATGCACCGGGAGCCCGATGTGGGATTCGATCCCGGGTCTCCAGGATCACGCCCTGGGCCAAAGGCAGGCGCCAAACCGCTGCGCCACCCAGGGATCCCTAGATGGAATTTTTTATTAGACTCTAGATCCAGTGTTATTTTGGCATATAAAAGGTTATTAGTAGATTTAAAAAGGAGATAAAAGATATTACCAAACTTTAAAAACTTTTAACCAAAATACTGGGAAGACCCTTTAAGAGGATAAACAAGAATTTTATCTTATATATGTGAAACAATCAAGGCCATATTTCAATGATCACAGCTAATCAGAAAACATTAATAGTTCAGTATGAATTATTGGGGATTTGGATTTTTTTATTATTTAAAACTCATTTAGGATTTAAGAGTAATGACATAATCCTAGGTGATAAAATCAGTGAATGAGCAAAATCTTTTTTTTTATGAAGCAACCACCCTTCACAAAACAATGATTGAACTTGAAAGGTAGAAGACCAACAAAGTGAGCAGATATTCAGATCAACAATTTACAAATAGTTTTCCTCTGCATCAGTTTCATGTCTTTAGAAACTCACACCCTCCCTAAAATCCAGGGAGGTTGAGGTGATACAGCAAATCTTTGGAGCTCAACATTATGGCGTTATTTTCTCTTTGTGAGCAACATTAGTGGTTACCCAGCACTTCTGTTCTTAACTCTCTTCATTTTAGATTACAGTTCACTTTGTCCTTTAAATTGTGAATATTACCTCATTTTTGTTATGGACATCAGAGCTGGTGAAGCACTGAAGTAATAGAAAAGGCTGATTTATTCCTTATAAAGGATTGATGGTGGCTTTGCTGCTTCTTGTTCTGTTTATCTCAAGTCTTCAAGACTTTGACAGATGGAGATGCTATCCATAAAATAGATTTTGAGTTGCTCTGTGTGATTTATTAGAAGACTTACTTTCCATTTATCTGAGAAAGTGCTGTAAGTGGAAAGGAAGTACTAAAACCACATGAGAGCCTGGGAGCTGCCAGCCACTGAAACATAAGACTGGTTCTAATACAAAAACCATGTCTCATAAGTTGATAAATTGAATTTCATCAAAATTAAAAGGCTCTGATCTTTAAAAAGATACTGTTAAAAATAAAAAGAGAAAAAAAAATAAAAATAAAAAGAGAAGGCACGGATGGGGAAAATACTTGCAAAATCACATATCTGATTAAAAAAAGATCTTGCATCCAGAATATATAAAGAATGGTCAAAACTAAATATTAATCAAACAGCTCAATTTAAAAAATCAGCAAAAGCATTGGGGTACCTGGCTCAGTCGGTTAAGTGTCTGCCTTTGGCTCAGGTCATGATCTCCGGGTTCTGGGATCAAACCCTGCATGGAGCTTCCTGCTCATGTGGCAAGTCTGCTTCTCCCTCTCCCTCTGCTCCTTCCCCCTACTTGTGCCCTTCTCTATCTCTCTCATAAATAAATAAATAAATAAATAAATAAATAAATAAATAAATAATCTTTTAAAAATAAACAATGAGTAGATACAAAAACATTGAGTAGATACTGCTTCAAATAAAATATACAGTTGCAAATAAGTACGTGAAAAGACACTTGACATCATTGATCATTGGGAAAATGCAATTTAAACCACAATAAGATACAACTATATTAGAATGGCAGAAAAAAAAGAAGAAGAAAAAGAAAGAAAAAAAAGAAAAACCAAAAAACCGAAAGACAAACCAAACCAAAACAGAACTGACTCTAAGTGCTGGTGAGTATGTGAAGCCACTGGGACTCTCATACATCATTGGTACAATATGGCACAGACACTTAGCAATTTCTTGTGAAGTTAGACATGCACTTTCCATACAACCCAACAATCCCACTCCGATGTATTTATGGAAGCAAAAATGAAGACTTAGGTTCGCACAAAAATCTGTGCATGATTGTCTATGATAGCTTGGTTGGTCGGTGGCATTTTATAGGTCACTGGAAAGTGTGAGTTTAAATTTCTTAACTTTAGTAGCCTGAGTGAGTCATTTAAAAAATTTGAATAGAAATGAGTTATATGCCACTCCAACTTTAATACCTTTTATGTGCAGTCTGTTTATCAAAAACTTACAGTCATCGTTCACTAAGAGAACTACAAAGATCAGTTTTGGAGGCAGATTAAGGGTAAACAGGGAGAATCATATTTGTTGGAGACAAAGTAACTGTTTCCCAGTGTCTAACATGGGTTTATGCAATAAATATGTATAATTTTATCATAGAACACTAAGTCTGGAAGGAGAAGGCCCCAGGTTAGATCAGCCTTTCAGGGACGTTCCACCCTTCCTAGCTGGGAAGACTTTGTCCTGAGGGTGTGCCTGGCACAGATAGTCACAGGACTGCCCAGAGCTTGGGGCCCCTAGGCTTCCCACCTCACCAGCAAGACATCAAGGAGGAAATGTCCTAGGGCCACCATAACACAGGAGAACCAAGTGAGTGGCTTAACCAATGGAAATGTGTCATCTTGTAGCTCTGGAGGCTGGCCTTCAGGAATAAAGCTGTTGGCAGGTTGGTTCCCTCTTTAGTTAGAGAGAATCTGCCCTAGACTCTGCCCTTGGCTTGTCTACAGCTGTCTTCTATCCCTGTCTCTTCACATTGTCTTCCCTCTGTGTATATGACTCTGTCCAGATTTCTCCTTTTTATGAGGACACTAATTGCACTGGTAAGAGCTCATTCTAATGACTTCATTTTTTAACTTGATTACTGTTGTAAAGGCCTCTCTCCAATGAGGTCAGAGTCTGAGGTACTGCAGTGGGCTAAGGCTCAAACAAATGTGTGTGTGTGTGTGTGTGTGTGTGTGTTGGGGGGTAGGGTGGGGGACATTTTAACACATGCCTACTCCTAAACCAAACCCCAGAGAAGGGGAATTGCCCTGCTTGGCTCCCACCCATCAGATTCATACCCAGGGGTTGACAGCAGGGCCCACCTTCCCTGAGCACTGATCATCAGAACAAACTGGTTATTTATGGATGAGGAGGAAGAGGCCATAGTTCTTGGGAGTGAAACCGACAGTCTCTGCCACTCACACCCATTCAGTTTACTCCTGAGAATATGGAGGCCCAGGGAGATGAGGTGGCATGCTGAAAGGCACATAGCCTGTTAGTGCAACCCAGCGCATGCTCCTTTTCTCTGACACCATGCTGAGACATGTTAAATTAATGTAGGAATTACTGGTGCTTTCTTTTCCTGGAATTAGGATCTTTCTTCCTTTTCCTTGTCTCTTAAGATTTCTTTATTTAGTGTGGAGTAGGGAAGGAAAGTCCTCGGTTATGCCTTAGTAACATTTTCAACTTGCTCCAGCCCCAAAGCCATATCTCACTTTTCTTTTTGCTTTTCATCCTAATGTCCCCTGAGATGTTACTATGATATAATTCCAAGTTTTGAGATAGAACTCATAAATGAGACCACATAACCTTAGAGTTTCTACCTGGTGCATAGAGATAGAAATGGCCATGACCCTGATGTCTCATGACCAGAATGAGGTAATACACAAGAGAGTAAGAGGGAAAAGTATCGACCAGACTGCAGTATCCTGTGGCTGAGACATCCTGCGGTGGGAATCTCTAAAATAGAATGATGCAATCAAGCTTTGCAAGCTGTTCTCAAAAGAAATGTTCAAAATTCAGCTGCACCTTCCAATCAGCCCATGCTACACTTTTACCAGCTACTAATGTTCCTCCCCAGCTGTCCTGCTTTTCAATGCTTCACTTTTCCTAATAGCAGGAAGTACATGTGTGCATAGTTCCCCGGCTCCATGTCGAGTCTCAGGGAAACCAAACAAAACAGGAGCAGAGGATTCATATGGGATATACTTATCTTTATGATTAAGTACAAATACTTAAATAATGCAGGTAGTTCACAAAATACTGAGTTATCTCCTGTGAATGTGTGGCACTTATTGAAATAAATAATTTGGTCCTAGACTATCCTTAAAAACCCTATTTAGTTTGTAATGTTTCTGAAGTGTAAAACTGTATATATAAGGTTATGTATATATATACATATATATACAGTATTTGTGTGTGTGTATTGATACTAGGTATACAAATATAAGATTATGCATACACACACACAGGCACACACATATTATGTACATAAGTATAAAAGTAGAGATTAGAGATGCTGCCTATGTGAAGTGGCCCCATACAAACCTCTGCCTATGTTTGTCCCTGGCTTTTCCTCATCGTATCTGGTTCTGCTCTGATTCTCATTAATCTCTGGTCAGCCAAGTGAACAGAGCAATTGACTTTCTCCCCCACACATTGTCAATAGAGCCTGATTCATGGGCCACCAGCTCTTTCTTGTATCTCAGAAAGGAACCTGTAGCTCTTTAGCCTACAATGAGAGTTTTATTTAAAGGAAAAGAAACAAACAAAAAATAAATTAAATAATAAATAAATAAATAAATAAATAAATAAATGAAAAGAAACTATTTAATGGCCTAATGACTTCATTATTCGTTTCTCTGTTATCACCAATATTTTTAACATTAAAATCTGATGGAGTTATTTAAAAGGATCATCTCCCAAAGGAAGATGACACTAAGGATGCAAATAGTTGAAGAATTTAAAAGCAAAAAGACAGTCTCTCTTACATTGATATTGTCCATTTTACTTCTTAGGCTGATTTAGGGGTGACCTGAGCCAATCTTTCAATGAATGTATCAGCTCCCCTCTTTTGTGCAATTTTATGGACAAGGGGAAAAACGAAAATTTTTACAAACATTTGTCAGAAGTCCTTTTCAAGCCACGTGAAAAGCAAAAGAACCAGTGGTCAATTTTAAGTGCTTTGAATTGATACAGGGAAAATTGGTGTGTGCTGGGCCTAGGGCATTCATTCTACCTATCATGTTAAATGTAAGCTGCTATTCAGCTGCAAAGCTTTACATCCCACTTGTTGATGTGTATGTTCAGGGCTAGGGGTTCGGGCAGAGAAATATCCACAGACAACAGCTGAGAGGACTAGCCAACCCAGACACAGAGGTTCTTAAGTCTCTGAAAACCGACATTTTGATAAATGTCTGCCCAGATAAACAAGGCCCTGACGCTCTGTGCTGGCTGTGGATGTTCCCTGTTTCTCATTCACTCATTCATTCAGTATATACTGATTGAGCATCTATGTTTTAGAATTTCCTAAAATTAGGACTAACTCCTTTCTCTAGGCTAGGTCACATTGATTCTTTCACCAGCAACAAAAAAGAAATATTAGGATGTCTTCATGCAAGGATTCATGTAAGGTTTTCACAATCCTTTTAATCCCTTTCAAGAGTAATGCCTGTGCTCTGGGGTAGGGGCATAGAGAAGCTGGAATAAGAGCAATCCTGGAGACGCGGGGTCAAGTCCCACATCAGGCTCCCTGCATGGAGCCTGCTTCTCCCTCTGCCTCTTTTTCTCTCTCTGTGTCTCTCATGAGTAAATAAAATCTTTAAAAAAAGAAAAAAAGAAATTCATTAAAGGCAGATGTGTGGGAAGGAATCAAGAGTTCTGATTTTTCCATGTTTAATTTGAGATGCATGTGTCAAACATTCAAAAAGTGAAGTCGAGGGGTGCCTGGGTGGCTCAACTGGTGAAGTGTCTGCCTTCGGCTTAGGTCATGATCCCAGGGTCCCAAGATGGAGCTTCGAGTTGGGATCCCTGCTCAGTGAGAAGTCTGCTGCTCCCTCTGCCCCTCCCCCCCTAATGGTGCTCTCTCTTTCTCTCTCTCTTTCTCTCAAATAAATAGATAAAGTCTTAAAAAAAAAAAAGTAAGGTTGAGTTGGCAGTTATGGAAGCTCAGGTCAGGACTGGGGGTATAATTTTGGGAACGATCAATGTATAAATGATGCTTAAGCCCATGGCAATGGCTGAGTGGCTTGGGAAGGCTAAGGACTGAGTCCCAGAGCACTCTGACAAAGATGGGGAGGGAGATACCAAGAGATAAAAGAAAAATCATGTAAGTATGGAGACCTGGCAGCCAGGCATTCAAGAAGTGATCGGTTGGTTCAGTGCTACTAAGAGGTCAAGTGAATGGGGGTGCCTTGGTGGCTCAGTCAGTTAAGTGTCCAACTCTTGGTTTTGGCTCAGGTCATAATCTCAGGGTTCTGGGATGAAGCCCTGCCTCGGGCTCCATGCTCAGTGGGGAGCCTGCTTGAAGATTCTCTCTCTCCCTTGCCCTCTGCCCCCTCCCCTTGCACTCTCTCTTTCTCTTACAAAATAAATAATTTTTAAAAAAGAGATCAAGTGAGTGGATTTGAGAATTGTCTACTGGACTGTTACAGGACATGGTTAAAGGTGGCATCCGTGGAGAGGGGCAAGTGAAAACCCTGTTTGGAATAGGTCGAGAAGAGAATGAGAAAGGAGGGACTGGAAACTTCAACTACGGATGATTCTTTCAAGAAATGTTGCTAAAAAGCCAGCAGAAGGAGGTGTCTTTTCCTAGGGAACAATCCTCTAATTATCTCCTCAGACCTTAGTAGCCATTTTCTCAAAGCAGTTTCCTCTTGCTCTGTCTGTCCTGCAGCACAACGTAAGGCACTCTCAAACTCCATTTGGTGGGTATCTTCTAGGTTAGGTCCAAATTAAACAATAAATCCCTCCTAGACAGAAATCTGAATGCTGTGGCCTTTTCTGAATAAAGCCCCTTGTCCATCACCCTACCTGACTGCTTCTTGCTTACTGTGGCAGGGCCCAAGGTAAAATGGGGCCAGATTCTTTTAAACTGTTATTGTAAACAAACCAGATTTTAAGTGAATTTAAATACTATCTTTTCTAAATTCAGTTTGAAGTAATAATTTGAGTTCATTGCAGTGCCTAAACATAAAATGAGTCTATAGATTTTATCCTTTTGTAGAGGAGAAAATTCTGGTTGTGGGTTATACTTCAGAAGAGAAAAACAAAACTCTAAAGACCCTGTGAATGTTCCCAGGCAAGTTAGGGGTTTGAGAAGTGTTGTCTGTCCTGTGGATAGGGCAGCCATCCCCATGAGATGAGCAAGTGTAGAGGGATAGACTATTGGACACATGACAGGAACCACCAGCAGAAAACCACCGTGGGGACTCCATGCCCCCCCAATTCACCTGCCTCACACTTTTTATTTGTTTTTAAATTTTACTTATTTATTTTTGGAGAAGATATGAGTGGGGAGAGGGGCAGAGGGAAAGAGAATCTCAAGCAGGCTTCATACTCAGCACAGACCCCAAAGTGGGACTCCATCTCGTGACACAGATCATGACCTGAGCCGAAATCAAGCGTTGGATATTTGACCAACGGAGCCACTCAGGTGCCCCTGTCTCATACTTTTTAAAATGAAGACAGACAAAGAAAAATGAGAGACCCTTCTCACTTTTGAGGCTTTGACCCTATTAGAATAAATTTGAGCATCATTCAGGAATAAATTGCAAACTCAGGCCAAAAAAAAAAAAGAGTCTCCATTACAGAACGGGGGCCAGGAACACAGAATCATAGAAGGCTAGAGCTAAGGAAGTGAGCTCCCTCAGCAAGCATCCAGCTGAGCCCCCCTCATTCTGAAGTGAGAAAGTGAGGCTGGAGCATGAAGCTCTGAGCCCGCTCTAACCCTCCCCAGAAGGGAGCATCTTGAGGAGGAAAATGAGACCCCTGCCTGGAGGGACCTCATATGAAAATCCCATGACTTCCATCTTTCCCTTTGTCAACATTTTTTACATTGTGAACTGTATCATACACTCCAAAGAACACACATGACCTATATGTACAGTTCCCTCCTGCTTCTTTTTTCTGCATTTTTACTATGGAAAAAAAAAATATCCAGGATGCAAAGAGCAAGCCTGTTGTACTCTAGCGCTCAGAAGGGAGTGTGGCTCAAAGGAGGCAAGGCGGCTCCATGTCCTGTGCCTGTTAGTACTGACCCAAGGGCTGGAGGGCCTGGGTGCAAGAACGGCCTCCCCGCTCACACGGGCTGGGCGCCCTCAGGAGCCCCGCCTGCCCGGCCCTGTCCCCTTGCAGCTGGCTCAGTCGCCGGCCAGCAGGGCAAGGCTGGAGCAGCAGTTCTTCTTCTTGCCATTGTTGTAGCTGCAGCCTCTTCCTGCAAGAGGGGCCACAAGGTCACGGCCAGCAGGAATCCCCGCTAACTTGGCAGGCTTACTGCGAAAATTTAAAGGCACCGTGTACATATAAATCGGTTGTTGCTCATTGGAAAAAATTTTGGAACCCTAGATCCTGACTCCCATGTGCACATGGTAGAAGGCCTTTTATCCAAACATTATTGATTGATTAAGGGCTTCAAACATTATTGATTAAGAGCTCCAAACATTACTGATGAAGGGCTCAACTGGTCATCTAATTAAAAAGCAACTCAAATGAGTGGATTGTATAAACCCAAAGGCATTACAGAAGCTGCAGAAGCTGCCCTTTCAGTGATTTCTTAACCAGCGCTAGGATTTTCATTGGCAAGAAGGAGTCATGATCCAGCTGCCTCCACACCCCTGGGCTCAGCACAAAAGTTCCCAAAGGACCTTCTTTGACTCTTGGGATGCTTCCAGGCTCCATCTCTCCAACCCACTTGTGCCTTCTGTTGCCAAACTTTTCCTGGAATCCACCTGACACTTCAGCCTGGATGAACAAAACCTGCCTTTCTCTGCACACCTGTTTCCCCTCTGGGTCCAGCCTCATGGGCCTGGGGATGGATGGCTGATGAATGCCTCACACTCCAGACTTTGGAGAGCTCCATTTCGTCCCCAGACACCCTTACTCAGCATGGCCTCCTGGCTAGACATTGGCCCATGGGCTGGTCCTGCTTCTCCCTGGGTACTCCTAGCAGTCAGCATGCCAGGGAGGGGATCCTGGTGTGCCCTTTACCATCTCAACAGTAGAACTGGTCTTTTAGATATTCAGAGGTGTAACTGCCACTGAAACAACTGTGTCTGGAGGTCAGAACCCCTCAGAACTGTTCTTCTAGCTTCTTTACAGCAGTTCCCATCTCTTCTACCCCTGGAGGCAGATGTACCCCATGGCCCAAGGCCTTCCTGAACTTTCTTCATGGGTCAGAGTTTCTAAAAATGAGTTGGATAAGGAAGCAGAGCCTCTAGTGGGAAGCCCTCCCTTACCCTGGCTGCAGTGTCATCAATCTGGATTGTTCTACATTCTGTATTCCTCTCATCACGTGACCACATGAAGTACTAGCTGGGGTAGAATGACTCTGGCCAATGAAATGCTGGCAGGCACAGTCTGACCAGAGGCCTACCTTAACTGTGGAGCCTGGCTTGTCCTCTTGCTGATCTTCCATCTGTCCTTTCTCTCGGTCCTATACACAGCTCCTGCCTGCTGCCACTGTTTACATTCAGTTATCTACCTCAGGTGGAGGGTGGATATGGGAATACATGGCATGATAGCCTGCTTGCCCACCTGCTACTTGAACTTAGTCCCTGGATAGCTGTCCTGAGTGCCCCCTGCTCTGTCTCTACTGCCTGCAAGAGCAGGACTCCCTGGTGTTTTTTGTCTCAGGGGATGACTCCTCCATGGGCTCCTCCACCACATCCAGGGCTCTTGCTTCCTTCTTTAACCTGATCTCATATCCATGTTAGCTTTTAAGACTTGAAAGACTTGCGTCATCTACTGACCCTCTGTTTTGTAGCAAAAATCACACTAACTGCTCCTCATACTGACTTGTCAAATAACTTCCAAGAAAGCACTTAAATAGACAAAACTTTAGAGTGAGATAGACAGTAGTGAATAAATTCTTATTAATTTTTTTTTTTTTTTTAATGATAGTCACAGAGAGAGAGAGAGAGGCAGAGACACAGGCAGAGGGAGAAGCAGGCTCCACGCACCGGGAGCCTGATGTGGGATTCGATCCCCGGTCTCCAGGATCGCACCCTGGGCCAAAGGCAGGCGCCAAACCACTGCGCCACCCAGGGATCCCGAATAAATTCTTATTAAAGGAAGAAGCAGCAGCAGCAAAAAAAAAAAAAAAAAAAAAAGAGGGATTCCTCAATATCTGAGTGTATGTTCAAAACCCCATATATCAGTAAAGTTTTTTTTTTTTCAGTAAAGTTTTTTATTTGTTTTTTATCCAAAGGTATTATAATTCCAAAGTGTGTTAAGTTCTGCTAACACGGGGTTATTTGCAGAGTGTGTGGTACTCAAGTGGGTCTTGACGACTTTCCCCAACATGAGAGTCTCACTAACAAGAACCTGTTTGGACCTTCTTGATATGCATATCATAGGCAGATGCACTCCTCTGCAAGCTCACAGAGAAATTATTTCATGACATTTTAATCTTGTTCTCTAAGACAAACTCTTGATGGGTAAATTAACTCTCTTTGAGTAAATTAGACACATTTTGACAGCTGCTTCAACTTTCATGGGTGTGAGACCTGTACAGTCGCCCAGGGCCCACACTCTAAAAAGCCTGCTCCTGGTTTAATGCTCAGCTTTAAAAATTCTTAAAAATTTTGAACTGAGGGGTCCTGCACTTTTCATTTTGTACTGGACTCCACAAATTATGTAGCTGGTCCTGCCTCCAGATCATTATAGAAGAGGACGTTTCTAAATATTATTTCAGTATCCTTTGTTTTCTGTCCAATTGTTTGTTAATTCACATGCATCCTTGTATCTTCTTAGGTCACTGAGCTTTCAGAAACCACCTTTCACCCCCTTTTAATTGTGGTGGGAAGGATCATGGAAGCGGGTATGATGTCACCAGTGTTCATGGCCAATGGACATATCATATTCCCTAATCAATTCAAAACACACGCTTAAGTTCATGTACACTCACCAAAGCCTGCTCTTCTGCTGCCTGCCTCTTCCCAGAAATCAAAGGGTAAGAATTTGGGAGAAATGACCAGGTGAGCCAACTTAAGTTTGCATTTGCAGTAATTGTTTAAAAAGGAGATTGAAAAAGTGAAGAACTATGAACATAGTAGGCAGCACTGAGGTTCACAGGATAATTGACTTGAGATATGGGTGTGGAGGCAGGACCGGAGTCAGCCACCAGTGGGGCAGCTCCCAGTGGGGTTGAAGATCTCCTCCCATAAGAGGGAGGCAGCCACCTCCCTGTAGAAGATTGCCCATGAAGGATGTGGGATTGTGTTTATGAATATTTAATCGGTACCTTTTAACGGATTGGTTCTTTATCATCGTTCTTATTTAGAAATAATTCTGACTTCATCCCCCCCCCCCCCAACAACAACAACAAAAAGATAAATGAAGACAAAATAGTGCTGAGAAAGCATTTCATATAGCTTCCAAATCCTTGTGCTTGTTTTACTGCCCAGGACACAATGCTCCTTGGGTATACTTGAGGTTAAAGATTCTCTAAAGTGCCTCATCCTTCCTTGATCTCACCCGCACTTCCTGACCTTCACCTCTTTTACTGGAAGAACGGCTGAATGATTAATTGCCAAATACGAACTGGATTAGTCACGGATCTTTAGTCTCCCCCCACCCCCAAAATATCTAGTGTAACTATCTTGAGAGCTCATCAAGTGCGTGGTGATTATCTAGTTGTCCCTGAACAGAGATGAATGGCAAGGGATAACCTGCTTGCCAAACCAGCAACTCATGAGCATGACCACATGTTAAATAAGTCACTCAGAGAGCGACATGAAATGAATTAAGAATAAGTGCCTCTTGGATAAATTGCAAAAATAGTGGTAAATATTGAAGAAAAGACAATATTTAACCATTGAACCTGTCCCAAGGTGACCTGGCCCTGATTTTGCTCTATAGATCAAGAGCAGCTGTCATTTACACCGCACTCTACCGGTTATTAAGTGCCTTTAGGTACGTTACCGTATCTTCCAGTCCATGATCTGAGAAAGTGCAAAAGGGCAGCTTCCCACTGGAGACATTCATTAGGGACTTGGAAAATAAATAATGAAGCTAAGACCTCTATTTATACAAACTGAGCGTCTGCAAGAGCAGTGATAGCTTGACAGAAATGCTTGAACAGTTGCTCCTGCAAAATTGCTTAAAGTGGGCTTTCCTTCATCCTTCTTTGCTCCTTTTTTTTTTTTTTTTTGTACTGTTTTTTTGTACTGTTCTTCCACCTTTGGGCCTCCAACCCTTCAGGCTGTTCAGTGGCTGACTGGCTACCCTTTCCCAACTTGACCTCGGTGTTAGGTTCTTACTGCTACATTTCCCTACTTCCCAGAGCTCCCCATTATACACAGGGCAATGTCCAAGCAAAGCCCATGGCCACCCTGATGCTGTTCCCTTGGCTCCATCTCCCACCTCTCCCCACCTCACCCTCCTCACTCTGACAACACTGCTCTGACAACCTTGTGCCTCTGTCTGGACTGAAGGTGGTCACTCATGTGTTCTCAAGGGCCAGATATTAAATATTCGAGGCTTTGCAGGCCACACAATTTCTGTGGCAGCTACTCAGGTTATGAAAGCAACCACAAATAATGCATAAACAAATGAAAAGGCTGGGTTCCAATAAAATTTGATTTATAGGTACAGAGAATTAGAATTCCATATCATTTTCTAGTGTCGTGAAATGTTTTCTTGATTTTTTCCAATCATTTAAAAATGATTTACATTTTTACATTTAAAAATGTAAAGGAGTGTCTGGGTGACTCAGTTGGTTAAGCATCTGCCTTTGGCTCAGGTCATGACCCTGGGATCCTGGGATTGAGTCCCTGCATTGGGCTCCCTGCTCAATGGGGAATCTGCTTTCTCCCTATCCCTCTACCCTGCCCTACCCCCACTCATTCTCTCTCTCAAATAAATAAGCAAAATCTTTAAAACAAAAAATAAAAATGTAGAAACTATTCTTGTCCATGTGCTGCATAAAAAGCTCCAACTGCCTGGATTTGGCCTACAGGATGTAGTTTGCCAGTTCCCGACCTAAACTAATATTAGTTCTTGATTTGCCTGGGCCCTGAGAAAAATAGACCACTGGGAGTGAGAAAAGGTGTGAGAATGACACTGCAGGCCAGAAGGCTACCTGGTCTGGAGAGAAGGAAGTAGTAATTTTGGAAAGCATGAAAGATACTTGGAACACATGAACGCTTTGGGAAGGAGAGAGCCCCTCAGAGGTGGGGCATGTGAAAGGAAAGGTCCTTCTCTGTTAGAAGGCTCTTCCAGGGCCGGAGATATCCTTCTGCTTCAGAATTACCAGCCTCACCCCAAGCCTACAGCTCAGAATCACCTGTGGAGCCTGGAGAGTGGAATTTTAAACAGATGCCCCAAGTGATTTGTCCACACATTGCTGCTAGACAAACATGTTACACTCCTTGAACATAGACTCCTTGGTTGTTTCTGAAGACTGATTCATGTTGTGTCAAAGATGCCTTAGTGACACTTAGTGCAAAGTGACAAAGTGCCTTAGTCAGTTTGGGCTGCTATAACAAAAGACCACAAACCAGATGGCTTATAAAGAACAGAACTTTATTTCTCAGGGTTTATGGGCTCCAAGTCTAAGATCCATTGTAGTCAAGTTCTGGTGAAATCCTTCTCAGGTTGCAGGCTGCCAACTTCTTATGGCATCCTCACATGACAGAGAACAGAGAGGGGAGGCAAGCTCTCTCACAACCCTTAAAAGGTCTCCATCCTCATGACTTCATCTAAACCAAATTACCTCCCAAAGGCCCTAATACTATCACATCGTGGGGGTAAGACTTCAACATGAATTTGGCAATGGGGGAGACACATTCAGTCTATAACAGAAACATTTGGGAAAACGATATTTTTGTTTTTCCAGTCTGGAACCCATATAGCTCTGGCAAAGAGCATGGCCACCATGTGGCATAAGCAGCTGGCAGACCACAGGGCATCAGTACAACGAAGCTGAGCAACAGAACCAGTGGCTGGAGTGGGAGTTGAAGTGGAAGGCAAGACACAAGAAGGCCTGGTGAGGAAACAGAGGCCAGAAGGGGAGAATGGGGAAGGGTGTTTTAGTTTCCTAGGGTTGACATAACAAAATACCAGACTCAGTGGCTTCAACAGCAGACATTTATCTTCTCATGGTTCTGGAGACTCGAAGTCCAAGATCAAGGTGTGGTTGGGTTTGGTTGAGTTCCTTCTGAGGCCTCTCTCCTTGGCTTGCAGATGCCCACCTTCTTATTGTACCCTTACATGGTCTTTCCTCTGTGTGCAGGTGCCCCTCATGTCTCTTTGTGCATCCAAAATTTCTCTTATGAGGATACCAGTCAAATTAGACTAGGTCCCATTCTCACAGCGTCACTGTGGCTTGATCACCTCTTTAAAGGCCCTGTCTCCAAATACCATCACATTCTGAGATACTGGAGGTTAGCTACCTCGACATATGAATTTTGGAGAGACACAATTAAGCCCATAACAGCGAGTTAGTAGACCAGCAGGTATAGGACAAGCCTAACCTTGTCAATTAAGCAGGCTGGAATGGCACACAGTCCAGGTAAATGCACAGACTCCACCACTCACTCCACCTCAAGTGGCCTTGGGGGGGTTATGTCACCTTTCTTTGCTTTGGTGCCTTATCAGTCAAATAGTATAAACAACAGTTCCTACCATAGGTTTGTTGTGAGGAGAAAATGAGTGCACATGGGAATGGGTTAGGATAGTAGCTGACCAGTGGTGACTACCCTGCTGTCATTGCCATCATTATTTTGACCATCAAGAATCCACAGGCCAGTAAAACCTAAGAGCACAATTTACTAAGTTGGAGCTTAGCAAACAGTTATAGAACTGCCCCAAACTGACTTTGGACTAAAAACAGTGTCCCTCACCGCCCAGCATGTAACAGGCCCTAAAACCGACTCTGCCCTCTTCCTGTGGGCTCTTTCCCAAGGCCAGACTTTGCTCCTGCCTGGCGGGATGTGGTATGAGTGGGCTCGCTCTGTTGGTGGAGTACATTAAAAAACAGAACATGGCATTCCCTACAAATAATTTTGTATCTCACCAAACTCTATATTGCTAGTGTATAGATGTGGTAAACAACAGAATATTTTACACCAAATGTCCAGCTTCTCTTCTTCCTGGTGTGGGTTCCTGGGAACAGAGCTCAACAGTGGAGTGCCAGCAGATATGATGTATGTCACCTCCAGACTTAAGTGGAGCATGAATTTTCCATTCTTCTCTCACTGGCAAATGCAAAGCCTTGGTGGAGGAAACAAAAGCACCAGAAGACGGCAGAGCCACAAGCGGGAAAGAGCCTGAATCCCTGAATGAAGGTGTGGATCTCCTGAGAAACCCATGGCCAGCTGTGAAGAATGTGAGAAAGAAGCATTTGTTGTGTTAAAACCACTGAAATGTTCAGTGTTTTGTTACTGCAGCCAAGCATTTCTTGTTATGACTAATGCCGGCTATAAATCATATGTAAATCTTTGTCACCCCAGAATACAATTTAACTATTCCACAGCTGAATCTGGGTCTACTTTCTTTAACATTTATGTTTTCTCATAGGACATACCAATTTTTTAAATAACAAGAGCATCAAGACCCTAGAGCATGCATGGTTCTAAGGTACAGATGTATAATGTCCCATCTTACTACATGACATCTGGATCAAAAGAACAGAAAGGTGGGTTGTGTTTTTTAAAATAAATAAGAATTATTAAAAATGCAATACTATGTAAAAATTGATCCAGAGTATACAAAAATTAAAAGAACTCTACTTCGTAATAAATGTCAAAGTGCCACAAGGCTCTGTTTATATCCCAAGGACAGAACTAGTAAAAAAAAAATATTAATAATAATAAAATGAAATAAAATAAACTTTACCCATATGCTTCTAGAATTGAAGGTCATCTCAGGAGATCTTGGTCACATACTTATAAATAGATCCCAAAATCTTGTCTACACAATTGAGAGCTGTTTCTTAATCTTTTTGTATGTTTAAAACAAAACTAAACAAACTAGATCACACCCTTGTTTTGTAATTTAGATTCTAGTATTTTTTGTTTTCCCCCGGCGGAAAATGAGCACCATAAGGAAAGTGAGGAGAGCAGGCCAATGTGTCTATTTTTACCCCATACACCTTCCACCTTCCTGGGTCGGGTCTGCTGCCCTCTCCTTAACACCTCCCACTCCAGAGGCTGCCAGGGGCCCCCTCCCCAGGCAGGGGCCTCTTCTTCGGATTCTGTGAGATCCCAAACTCAAGCATTTCTAGAGACAGCTGCAGGGACCCAGCCAAGAAGTGGAACTCCCAGCTTCCAGCTTCAAGCCTGTGGGTTGATCCAGCTTTGTACTTCCACACGAGGAGCCCCATGCAGGCTGCACTTGTGACCCTATAACCTCAGACTGAGTATGTCTCTCATTTCTTCTTGCCCCTGAGCCTCTTGCATTAGTTTCTTCTGTTGTCTCTGGACTTGCTCCAAATGATGCCCTACTTAGCTTTTCCTCTGGGGGTCCAAGTGTGTCTGGCTTTAGAGGGGGTGCTGGCTGGGGCCAGGG
This sequence comes from Vulpes lagopus, assembly GCF_018345385.1. Classification (NCBI taxonomy): domain Eukaryota; kingdom Metazoa; phylum Chordata; class Mammalia; order Carnivora; family Canidae; genus Vulpes; species Vulpes lagopus. Next base: position 98,053,519 of record NC_054825.1, on the reverse strand, counting down.
GGAGACTGGGAGGGAGCCTGTCTCAAGTGAGCACAAGACACAGTCTCACTAACATGCCTGGTCTTGCTGGTTCAGCTTCTGACTGTGAATAAAACGTTTCCTCTCATCTTTGTTTTGTTTTGTTCTGTGTTTCAAAAGACAAAGACAAATAAACCCGGGTTTACTTTGTGTCTTGGGACATTTCTTTTCCCTAACATCATCCCCAAAGCCGGAGCTCCCTAACAAAGCGCCAAACCAAATGAGTGACATCTTTAAGAGGGGCTAGGAAATTGATGTACTGGAAAAGAATTTCCAGCGCGTTAAGGATAGAAGATCCCCCTTCCATCAGTCTGTGTACAACAGAAGAGCGATCCAGTCCACTGATGTAACTGTAGGAAAGACAGAGGAATGTGCGGCAAAGGAATTGTCAAAATACTTGAACTGAAAACAAAGGGCAATGATCAGTTCTATGGCACGGCTTTAGTCACCGAACAGTTGATTTGAATGACTAACTCTAGCACATCTGTATTTACATGATCTGGAGCACTAGGAAAATTCTAGGGGGAAAAAAGAAGTAGAGGACAGCTCCTTAACACCTGATGAAGTTATCTAGGGAGAGTCATCCTCCTCCCTGCTGGATCTTGGTCACATCTGGCGAGACGGTGCCACCTGGTGGCCGCGCACCAACCGCCTCCAGCGAGAGTTCCATCCTGCTCAGAAAAGAGCTTTGAATTTTCCATTAGCTAAAATCAAAGAGGGTTGACAAATAAGTCTTCCCATGGCATCCGCATGTTGCTGTTTCCAAACTACCTAAGCCAATGGCTCGAAAGCTCATGAACGTCACACAAATGCCTGATTTCACCATGTAAAACTCAAGACATCATGCGAGCATCGTGGTGTCTTTCATACACCAACCGGCTCTGTGGATTCAGCCACTGGCCCCCAGATAGGTGTCGAGGAGCTACAGACTTCTCTTGCCTTCTGTTTATAAAGTGCTAAGAGGCAGTAATAGCATTAGCAGCAGCTAATAAAGACAACGAAGAGGAATTCCCACACGCAGTAGACAGCCTTCAAATAACCATAGGCTGATGCTCCTCACCAAGCAACATTGACCTCCCCAGTTTTTTGCTCTGAAATTTGATGATCTTGGCTAATATTAGCTCTAAATGTGAAGCCTAGCCACACTAACCTTCTGGCTCTCTCCTGCTTTACCTGGAATCCCTTCCGCCCTGTCCTGTTCTGATAGTACTTGCTCTCAAATTTCCTAACGTGAGTGCAGTTTCTGTGCTCCGCCATCTACTCTCTCAGCTTGGGGGATCGGGTCAGTGCCCACCATGGTGAGAGAGTCAAAACAAATGCAGGAAAGTTAGAAAACAATCTTCATAATTTATTTTATAAGTTGCTTTGAAACGGCTATGCACTTCATGTAGATCTATAAAAACATATAAACGTACAGAATGGTAAGCTAGCTGAGTCAGGAAGGAAGCAAAACTAAGGCAAAAGCCTCTGTATCCTTTGGAAAAGTCAGAAAAATAGAAATGTTTCAGAATTTTAGAAACATATTCTATGTTTGAAACTAGAACATTCCAAATAATTGATATTTTTACTGGTATTTTTAAATTCTTAAAATTTTTATATGATTCACATAACATAAAATTCACCATTTGAAATTGTATAGTTCAGTGTTTTTTTAGGGCATTCACAATGTGTGTAATCATTGCCTGAAACTAATTTTAGAACATTTTCATTACCCATAGAGAAACCCCCTTCCCATGGCACTCATTCCATATTTCCTCTCCTCACTCTAGTCTCTGGAAACCAATACTCTACCTCCTTCCTCTTTGGATTTGCCTATCCTAGATATTTCATATAAATGGCATCATACAGTATGTGGCTTTTGGTGTCTGGCTTCTCTCACTAAGTACGTTTTCCAAGTTCATCTATCTTGTAGCATTATGGTACTTTACCCCTTTTGTAGCTGAATTATATTCCATTGTATAGCTCTATTTCACTTTATTTATATGTTCAGTAGTTGATGGACACTTGGGTTGTTTCTACTTTTTGGCTGTAATAAATAGTCTTGCTTTGAACATTAATGCACACTTTTTGAATAAATGTATGTCTTCAATATTCTTGGGTCTATATCTAGGAGTGGAATTAGTGGGTCATACGGTAATTGTACATTTAACTCTTTGAAGAACTACCAAGCTGTTTTTCCCAATGGCATTACATACCCACCAGCAATATATGAGGGTTCTAATTTCTCCATATTCTCATCAACACTTGGTATTTTCTGTTTAAAAAAAATCGTTACTGTTGTTGTCATTATTATATTATGATAGCCATTTTAGTGAATGTGGAGTAGTCACTAATTTTTAAGAGCAAATATTTAGGCAAATATAGACTAAGAAAAAATGCATGATCTTTGGGCATAGAAAAGATGTCAATATAGTAAAGTCAACTATGTGCTTTGACCATACATAACCCAGAGGTGAATATTCTACTGCCAGGGCACTTAGAGTCTTGGAGTTAGTAACAGCCATAAAGGAAGTTTACCTGGTGCAAGAAAGTTATCTACAATGTACCTGACAATTTATTTCATTCAATTAATCCAATGACAGGGAACTGTTTTCTTCACAAATCTTACTATTTTATTTATATTTTCTATGATGGTCTTCCTTATATTTAAAGTTTATCATCTTATAACTTCCTGTAAAGTTTGAGATGATGTGAAAAATCTTTTTTTTAAGATTTTATTTATTTACTTCAGAGGGAGGGAGAGAGAGAGAGAGAGAGAAAGTGCAAATGGAGGGAGGGGCAAAGGAAGAGAGAGAGAACCTCAAGCAGACTCCATGCTGAGTGTGGAGCCTGACAACAACTCAGTGCTTAATTTCACGATCCTGAGATCATGACCTGAGCTGAAACCAGGAGTCAGATGTGTAACTGAGAAAATCACCCAGGTGCCCCTCATATGAAAAATCTTAAACTATGTCAAGCCATCTATCATATCCCTGCCCTCAATATGTATCCCCAGTAAGCTATTTTTATACATTTACCTTTTCTACAGATTCATGGGTTCGATTCCTTTACCATATTCCTTCCTCTACATGTTAAAATGTGTCAGTATCCTTCTAAACGTGTATCACTCAAATGTAAGCAAGATGTGCCGCACGCAGTGGGGAATTGAATAAGAGCATTATTTGGCTATAATATTGGGCTTCCTCTAATAAAGTAGTCTAAGACTACATAACTTTTTGCAACTATGTAATATATTAGCTCAAAACCTGCTTGCACCAATCAGCTAATCCCCAAGACTGTTGTCAATGACCTGCTGCTGCCCCACTGTTCTTGGGCAGTTGGTTTTTACAGTTTGTGGAACATTATATCTATCCCCATGAAATCTCATATTTTAAATTTTAGTCTATAATTCAGCTTACTGGAATATTTTGAACTCATGAATCTGTTTGCACCACACAACCTCTCTCAGCTTTGTGTCCTTCATGAATTAGAAAGGCATTTTTGTTGGTCTTTGACCAGTGATTGTTAGGAACTAGACAGAAAGTGTCCCCTCCTGCATAGTATCTGTTCTCTCATGCAACACCAGGATGCAGTTAAAATACATGTTCACTTGTCTGTGTCTCTGATGGGACTCTCCTTGTTCTTGTAAGTCCTAGTCATTCAATATGTGTCTGTTGAATGGAAGTGAACTGAATCTCCCTTTCAAATACCAGCTAGGAGCTTAGCTGATAGGACCATTTGCCAAACACACAAGATACCTCCTGTGTCTTGCTATGATCCCACTATTGAGCTATGTTAAGCCATGGTAAAGGAAAAAATAAAAAGCTGTGCATTGACACATTCTGCATAGCTCAGAGTTCACTTTCTAACATCCTCCTTTATCTCCCTAGTTCTCATAGTCATAGCTTATATTTTTTAGTCTTTTCTATGTGCTTAGGATGTATGCTAACATTTTATGTATAGTACCTCATTCCATCCTTATAGCAAACCTATAAGGTACACAGATATCTCCTGGTGACCGATACCTGGTTTTCAAAAATGAATCACAGAGAGAGGTTGTCTGGGACAAAGGAGGGAACAGCCTGAGACCAAGAAGAGACTGGTAAGGGCTTGTATATTCATTTCAAATGCTTTGCTTATTTTATTTTCCCAAAAAAGGCTGCAAGATTACAAAAGGTAAATATTTCACTAATTCAAATGCTGGATTCATGTGTGTGGTTTTGTTGTTGTTGTTTTTAAGGAGGATCCACTCCCAGTGTGGAGCCCAACATAGGGCTTGAACTCAAGACCCTGAGATCAAGATCTGAGCTGAAATCAAGAGTTGGATGCTTAACCACCTGAGCCAAACAAGCACCCCTCATGTGTGTTTTTATGTTCTCTATACTTGCTGGCCTTTTTTTTTCAAGTTACAAAACTAGTATTTTGAAAAAGCAAATCCATAGATATGTGGACATTTGGATACACGAGAAACTGCTGAAGCTGCCATTCTTTTTGAACAATGAGAGTCCTACCTAATGGCAGGAGAGACAAATGACCAGGTATTTTAACTGCATCCTGATGCCTCATGAGGGAAGAGACACTACCCAGCAGAGGATGCTCCTTGTGTGGTTCATGACAATGAATTAGTCAAAGACCAACGAAATTGTCCTCAATTTTTACATTGTATCACAACAAATTTAACATATGTGAGTAAAAAAGGAACTTAAAAATCACTTCATAATGGCAACAACATTCTTCTTATTTCTTCTAGAAGACCAATTCAGCTTGCAACAGGAGGGGAAAGAAAGTCCAGAATCCCTTTGGCTCTGTGGATTCCTGTCAGGAGCTGCAAACAATAAGCTTCTATATAAAAAGCTAGGCCAAGCCATGAGGAAATGAGCTAATAAAAAAATCTTAATGCTATGCAAACTTACTGCCCATGTTGACAACTAGAAGGAGATAATACAAATGGTAGACAATGAGTATTTCTGTTATAAGATCATGAGGGATTTTTTTTCATATTCTTCATACACGTTCCAAATTTTCTACAGAGAAAATAAAAATTTGTCTTAGTATACCTTCCCTCGTCTTCCAATGTTTAAATATTCATCTAGAAGTTGTAGACTACAACACAGTGACACTCCTAAACACTATTAAAGTTGCAAATATTCTAGAGCTCTCCCCAGCCTGCTACCTGTGAGTGCCTGTTGTCAAGTAGACTATAGTGTCTTTCTTCACGATGCTTCTTCCTATTTTTGTCACCTTCTCTCACCTTCCAAGTAGCAATTTAACTTATTGTATGATAGGAATTGAAATAGTTTTGCTTTTTGGACATGTTTGTAAAATAAATAGGCTTTGATAAAGAGCTAAAGATCTTTCTTGTGGATTGTCTTTAGAAGGGGTTTGGTGACAGTTGTTTAAGGCTCTGAGGGGAAAAAAATGTTCACTTCTAGGTTGGAACTTGTGAACCAGAGGGTTGAGATTTTCATAAATCCAAACCTCTGTCAAATAAGTCATTTGATAGAAACTCTACACACTTCTCATTTTTACCTTTAGACGGTCTATGAAGAAATTACGTTTGCTGCTAAAAGCAGTGCCTTGAAAATCAAAACCAATTCTCAAGACAGTAACTCTTTTTTCTATTTCTAGACTATTAGATGATAAAATTCAGCCTTCTGATTTCTTTTTGAGAGAGAGAGAGAAAGAGAGCATGAGAGGGTGAGCCAGGTGAGTGGGGGGAAAGGCAGAGGCAGAGGGAGAGAGAGAATCTCAAGCAGGCTCCATGAACCTTAGGGCTTGATTTCATGACCCTGAGATCATGACCTGAGCTGAAATCAAGAGTTGGTCACTAAACTGACTGAGCCACCCAGGCATCCCAGCCTTCTGATTTTTTAATCCAGCAATTTTTATTTGGAGCAAATTCACTTAGCAATTTGTGTCCCATGATCAAGCCTATTTGGACTAGGACCTTATAAATTGATTTTTGAAAAGCACTCTTTTGATATATTATTAATTATTGAATTAATGTTATTAAATATATAACTATGCAGTGGTTGAGTGTTTAAGATGCCTTTTTTATGATTATATTTTCCCACAAGAAGCCAATGGTTGGATCTATAGTGTACTGAAGCTGCAGAGCATTTTAGAAGAGGCTGTCTTTTGATTTTCAGATTTGATGGAATGATTTTGATTCTCCTTTAAAGTGGCTGTCCTTCACTTGCTGTCCCTCACAAGGCAATGATACACTGATTCCACTTCATAGGAACATACTTTGGGTTATTTTTTGGAGTAAGAATAGTTTGCATTGAATCACCAATATTTCTGTCCCTACTGTGACTATCACATGTCATATATAAATAGCTTCAAAATATAAAGGATTATATTTGAGTCTTACAATGAACAGTAGGAGTAGACATGGCTGGTGCTACTCACCCAAAGAGGATGAACCCAGTGGTTGTTTTCTGTCTCTTGGCATGGGAGGCTTTTGACCACTCAAAATAGCTCACAGTATCTGTTCTTGAGATGGCAGATTTTCTATAATTAAAGGATCCTGGCTGGCCCATGTTGGCTCTACAGTTTTTGTCTGTATTTGCTTCTTAATTGTCAGTTATGATAAAGAATCCTCATACTAAGGCTTCATTTTATAAATGAATAATTACAGATTAAAACTAGTGAACACTGAACATGATTTGTTATGTAGAAGAACGTCAGCGAGCTGTCAGAGTCTCTCCTTTCTAACCTTGGCTTTGAAAAGGATAGATCTTGTAATTGGCTGGCACATATTTCACTTTGCTTTTTATGATCAATCATAGAAATATGGCTTATAAAAAGGAAAATGGCATTTTAAATCATATCTATTTGTATGTAAGGCTTGGAGTTGTTTTAACCCTTCAATATAATCCATCATTTCTAAGTGGGCCATTTATCTCAATGGCGGTGATCGATAGCTTTGTCTATGACTGATATATCACATGTCATATTGAAAGTGACTAAGACTGCAGTTTTTTTTGTGATAGAGAGCAAACGCCCAAGTATTCTTTAGAAAAGCCTTTCCACATTCAGACTATTTGCAAGGGTTCTTACGCTGAGATAATAGTGCAATGTCATCATCTTGAATTCTTTGTATCTGCACCCAAGAATGCTGAAAGATGACAATATCTCATTGGAAGTTGTCTTCCTTATTGTCTTTAATTCTTCTATTTTTTTGTTTGTTTTTGTTTAAAAAATAGGTTTTGATAGTGTTAGTAGGTCTTAGATCTTTATTGAAAGTAGACCTGCTAAAACAGTAAGTAAGAGGGAGTCCCACATTTAGCAAATACTCATGTTGTATCGAGTGTGGACTTGGCCGTGAAAACTGAGGTTTGGGCATGATGTCTTAAAGAATTAAAGCCACCATCTATTAGGTTTGATTTTTGTGGCCCTTGTTAGTCTTGATTAGTGGACATCTGACTCTTTTAAGCTTTATTTTCTCTCCAGCTTCTCCCCCACACCATTTTCCCGTTACAGGTCACTGACAGAGGTCACGCTGGCTCCACTTTAGTTTCTGCCTCTAAGCGAGGAAATTACGAGTTTTACTTTCGGCATGGAAAAAAAATCATGCCTGCATGGAAACTGGCCTAAGTTCAATCACTCCATTTCCTTAGACCTTAATCAAGGGAATTGCAGAAGTGTTAATTTAATTACGTTTAAACACCTGGTTGGAAATCAGAAGTCCACTAGCTTCTAGGTATACAGAGAGCTTGTGATAAAAGCTTTATAAGTTTCTCCATTTCCATTTTACGAACTGGATCATCGATACTTGGAAGGTCTCGTGTTTGATTAGTCCTTTTTTGTCTCAGTGGTTAATATGTTGAGATTAAGGCATAGAAACTTCTGGATCTCTAGCCCGATTCTTTGTTTTTCAGAAATCATACTATAACTTTACAAGATATAAAGCAAGAGCATATGGAAACCAGGAAAGCAGCTGATTCTAGAAACCAGTTCACAAAGGCACAGGCTTTGGATGAACAGGCCCTGCCAGCCAGCCAGCCAAGTGGTGGGGGGTAGTGTTTGCACATGGTAATACTGCTCCGCCCCTGCAGGCAGGCATGCTTGGGACTCAGCCCTCTGGCCTGGGGCTGGGGTTGGGGGCACGGAGATTGCAAGCCTGCAAGCCCAGGGCCCTAATTCCACAGGTGCAGCACATTAACCCTGATTTGTGCTGGGGCGGCAGCTGAGCCCGGCAGGCTTTGAAATGCCATCGTGAGACAAAAGAGGGGTTTATTTTGTCTCTCCTCCTTCCTGCTGCTAGTTTAATTGGGTCCTCACCAGTTGACATTTGGCAGGATGCCAAGGCAGTGCTCGAGGTGCTCTGGTGGAAATAGTGTATGTTTGATTAAAGGCTGAAAATGGACAATATCTGATCTCCAAGTCCAAATATTTCCATAGGAGGATGAATGCTGCAGCTTTCTATTCTCCGGAGCTTGCCAAGGAACAGTTGAGGACTACAGGACCACTTAGGAATGTTCCTTTGATAAGAGCTCTCATATTGGTTGCCAGTCACTGTCCTAAGGCCCTTACGTGTGTTAACTCCATCACCCTCACAGCCACCCTGTAAGGTAAGGACCACTGGGATCCTCTCCTGCTTTCCACAAACAGGAACACTCAACGACGAGGTAGATACTTGTCCAGGAGCACCCGGGTAGGAAGTGGAGCTGGAACCTGGACTACAATTGCCTGCCACCGGGCCCCATGCACCTGTCCACCAGGCCTGCTGTCTCTCAGGTGAGACCTCCAGTGTGCCCCTGGGGTTTACATGGGGGCTTTGAAGTTGGGGCAAGAAAGTTCCTTGCTGCATTTGGGGCTGCCAAAGACATTATAGTTTTTACTTTTTAATTTTAAATGTGCCATTTTTTTAGATGTATCTAGAGAGCTCCAGAAAAGTCCTCCCTGTTCTTAAAAAAAATTTTTTTTGGTCTTAAAAAATAGGAAAGGAAGGAAGAAAGGAAGAACGGAGGGAGGAAGGCTCAGGCAGTTGGAAGCATTGGCAGGAGTTTGGAAAGTGGGAGAAAGAGCAAAGTCAGAGTACTTGTCTGTGGCCACACTGCCTGTGGCACCAGCTGCAACCTGACATGCCATCCCTGTTGCCAGCTTCCTCCAGGTGGTCCCCTAATGAGGCCCCATCCCCCACCTCCCGCCCCACCAGCACCTGGGCAGGGGGAGGGGAAAGGAGAGGATGATGCTCATCAACCATTGCCTCACCTTCTCCTTCAGTTTTCCAGTATTCCCATCATCTGTGCAACCAGTTTCTTGTCTTAAACCCTCTTTATGGAAATACCTAGAATGATATGTGTTTGCCTTGGCTGCGCCTGTGTAATAGACTCTGTAATACCTTTGTTAGAATGCAGCAACATGGGTACCATCCTTCCCTCCTTCCAAGGGCAGAGGGTGGGCTTAGAAAGAGGCTTTCAATTCCTTTTTTAGTCCGGAAACTTACAGAAACATACTGTTTAGTCAGCCTGATGCTCCTGGTTTGTGAATTAAATTTTGAACTCAGAGTACCAGGGAATGAGGGGGTTGTGCTTAATTGAATTCCATCTCACCACCCTACCCTCCAAATACATGCCCCCACTCTGCCCATGACTGTGTGGCTTTGTAGTTTACTAGCCACTAAATCTGAGAGACTTGGGCTTTTCTTTTTTTTCCCCAAAATTTCCTGCCAAAAATGCAGAAAAGACTTTGGTGCCATCACCGGACCATCCAGTGGTAGCATCAAATTGCAAGCCTTCTCTGTAGTGTGAGTTCTATTGGCCAATACTTGGGCCTCTACCATGGGCCAGGCTAGGGATGAGGGGTGGAGAGTACACAGGGCTGAGCCAGTCTTGGAGCCAGTCTCCCAAGAGCCAAGAGTCCAGTAGAGGGCTTGACCTGGGGAAGAGGATGGCAAGTGCCACAGGAAGGGACACTTCAGATGCTCAGAAGAGAGAGATGGCCCAGCCTTAGTCTTCCCTAGTGAAGCCTGACGAGAGAACCTGAGGAGACTTCCACATGAAAGCGACAAGAAGTTGGGAGATTAAAACCAGAAATGTTTGGAAAGGTATTCTGGATCTGAACAGGGAGGGCAACCTTGGGGTTTGAGTAAGTGGGACCCCATGGGGGGAAGCAGGCCACCTGAGTGATGGTCGGACACCCTGATGCTGGATTCTTGGGCTAGTTCTCTCTCACACATGCTCTGACACACGCTTAGTCTAGCATGCTGGCTCTCTCTCTCAATCTCTCTCTCTCTCTCACCCTCTCCCCCCTCCAAGTATCAAGTCTGGCACAGCCGGTCTTCCAGAACTAAGAGATACTCACTACCTTGGTGACTCATATTCATAGCTGCTCTCTATTCACCTCCCCTCCACCCCGCCCCCTCCCTGTTCTTCCCCAACTCCCCTTTCTCCAACTGACCTTTCTCAACCCCACTTTGAGGGTTTTCTTTTCCCTCCCTTTGGTGGCCCTGCTGTCTGCTTGCTTGCTTGCTTGCTAAGTGATTGATGCATTCCAGGCTACATCCAAGACTCTGTGGGATGAAAATCAAATGCAAATCAACTAGAAAGAAAGGCCAGAAGAAACACAAACTTAATGACCTCAAACTAACAGCTTCCAAGTCTGTGCGTCCATCTGAACTTCCCGCTATGCTCCCACAAGCTGTCCTCACCAAGGACGTGCAGGGTACCTGGGGAGAAGGTCTCTTCACATTCCCTTTTTATCATCGAAAGGTTGATGTGATCTCAAGACTTGACCAAGGAGCCTCTGTTGGATCAGCATTCCTTCTGCCTTCGGAGTGGCCCATGCTCTCCTCCTCTCCCTCCTCTGTGGGGGTACCCCCGCCACCACTGTATCCCCATTTCCTAGCAGTTCTGTTCCTGCATACCTGGGCTCAGAGCCTCAACTTTTGAAGACTCGTGGGAAACTATAACTCCCACCTGCACTGGGAGAGTGTGTCTGGCCTTCACCAGCTCGGGTACTGTGGGAAATCCCATGGGTTAATCAATGTGAACTCCTCATTCCAGACTTTCTTTCTGTCTCCCTGAGGACCACACCTTTAGACCTATAGCTCGGGGGATTGTATTCTCAATAACTGCTTCCTCTCAGTCAGGCTTTATGGAGTCAGCAGCCCGGCTTTGTCACTATGATAGTTCTGTAATTCTGGGCAGGTCGCTGTACTCCTCTGGGCTCCCATTTCTTCAGCAATTCAACACATATTCATGTAGCAGCCTCTGTTCTAGGCACTGAGAATATACAGGTGGACATGACTGATACGATGGCTTAGAATTTAGTCTGATTACCGAGATCATTAATAAATTAGCTTAAAACACCAGTGCAGGGGGACTTTTAGGAGAACAATTTATAATATCTAATTGAAATATGAATGCCTGTGACCCAGAAATTCTACATATGTGTGTGTGCCTTAATATATAAAGTTAATATACATGTTTTATTATTATATTTATAGATCTAGTAAGTGTAAATAAAATAAAACTAATCACTTTGGGGAAGAGAGGCTTTGATTACTGTTGGACTAGTTGAATAAGCTAAAGAGAAATTCTTTAACATTTGCACAACCAGAAAGAATGGACATGCAAGAATTTAAATGCCAACTCACCAGAAAATGGATAATGTGTGACGTATACACAACTGTGTATAGCGGTGAAAATGAACAACATGGATATCTCATAAATAACTGGCTGGAAGAAGCATGCTGCAGAAAAATATGTAAAGGACAATGCCATCTATGCAAAGTTAGAATAGGCAAAATAATATTACATATTATTAAGTGGTAAAGATGTATTTTTAAATGTATGGGAATGAATCACGCCAAATTCAGGTTAGTGCTTTCCTTGCAAACAAGGGAGCCCGCCAGTCTTGTGGCTGCTGACAGAAGATATGAGACATCTGGGTCAGACCACAGATTTTATTATTCACGGCAGCAGACAGTGTGAGCTTTGTGTTTACACCAGTTTTCCCTCCTCCCTTCTCAAGGGCACTGTTCAGAGATAGAGTTGGCAAGTCATGCTGATGGATTTGGATGTAGAGGATAAGAGAATGATGGGACTTAAGGATGCTTTCTAGATTTGGGGCTCCACCCAAAGGAGTTAAACTGAGGGCCCAGGCAAGCAGTAACAAGGGCGCATAAGTACTATTTGGAGTGTATAAATGTAGAGATGCCTAATAGACACCTCAGGAGAGGTGCAAAAAACCAGTTGGGTGTAAGCGTTTAGGGGAGAGGTCACAGCTGGAGGTGTAGACTGGGAGGCTCCAGCAGATGGCAAGTACTTACAGCCCTGATATAGATGAGCCCACGAGAGGATGCTCTCTGTGTTTTCCTGACTCATCTGGTCAACAGAATCTCCTGGAGAACTTGTTTAAAACGCAGATTCCCAGGTCCTGGGCAGATCTTACATTCCAAAATTTTATGATATATAGCTTATGTCATATATAAATGATATATATTTATGACATATATTGCATAAATTGTTTCACCGGCATTTACTGAGTGCCTCTTATGTTTCAAGTTCTGTGTTACATTGTGACAGGTAAAACTATAACAGCATTGTGTGGCCCTGAAGAAAGGCCTGGAGAGCCACCAAGATTTCATTGAACTGATGAACCTACATCCAAACTTGTCATTCTGGGGAAAAGATAACCCCTCTTTATTTAAGCCACTATAGTTGAAGATTTCTGCCCAAAACACTTGAAGTTAATATACATGTTTTATTATTATATTTATAGATCTAGTAAGTGTAAATAAAATAAAACTAATCACTTTGGGGAAGAGAGGCTTTGATTACTGTTGGACTAGTTGAATAAGCTAAACTACCTTAAACCATTAGTTTCATTTACAAGGAGCATTTTGTCAAAATTTTTTAAACATTTTACACTCCTTGGATAGTCTTATACTTGATTTTCTGTTTTAGCATTTGAAATAATTAACCTGGCAAGTCGAGAGCCAATTAGCCAAATATTCTCATATATTTATTTAAGCATCTTTTCTAAACGTAATAAACTTATAGTGAATTTGTTCCTTTTTAATTTATTTTTTAAAGATTTTATTTATGTATTAGAGAGAAAAAGAGACAATGAGCAGGGAGGAGGGGCAGAGGGAGAGAGGAAGAGAGAGAAAAGCAGTCTCCCTGATGAGCAGGGAGCCTGACTCAAGGCTCAATTGCCAGAACCCAGAGATCATGACCTGGGCTGAAGGCAGACGTTTAACCAACTGAGCCACCCAGGCATCCTGTTCTTTTTTTAATGTATAGATAATTTTTAAAACATTTTTATTAAACTACAATTAACATACAGTGTTATACTAGTTTTGGGTGTACAATATAGTGATTCAACAATTCTATGCATTTCTCAATGTTCATCAGAATAAGTGTTTTCTTAATCCCCTTCATCTATTTTACCCATCCACTCTCCTTTCTGGCAACAACAAGTTTGCTCTCTATAGTTAAGAGTCTAGTGTTTGTTTGTTTGTTTGTTTTAAGATTTATTTATTTATTTGAGAGGGAGAGGGATGGGAGTATGAGTGGGAGAGGCAAAGAGAGACAGACTCTGCACTGACCTTAGAGTCTGGTGTGGGGTTCAATTTCATGACCTTGAGATCATGACCTGAGCTGAAACCAAGAGTCAAATGCTTAACTTACTAAGCCACCCAGGTGCCTCAAGTCTGAGTTTTTTGGTCTCTTTTTCTTCTTTGCTTATTTGTTTTGTTTCTGAAATTCCACATATGAGTGAAAAATCATATGGTATTTGTCTTTCTCTGATTGATTTACTTAGCATTATACCCTCTAGCTCCGTCCCTATTATTGCAAATGGCAAGATCTCATGCTTTTTTGTGGCTTAGTAAAATTCCATTGTGTATATACACATCTTCTCCATTCATCTCTTGCTGGATACTTAGCTTGCTTTCATATCTTGGCTGTTGTAAATAATGCTGCAAAACAAATGCACAAAGGGATGCATGTATCTTTTTGAATTAGTGTTTTGGTTTTCTTTGAATAAATATCCAGTAGTGGAATTACTGGATCATATGGTAACTTTATTTTTAATTGTTTGAGGGAACTCCCTATTGTTTTATAGTGAATCTGTGCTGAGTGGGGCACTGGGTGGTTCAGTCAGTTAAGCATCCAACTCTTGATTTTGGCTCAAGTCATGATCTCAGGGTCATGAGATCAAGCCCTGAATTGAGCTCCATGCTCAGCACAGTCTGCTTGAGATTTTCTCTCTCCCTCGGCCCATCCCCTTGCTCAAACTCTCTCTTAAAATAAATAAAATCTTAAAAAAAAAAATTCATAGTGAATCTGTGCTAATACTATTAACGAGCACAATCAAATTTTCTTATACCTTTCCATTTAAAAGCACAAGCCTAAAATCAATTTCACATTTTAAATTGGCATAGTGAATTTTGTAAACATTTAAGTCACTTAAATAAGAAACATATACAAGATTATTCCTAAAATTAACATGAAAGTATCACCATTATGGGTTTATTTTCATCATCTCCATATTTAATTCTAAATATTCCCAGATGTAAAAAAGTCACTTATTCAAGAAGAGAACAGATTTTCTACCTCAGGAGAGCCAAAGTTCCCAGGTCAAAGACTCATGACATCTCAGATAAGCCAACTTTGCATAGGAGCCAGAGTCAGAAGGAAAATGAGCACCTTTGGCCCTTTTTGTGGTCTCTGTGACAACATGGAACCCCCTTTAGAGGTGTTTGAATTTAGAACTTTCATTCCAGTTACCTCTTAGTTTTTCTTTATTTTTAATTACTAAAGAAGGGAGACTGCAACTCCACCTTCACCCAAGTTAACAAACTTCATTATTACTTCATTGGCTTCTATGTTTATTTGGCCCTCCGCAGACATTGCTAGCATTTTTTCTTGTTGCTCTAAGGGCATTTTAATGCTGTTCAGTTTAATCCTGAACATTGGTTCCGTGCCATGACTTTAAAGTCATGATAATAACGCAAACCATTCCTCTTCCTTGTGACTTTTTAGGAATTCCCAAAATGAGATTACAGCATCTCACATTTCATCAGAGCTACTGCATTTAACTGGACAGGATCTCTGCTTTGAGTTCTGTTCTCCCTGAAGCCTGTCACTGAACATCCTCTAAGCTAGCTGAGGCCACCCAAAGGGGATGCTGGTCTGGTCTCAAACCTCCATTGGCCCAATCTCTCCACTCCAGTGCAGGGAATCTACTCACCATCCCCACCTCCCATTCTTTTCACACACCTCTTTGTGAAAGGTAGATAAGTACTTCCTTTTTGAATGTCTAGCCTCTTTTGTGTGAAACTTTGGGCACCACAGCAGGAGAGAGGAAGCAACAATTGTTTTAGACCTTTTATTGTTTGTAGATATGTGTGGATTGAAATAGTACAGCTGTTCCCAGTTCTCCAAATTATCATGGAGCACTCTGCTGATAAGTTACATTTCTCATTACTCTCAGGCAAAATATTTGTTGATAACTAGGTTTCTCTTCCTGTTATAAATATTTCTAAAAGAAATTTACAAAAAGGTTTTAAAATATCCAATCAGTTTGAATACACTTTTGAAAACTGTAATATTTACAGATATCCTTTGGTGAATCATCTTCCTAAGGTGACTCATGCCCTTCTAATTTGCACATTGGACTTAGAATGTCCTTTGTTTGGGTCTGAACATGTGCAATCATCCATTTCCCCTCAATTTCACTAATCAGAGAAGTCCCTTTCCTTTCATAGGGCTGAGCAAATAAGAAGCGAAAGTAAGGACTTGCCTTCCGTACCTCAGAGAAGTTTCTATTTTCTGGGCGGAGGCAGAAACATTAAGGAAAAGAGAATTTTACTTCCTTTCTCTACATACTTGTATTGATTTCCTTGGCCCAAACTGACCCTGTATTTAAAAGTTGCATATGACAGATGTCAACTATCTCAATGTTAACCTTTCAGGAGAGAATCTTCATGCCTTTCACCATTTTTTTCAACTTTCCATCTCCCTTCTTTTGTTGTTACATCCAGCTTTATTCCCTAAGTTGAAAGTTCTTTGTTCTTAGGGAAGAGACTTCTAGCGCCTGTACACATCTGGATCTCCTCCCCTTCCAGGCACAGGAGAATGACACTTCCCCACCCTTTGGTGAGACCACGTAACTAGTCCTGGTCAATGGGCTGTGAGAGTGAAAAAGTCACTCCTGGCCCCCTCCCTGCATAAGAAGGCAATGTGCTTGAGGAGTGCTAGAGGTGCTAGAGGTGCTAGAGGTGCTAGAGGTGGTCACAGGAGAGCTGAGTCACCTCTATGCAGAATGATTGTCTTGGAGGGTTTCCAGGGCCTACAGAGGGCTTTGCTTGCCCAAGAAATACAATTTTAGCATGTTTAGTCACTGAAGCATTGGAGTTGTTAATTGCCTCAGCCCAGTGGTTCTCTAAGTGTGGCACCTAAGCAGCAGCAGCATCACCTGGGAATCTGATAGAAATGCTGTCTCAGGCAACACCCAGTCCTACTAAGTCAGACACCCTGGAAGTGGGACCCAGCATCTGCACCTGAACAATCCTTCCAAATGGAGACGATGCAGGCTGGCGTTTGACGACCACTGCTCTGGCCCATTCTGGCTAAAATCACTCTCAATTACAAATGTCCTCCCAGCAAAGTGGGAATCCTCAAGTGAGTCCTATCAGTGAGACACAAATTATTTTCTAAGTTTCTTCATTAACTACTCTTTCTCACAATGATGAAATAATCCAATTATTCCCCCTCTGTTAGGGTCTCAGAACTATGAGAGAATCTATACATCTGCCAGATTACTCTTTCTACTTTGAATACATCAAGTAGAAGTGGTTACATGACTGCATTTAATGAACACATAGAAGAAAGAAGAAAAAAGTTTGAGGTTTCAGAGAGAAGAAAGAAAATTATCTTAACTTTTCTAGGCAGAGCTACTGGCTGGGGTCTATGCTGATCTGCCTAGATTATGACACAGCAGCAGAAATTAGCGCGGGGTGTGCTTGGGGCAGTGGGAGTGCCAGATATAACCGGTTTTCCTGGAAGGCT
Source organism: Vulpes lagopus (assembly GCF_018345385.1). Taxonomy (NCBI): domain Eukaryota; kingdom Metazoa; phylum Chordata; class Mammalia; order Carnivora; family Canidae; genus Vulpes; species Vulpes lagopus. Next base: position 98,036,495 of record NC_054825.1, on the reverse strand, counting down.
CCCCACCCCAGGAGCGGGCAGGATGAAATGCATTTTTACTTTTTTCCCCAAGTTCTTCTCCCTTCCTTTACTATCCAATAGGCTCCCTGCAAGCGAGTTAAACCTCGGGACTTATTTCTCCTATGATTCCTATCTTTTCACCTTCAACACATCTCCTTGGGGGTACTCCAAGATAATCCAAGGAAATAAACTTGATCTCTGGTGCCTTCAGTAAATCTCGAACTTAACAATGGACTTTGGGGGCATTTTTAGACAAATGGTTTCTATTACTGAAAAAAAATGCTTATTTATATGCAGCATTTCCATTCAGGTTTAATTCTAAGTGGTTTTGTTCCTTCATCTTTTTACCCTGAAAAATTCCAAGCACACAGAAAAATAAAAATAGAAGTATAATGAGGGAGTGACATCAGCAAGGTAGCCAAATAACATATCCCTCATTGTATCCGTCCCTTCAACAAAAACAATTTAGCACCCACCCATGGGCAACAGTGCCTTTGTGGGAGCTGTGGGGTCACACTTTGAGTAGCAAGGATAGAAAAGTGACCTTCCTGGCTTTTCTTTTCCTTCATGACATTGACTTGACAAGAGTCCAGGCCTATTTCCTGTAGAATGATCCACATGCTTGGTTTTTCTGATTGTTTCAGTGTATCAATTAACTTGTTTCTCCAGCTTCTGTATTTACAGGCACACCTCATTTTATTGCACTTCACTTTTGTGCTTTGCAGATACTTCATTTTCTAGAAATTGAAGGTTTGTGGCAACCCTGTGTCAAGCATGTCAGCATCATTTTTTCCAATAGCATTTACTCACTTCATGTCTCTGGGTTACATTTTGGTCATTCTCATGATATTTCAAACATTTTCATTACTATCATATTTGTTGTACTGATCTGTGGCCACTGATTATGACTTGCTGAAAGCTCAGGTGATGGTTAGTATTTTTTAGCCAAAAACTATTTTTGGATTAAGGTATGTACATTGTTTTTTTTTTAGACATAATACTATTGCACACCTAATAGACTACAGTATAGTATAAACAACTTTTATGTGCACTGGGAAAAAAATTCATTTGACTTGCATTATCATAATACTCTTTTTTGCAATGGTCTGGAACCAGACCTGCAATATGTCCAAGGTATCCTGTACTGTAAACTGGAAGTTAGATTTTTGGGCTTGATTAGGTTCCCCTTGGACATTTGGATCCAAAACATGATACTGAATCCTCCATATTGTATCCCAATGGGAGGCACTTAATGTCTGTTATCTTTCCATTTGGTGGTGTATAACCATTGAGACAATTAACAAATGGGTCAAGGTGACAACCACATCCTCCCATTGTAATTTTTAAGGAAAAAGTTTAAAAATACATACAAACATACAAACTAAGTGCATGTCGAGTTGGTAACATTAACAACGCAGAGAAAAACAGTTCCCAGGGGTGATACCTGCCAAGGAGCTCTCTGACACGGAGAGGCTGATGCCCTCTGGGCCAACTTCAAATGGTTCTGCAGCTGCCACCTGAGCCCCAGCCAGGCTTCTCCTCTGAAGAGGAGGGCGTCTGTCTCTCGCCCACCCTTCTTACCTTTGCTCACCTAGGGATCCCAAAGTAGGACTGCCGTGTGATGACAGTGGTGCCAGCCATCACCACCACCAAAATAAAGACACCCACCAGGTAGGAAAGCTGTGTACTAGGCACTGTACTAAACTCTGCGAGCTAAGTATGATTACTGCCATTTTTCACCTCTGCTAAGCAAGTAGCTCTAGGTTACCAAAGAAATAGAGGGTTTTTTTTTTCTTTAGATTGCAGGTCGAGCAGGGATATAAATCCAGGCCAGCCCCTCAGCTCCTGTGCCTATTACACCCACTGCCACCCTTGTTTTACAGACATGACCGTGAGGTGATACTGCCACATGAGCCTGCACCATGTCCTCACGTCTCTCTGATCTGCTAAAGAAAGTCTCCTCTCACCTGTTATTATTAGGCCTTTATTACCAGGATCAGAATAATGTGTGCTGGAGGTGGAGGTGAAGCCTAAAGGAGGGGGAAAACCAGCTGAGTGGATGATGCTGAAAGATGAGAGAGAAGACCAGACCCCACAAGTGGAAAGGAACAAGGACTACAAGTGGGCCTGTGTAGGGATAATTTGTGGTAAAAGCTTGAGACAATTAACAAATGGGGAAGGTATACATTGGGTGCACCTACTGTACATTGTTGGTTAGATACCTATTTAGAGGATGATGGATAAGAGGGTTTTAAGTTTTGAAATTTCCTTTGCTGTATTCTCAAATGAGACAATAAAGAGAGTAATCATTTATCAGGTGTTATTGGATAAACGAGATCCATCTGATGTTTCTTTGGCTGCAGCCCTACACACCACTGGATTAAGTGGCTGGGCTGTATACACATCCCACTGGCGTCTTCAGGGAGCAGCGTCAGGCGCTCTCCTGGAACATTCACAAGAGTCTGTGGGCTTGGTATCTATCTCAGGGGCAGACTCCAGGCCACATTAAGGTTTGTCTCATTAAATAGACCCCTGCAGAGTTATCTAGAACCCAATCAGATATGGCTAAAGTCAAGCCTAAATCCTTAAAACAGCCCAAGCTCAAGCTAAGATAGCAGATACATTTCTTCTACAGTTTAAGACCACTTAGTGCATTAAAGACAAGATTCTTAAAAGGTGTCATTTTATTTTCTTTGCCAAACATGCATAGTACCTAGTATTAATCATTGTAAGACTAACACCACTAACAACAGTAACAGCTAGCACTGTTACCTACCATGTTAGGAGCTCACGTGGCTGGGTTTTCCCTTTCCTTTCAAGTGATTGTACTTTTTTTTTTTTAGAATTTTTTTAAAGATTTTATTTATTAATGAGAGACAGAGAGAGAGAGAGAGAGAGAGAGAGGCAGAGACACAGGCAGAGGGAGAAGCAGGCTCCATGCAGGGAGCCCGACATGGGACTTGATCCCGGGACTTCAGGATCACACCCTGGGCTGAAGGCGGCGCTAAACCACTAAGTCACCTGGGCTGCCCTTTAGAATTTTTCAAAAAGATTTTATTTATTTATTCCTGAGAGACAGAGAGAGAGGCAGAGACATAGGCAGAGGGAGAAGCAGGCTCCCTGTGGGAAAGCCCAATGTGGAACTCGATCCTGGCACCCTGGGATCATAACCTGAGCCAAAGGCAGATGCTCAACCACTGAGTCACCCAGGCATCCCTCAAGTGACTCTGTACTTGAATGATGGCACTCAGACTCCCTCCACTGGCCAGATTCACTCTCTACCCTACATTCCAGAGGCAAATTTCCCTTGTACACCTGAGCCCCCCTCAGCAAGGTGAGTGAAAAGCTGCACCCAGCTCTCTGGTCTCCAACAGTCTCGAAACAGTAGCAACAGAAGTTTATAAATATAACGTCACTTTCTTTGCATTGTAATGCCAAAGTGTGTTTATTATTCTGGTACTTGGAACTCAGAATATCTTTTTCTTACTAAAAACAATCTGAAATACAGTCGTTGGGCTCCCATTCCAGCCCATGTATGTCCAATAAAGCCACAGTGTAGTTAAAACAATGCTGATTGACAATCAAGAGTTGGAACAAATACCAGTCACAATACTAATGATTTTTTAAATAGAAACACAATGTAAGAAAGTTTGCATTTTTAAAGTGTGTAGCCTTCAGGAAACGCACATTTAGAGAAAAAGAAAACTACAGATGGAAGATTTTGGAGATTCTAAAGGAAACTTCTAGATCCTTCAAAGGGCTTCAGAGGTTGAGGGCATAGGTTCTTGTAATATCTGATTATATTTTAAAGGAAAAAAAGTGCTCCTTTTCTGTGATACAGATTTGTCACCAGCTCTGACTCTTATCAAAAGTATGGGGCAGCCTGGGTGGCTCAGTGGTTTGGCGCTGCCTTCGGCCCAGGGTGTGATCCTGGGGACCCCGGGGTCGAGTCCCACATCGGGCTCCCTGCGTGGAGCCTCTTCCTCCCTCTGCCTGTTTCTCTGGCTCTCTCTGTGTCTTTTTCATGAATAAATAAATAAGAACTTAAAAGGAAAGTACGAAGGGCTTTTCCTAGGCTGTGTGAGAACTGAAAGGAAGCAGGAGAGATTTTTTTTTTTCAGGAGAGATTTTTCTTGAGGAAACTGAGAAAAAATATAGGAAGGGATAAAGAGGTGTGTAGAAATTGCAAGGTGAAAAGTCATCTGAGCTATGAGTGTGCCCGTGCGTGCAACACCCCGGGAAGGGAAAGCAGGGTGATGGGCAGAAGCCAAGGTCTGGCATTCCCAACCTAACACCTTGTACCCTACCTGTCCCAAATCACTTGACTGCCATCTGGAGAAAAGAGAAGTTTTTTATGGGCTGGAGTAGAAAAGAAGGGAGACACAGTTTAATGCTATGTATGGGAAACATTTTTTTTAAAGATTTTATTTATTTATCCATCACACACACACACACACACACACACACACACACACACACGGAGAGGCAGAGATAGAGGCAGAGGGAGGAGCAGGCTCCCTGGAGGGAGCCTGCTGTGGAACTCAATTCCAGGACCCTGGGATCACGACCTGAGCCAAGGCAGACACTCAACTGCTGAGCCACCCAGGTGTCCCTGGAAAACAGTTATTAGGAAAAAGGAAACAAGCTCTGATTTGTAGTATCAGCCAATTGCAGTGGTAATTCTCCCACCAGAGGCGTTTTCCAGCCACAAACAGTTTAATAACTGACTGACAAAATTCCCAAGTACTTAACAACCCGCCTCTAGAAGCTAGTGTGAGCCAGCTCCAACACACCACTCGGTGATGCAACCAACGCTTTACACGTTCAGAGGGTTGCCAGTTGGATCCACCTACCGGAGCATGTGCTTCTTTGTTCTGTGACTGTGACATTTTAATTATTTTGATGGTTACTTATTAAAAACTGGCAGGATATCCATGAGGCTTAGTAAAAGAGTATAACTCGAAAGCATATTCTGGCCGAAAAGCCACCAGAAGTCAGAGGGCGGAGGCTATTTGATGAATCTAAATTTAAATCCAAGAATGGTCACAGCTGAGTTCTCAGGGCTACATTGAATACTCTGATGACTCTTTACTGCTTAAAAGCTTTTAAAATGTAAGAGAAAAAAAAATCACCAGTGATTTTTCAGAAACAATTTTTAAAACTTAAAAACCAAGGCCTGTTCTTAGGAAAAGTTTAATGCATTTCCAGAGTGGATGAGAGTACCCGTTGCCCTCTTAATATATTTGTTCACCTAATCACACTCTTGGGAGCAGGGCTTCTCAGACTCCAAGAGCCAGATGATGTGGAAAGATTTCTTGAGTGGAGTGGAACGAGACCTAACACCCATGGAAAGAGCAGCCTGCAGACCCAAGAGAAACAAGAGAGGACCAGGCCATCGTCTGCCAGCATCCCTGACGGGCTTCTGCCTACACGGTCACCATGATCTGATCCAGAGGTTTCCGTATTAGGTCGGGCACCGTGGCCTCCTGGCTGGGGTACCCCACAGGGAGCAGCATCAGCAGCTTTTCGTTTGCGGGGCGTCCCAGGAGCACCCTCAGACGGGGGCCACAGTTGAGAGGAGTGGTAGTGACAGTCACCAGCCCCGCATTCTACAACAGGAGGGGAGAGAACACATTGGCAGGTCAGTGGGCGAAGTCACGGCTTTTTTTGTAGTCTGGGGACATTCTGGTCCCTATTAGGCCTGCTTGTCCCATCACTTCCCTGAAACTGCTACCTTGGGCAATTGTATTTTGAACCTTACATCCTCTCCTCAATCTCCCGGTCCCCACATTCTTTTAACCAAACAGTGAGAAGCTTCTTGAAGAAGAAAAGTACTAGTCTGATTTTTTCATTGATGGTTCAGAAATAGGAATGGTTATTTCGTGGAAAGAAATGTGGGGAATCCAAAGATACCAAAGGAACGGCCCCCAACCCAGGGAGTTCCTATGCTTCTATAACCAACAATGGAGGCGGAGCATCATCCCCAGCTGAAAATACCTATTCCCAATGTCAGAAGACCCAGTGGCCCAGGGATCTGTTGGGGGTGGAGGGATTACTCCATCAACTTCTCCAGATAATGAGCCCCTCTAGATAATAACCACCTAATAAAAATCATGTGCAGCTTCAAGATGCTTCCCCAGCAGACTATCTCCATCCTCTCTGTTTTCCCAGCCAGAGGATCACTGCTAAACCTGAGCCAGACGGAAGTTCTGGAACTGAGTTTGAGAGTCCCACAGGAGAGGCTCTTTGGTCCATCACTATTCGATCTGTGCAGATGGAAACTTCAGCAAGATTTTCCTCTTTGCTCTCACAAACAGGACCTCCCCTCAGATTTATGCCAGAGGGGACACTAGAGGGCAGCAAACTCAACACGAACGAGACAAGGCTGATGCTCAGAGCTCAAAAATCTCTGTGAACTGGGCACCTCTTGCTTCGCCCCAAGATGAATGAAGGGTGGGGCCGTGTGGTTCGACATTGCTCATCATTTCCTTTACTGCATGCTCACAGATCAGAAAGGAATTAAGACGCCACCTCCTCCAGGCCGACTTGTTGAGTAATTGAAGAGTGTATTTCATTTTTGTGTAACAATGACTATATTCTACAAGGTGTTTTCTGCATACACATTTCTCCTGGAAAAACAGGTAAGTTTTTGGAAATAATTGTCCCTCGAAAGTATGATCACTCACTCTTCCAATCTTGTTGGCTTCATTTGTTTTTCATTTGTGTGTTTCCTGTCTCTCTCCACCCCGGGACAGCAGTCCCCATCCAGAATGTGCACACAGTTCACAAGGCAGAGCTCCCCAGCACCCCACCCCCCGGGGCCTGTCACACTGAAGGAGCTCAGAAACTATGGGCTGAGTGGATGAACTGAATCGTGTAAACCGTATACCTCAGTCCTGCTCTATTTCACACTTAACATCGCTCTAGCTACTCCGTAGCGGTTGCAATATAATGTCAACTCGACTTTCCAGGAAGAGTTCTATGATGGAGTCCTCTTCACAGCCTTTAATCATTCCATTGACGTAGACAACGTGAGCACAGCTAGGCAGTGTGGCCCCGGAAACCCTTGAAGCTTCTTGTCTTTACAGATGAAGGCAAACACCATGACCCTCTTTCCCAGCCTGAAGTGATGTCCTAAGTGAATTTCTGGAAGAATTCCAGCTTGTTGCACTATTATGCCCACCGTGTACCCAGGTTTCCCAGGTCACTTGTCACACCAGAGCCACCTTACTTAGGAATTCAACTTTAGATAAACAACTTCCAAATGTCTCCAAACTAGAAACTCAGCTGAAATTTGTGAATAAGGCCACTGTTTGGCCTTCAAGCACCACTTCTCTCTTTGGGGCAAGGTGGAGTGGGTAACAAACCTGCAGAGCAGCCAGGAGGATGCCGCAAGCAATGGAAACACTGATCTCATTGTAGTAGTGGACCTTTCTTTTGCCATTTGCAGCAAAACCATGTACTTGTTTGAAAATCAGAATCAAAACAGGAGCTGTGTCCAAGTACTCCTTAATCCAGTTGGTTCTGAAGGGGACAAAAGATAATCCAGAGACAATTTGCTCTTAATGATTTTTTTTTACAACCTTAGCTTATTTACATCTAAAATAAAAGCATTTTCTGGGGACATCTGGGTGGTACAGTCAGTTGAGTATCAACTCTTGGTTTCGGGTCAGGTCATGATCTCGGGGTCCTGGGATCAAGCCCCATGCTCAGCGGGGAGTCTGCTTGAGGATTTCTCTCCCTCTCCCCCTATCCCTCCCTCTCTTGCTCTCTTTCTCTAAAATAAATTAATCTTTAAAAATATAAAATAAGAGAATTTTCTTGTCTTTTATATTTCAATTGAAAAAAGCAAGATTTTTATTTGTTTATTTGTGTTTTACTCATATTTTTCTGTCCAGGCTCATTCAATCCTATGAACATGTGTTAATAAGGGTGTAGTATGGCAAAGCACATGAAATGCTGAAAGATACAAAGATGGATCCTGTAACCCAACAGGAAATATGTGAAATTTGGCAAACTGAAACCTGGTAAGTAGAATTAAAGAAATATAAGTCCAGTCATTAGGAGCCCTCCAAATGAAGTGTTGATAATTTTTGAATAAGCAGATTAGAAGAACATTTCCAAGTTTCCCTTGAGGTGGGGCACTGAAGACAGGATGAAAAGGGGGCACTGGGGAGGGCATCCTTTGAGCCAATGAGTAAAGGTCAATTTGGGACAGAGGATGATTGGCAGACCAGGGAGTTCTCAGAAGCCTGGTAGACTGGAGGGTGGGGTGCATGGTGGAGCACAGGTGGCCCAGCAGGTTACATACAGACTGTACAGTTTCCTGGACTTCATTTGGTAGATAAAGGAAAGTGACCATAAGCTCTGAGCAGAAGCATTACATAATCAGCTCTGTTCCTGGAAAAGGCAGACTGGTGTGGGCAAGGGACCAGGAGAATTTGGGGGAGGTATAGAGGCTGGAACTGACAGGTCTAGTAGAGGAACAAAGGAAAAGAAAAAGATGATGGCGAGGCTTAACCAAAATCACAGGTGCAGAGATGGTAATGCTGTCAGTCCGGTTGTGGAGAAAAGAAGGAAAACTTTCTGGGAATGGGATATAATTCGTGTGAGGTGTAAATATTAAGTTTAAATTTTTGCTTTCCATCTCAGGAGTGTATATCTTTCCCGATTCCATTACCCTATCCCATACATTTGGCAAAATCTTTATTCCAGCACAGATATTCAAAGTAGTACTCGTGCAATGTTATATATTAGAATTTTTCTTAGGATATGGATACATTAGGTAATTAATTAACAAGAGATGATTTCATTTTAATCCTAGTTATGCTTCCTTGTTTTTTTTAAAAAACATTTTATTTATTCATTGATGAGTAGACAGAGAGAGAGGGAGACAGAGGCAGAGGGAGAGGCAGGCTCCCCACGGAGCATGGAGACTGAGGTGGGACTCAGTCCCAGGATGCTGGGATCACAACCTGAGCCGAAAGCAGAGACTCAACTGACTGAGCCACCCAGGCATCTCTGCTTCATTTTTTTAAAACACACTAAACTCACTTGTGCAGTTTTCCATGTCTCTTAACTGCTACAGGTTACATTTCCAAAGTTACCCTACCATGTTTCAGGAAGCTTAGTCCCATTGGGCTATTACCAATCCTTTGCTCCTTACAAACAGGGAGAATGTTCATCATTTACCCAGAAGATAAACTCTGGACCTGATAGGTTTTGCCGTGTTGGGCCACCTACTGAATTTCCTGCGACTCAGTTCCCACATGTGTAAAAGGCACTATGATATATTCACCACATACAGTTATCATGAGACGGAGATAAGTAAAAAATATAAAGTGCTTAGAAAAGTACCTAACCTAGTACATACTACTGTGTGTGTTAGTATTATTACTACTATTATTATTTCACAGTGAATAATTTTTGAAAAATCTTTTAATACAAACTGAAGATTAAACAATATACCTTGGTGCAAAGGCAGATTAGTAAGTAATTTTTAATGATTTTTGTACTTCTTTTTTTTTCTAGACATACATTGGTATCTAATATTTCTGGTTTGTTCAATTTTACAAGAATTTATTATGACATCACATTAAAACTAATCAAAATACAGCAACAAGACCTATGAAGAAAAGGACAGATAGCACCTTCTGCCTGGGATGGAGGGCTTACACCAGCAAACAGAAAAATATAAGGTTTGACAGGTGGGTTGGACCCAGGTTGTATATTGGGTCTTCAATGACAGCTACTGGTTTCAGAATTGACTCAAATAGAATGTCAGGACATATGTTCATTTGCAATTCAACAAACATGTATTCAATTACCTACTATGCATCAGCCCTATGCTAGATGGTATAGTTTAAGACATTTTAAACCTGGACCCCTAGAGTTTTTATGTATATATGTATGTGTACATATTGCCTGCAGAGAAAGTCTATCAGCTTCCTAAAAAAATGGCCTATAAAATAAGAAGAAAAGTAAACTAATAACTAAAATGCTATGTGATAAAATGGCCATTTTCTTTTTTAAAAAAGATTTTATTTATTTATTCATGAGAGACAGAGAGAGAGGCAGAGACATAGGCAGAGGGAGAACCAGGCTCCCTGTGGGAAGCCTGATGTGGGATTTGATCCCAGGACCCTGAGATCACACCCTGAGCCAAAGGCAGATGCTCAACCACTGAACCACTCAAGTGTCCCAAAATGGCTATTTTCAATGCACAGAAGGTGTGTATTGTTTTGAGCACAGAGATGAGAGAGTGACTAATTTTGCCTTTCTTGGGGAAATTTTGCAAGGGCCTAGCAGCATTTCGTAGGCACTGTGCATGCATAGGGCAGGACATCTCTCTAACTTAACTTTTACCCATCCCATTTTTCCCCATGAATATGCATACAATTTTTATGTTTGTTATTAATATCCTGCACTAGTTCCAGAGCATGAAAAGAAGTTACAACTCCATGAGGCATCAATTTAATAGGATTTAAATATCTTATGAAAAAATATGTCCTCTGGAGCCAAATAAATGAAACGGGAGCAGAGCCAAGACATCCTCTTCCTATCACCCAGCCCTGACTGCTGAAGAAGAGGCCTCCCCTTCTCCCCAGGGCTGCAGTCTCATGGCCCTTTCTAGTATCACAGCCTCGTGTCACACTGGGATGTCAGATAACACTCCAGAACTAGCCACTAACAGCCCATAGCTGAGATTCAGCAGCATGAGTGCCTCAGCTCTTCCAAGGATAAAGCAAGCTTCCCTTCTCAGAAGTAAGAACCATCATCACTGGCCACCGTCCCTCCTCCCACTCAGCCTCAGAGCACATGGGAGACAAAGGAAATGGCCTTTTGGGGGGGAGGCCAGTGTTTGTAAAGAGCTCTCGCTTGGTAAATGACGCCAATGAGGAGGATGAGTCTACACAACTGAACAGTGAGTATTTTATTGACAGAGGTGACTGAACAGTTATGGAACGCATCTGAGATATTACAAAGGCTGACTGCCCCTCAGTGGGGGAAAGAGGACTCCACAAATCACTCTTAGTTGCAGCTACTAGAAAAACTGAAAACTCGCTGGACCTACCCTAGTGCACCAAGGCACTGCATTAAATCTAATTACAGTGAGTTTCAACCCACTTCCCTCCAGAAGATAAGGAAGCCCACGTGGTTACTAATGCCTAATAAATATTACATATGTACTAAATTTTTACTCTTACTATGTACTAAAACTAAAGCTTACTTAGTAAGATCACTTGGAAGATGTTATCACTTTAGCAAATGTAATCTACTTCAGTCAAGGTCCTGAGAAGTATTTTACAAGTATTTGGGAGAAAAGTGAAGTCCTCAAAGTTTTATTTACTATTACTTGGGTCAAAGCCTACTTATTTACCAGAGATGCATATGGCATTTATTACGTGTGATCACTGCTCTACATGCTTGCAAACATGCTTACAAATGTCATTTTCATAATGAAGCAAATCCTAGACATTCCCATTTTACAGATGAGAAAATCAAGGCACAAGAGGTTAATAAGTCCATTAACATTTTGTACCTCAGCTTCTTCAGGTCTGTAACCCACTGGCGTCCCATCCTTTTCAAATAGTTTATTTCCTCCTCCTCCTCAATGATCTCTCGAATCTTGTGCTTCACATCCAGGTCTTTCACAATCACAAAGGTCCAGGGCTCCGTGTGGGCCCCACTTGGGGCGGTCCCTACCATCCATTAAATTAAAATCAGAAATTAAAACACAGGAAAATGTCAGAATGCTCATTAAGAATAAATATAGTAAGTCATAGTTGCTCAAAATGAAGTTCGATCACCTAGGGAACAAAGTGCTTGGCTGCAGACACTGCTATGTTGCTGCCACTCTGTTTCATTCTGTATCATTTAGGGGATGCAAACCAGCTAAACCGAGGTCAAGACTAGTGGTTCTAGGGTTATGGAAATTTACCATCACTCTCTATGTGGGGGAAACATTCCTAAATAACCGTACCATGACCACTAAGGAAACCCAGAAGGGAAGTTCTGACAGCCCAAATTCTCCAAAATGTTATTTGTTTTGATATTTTTGAAAAAGGAAAAGGCCATGAAGCTTCTTGAAAATGATAAAAATGTAAATGGCAAACTGGCTTTTAAAACACTTATGAAATGAGGCACCTGGCTGGCTCAGTCCATTAAGCATCTGACTCTTGATTTCAGCCCAGGTCATGATCTCAGGGTAGTGAGATCGAGTCCCATGACCAGCTCCATGCTAAGCTTGAGATTCTCTCTCTCCCTCTGTTCCTCTCCCCACTCACTCACTCTCTCTCTCTCAAAACAAAAACAGAACTCACCTTTAAAATAAATAAATAAATAAATAGATAGATAGATAAATAAATAAATAAATAAATCTCTCATGAAAGGTAGCTAAACTCTAACTTGTTTGGTAGCTATATCAGAACACTGAGTGTGGCACTGTGAGGTTTGTGGTCCTGCTGGGCACACATGAGATCTCTTGGCCCTGGTGCTCAGTACACATAAGTCTGTCTTCAGCTCCCATGGGCTATGGGAACCCTCAACCCACACTTGGATCGGTTTCAGTATTCTGGGACAAAGCTTCCTAGTGTATCCCGGTGCCTGAGGAGCTTGAATTCTCTTTCATATTCCAACTGGGGCCAGTTTCTGATGTGGGTATAATTCTGCTATCCTAGAGATGGCCTGCTGTTCTTAATGAGAACCACGATCCTACCCACAGGTAGGATATTTCAGAAGCAACTATTCCTTTCTCCCTAGTGAATAATTTGATGACATAAACTCTATACCAAGGGGGTCAGGATTGCCTGCTTGATGGGGCTCTTGTTTACCTCCCACTGCTCCCTATGGTTGAGAGGGCACGACTGGATTGTGAAATGCAAGTCAAAAGCTAAACATAAAGCCCAAATTTCTGAAAAGAGTGATTCCAGTTCCCTTTGTACCCATGTTATTTGTTCACTAAATATTTGTGTCATTACACATTGGAAATCAAGTGTTCCCTAATGTTTTTGATTATGGCAAATTTATCTGCACAATATATGTATACACACATATATAGACACATATATACACAGAGGGAACTTAGTGACTGCTATTGGTAGATACACAACTAGCCAGTGCATTTGCACTCTTAACTGAAATGAAATGCTTTATTGTTGCTTCCTTTCAACTTGAGCAATGGATTCACAATGGCCATATGATAATTTTTGCAAATGAACTTAAATGTGATTTATATAGGAATAATACTCCAATGCTCCAATAATACTCAAATAGAGGGATTTCTCTTACATCTCCTCCCCCTTTTTCCATAACTCTTTTATTTTCCTCTGTGGAGCTATCAATTTGTGTTGAAGATGGGTTTGCCTTGCTATAGTTTACTTTGCAAATTCATATAGGTAAATGCCACTAGTTTACCTATACTTAGTTAACGGTACTAAAGCATCATGGTATGCAATATAAAAAATTTGGTTCCAAAAAGAGAAATGCATAAATATGAGTGTGTGTGTATGTGTGTACATGTGTTTCAAAAGGAGGAGAAAGTAAAGGGATGTTTCTCTTCCAGTGTATAATAGTATGCTCAGGAATTTTTATTTTTAATAAAAGATCATAATATTAAACAATTTCAGAAGTTTTAAACTGTTGTCACAACTGCTCCCAGGAAGTTTGTAATAGTCACTAGTTTGTAGAAAGTGGACATCATTAGGCTTCTGGCAGCCAGTTAACACCTGGGTAAGACTTTATAGATAATCGTATCACTCTGGGCTTTATTCACTAAGTTTAAACTTTATTGCTCCTATGTAGTCACTTGCAGCTGACATTCTTAAAGACACAATGTGCAATTACAGACCTGCTGATTTGATGACATTATCAATGACTTCCATGGGGATTTGTTCATTACTTATGAATCTGACAGATCGTCTTTTATTGAGAAGTTCGTAAAATTCCTGGGATCTCTTAATCATTTCCTTCTCAGGATACCGGGTGTGGGAGAATGGAATATGTTCAACACTTTCCTCTGACTCTTGCCAGTCATCAACATCTGCAAATAATAACAAGAAAGGCAGCAAATTAAATGATCTCTCTTGGTCATGAAGGGGAGCAGGGGATGCTGCACCAAAATATGCCTTTTGCACATAAGGATAACATTGAGCTGATAATTTTTAAGAAACAACAGATGCAAGAGAAATTCTGAAAACCAGAGTAAAAGTTACCTTTTTGTAAGGGACATTTACCTTTACAAAGAATACCTCCATTCATAAACCTTCTCTATACCACAAAGAAAAGGATGATTCTCACAAGAAATTCTTATCAGTGGAGAAGATGGACTTAAATCTGCACAACAACCTTACCCTTGTTTAAAATACTGTGCTCTTTTTTTTTTTTTTAATTTATGATAGTCACACAGAGAGAGAGAGAGAGGCAGAGACACAGGCAGAGGGAGAAGCAGGCTCCATACACAGGGAGCCCGACGTGGGACTCGATCCCGGGTCTCCAGGATCTCGCCCTGGGCCAAAGGCAGGTGCTAAACCGCTGCGCCACCCAGGGATCCCTACTGTGCTCTTCTTGATAACTTCCTATAACTGGGTCCTCCTCCCCCAGCATCTTTCTTTTGTTGTTAGTTGAAGATGGTATTTAAGGTGGTGGCTTGGGCTATTTCAGGGACTTACTCAATTTTCCTGGGTCTGTCCCATGTGTACAGGAGGTATACATACTATTAAACTCCTATTTGTTTTTCTCTTAATTTGTCTTTTATTGGGGTGGGGGCAGGGTCTCATCAAGAACCTAGAAGGGTAGAGGGAAAAATATTTTTCCTCCCCTACAGTCACAAGATGGCCAATGGGGAGAAGGAAATAAAGTTCTCAAAAATGTTTGCAAGTTTATAATTTCAAAACCATCAAGAAAAAATGAAAAGAATGGGTCTATAGAATCCTGAATTCTGATCTTGACTATTGACTACCCAAATTCCACACTGGTTATAAATCAAGAAAAAGAAAATTTTACCTACACAAAGATGAAGAATGAAAATTTCTATTAATGGTGAACTGGTATACTTGAAGCAATATCTTGTTAGCTGAAAATCATTAAATCATGAAATAAATATTTTTAAAGTCTTTTAAAATATTAGTGAACTTCTGGCAACATAGGAAGAAATTCCTAGGCTAAAAAGGGGAATATGAACCTGCAGAGGCAAGTAAGCACAGAAGTCACATTTCCCTGATAGTATTTGACAATCTCTACATATTTGAATTTTTATTTTTATATATTCAGAGATTGTGGGAGACAGGAATCAAAACCTAGACCCACACACAATGGGAAGGCTAATAAGCTGGGACCCCAAGGGTACAACCTTAAAGAAAGCATGGATCATAAATATATCATCCCTCAATGGTTTATATCCTTTGGTGGGTCCTGCCTTGAATGTGGCATTTAGTGGTCCTGCCTAATACCTCCGGAAAATACCTCCATGGCCTAGCAGAAGCAAATGCCAATATACAAATAATTTTAAGTACAATTACTAGCAACCCACCAAACACAATCAAGCATAAAAAGAAAACATATTGAGCAAGAAACAACAGAAATGATATTTAAAAACATCTCCAAATATTAGAATTATCCAATTCAAAAGATAAAACAACTATGATTACTATGTTTAGAGGGGAAAAAATACAAACATATCTGTAGGAAAAGATAAAAGGTGACATAAAAAATATGAAAAACCTCTAGAACTGAAAAGTAAAGTGATAGAATTAAGAACTCAATGGATGGATTTAAAGCAGGATATATATACCTAAAGAAAAAATCAGTGAACTGGAAGATAACTCAGGAGAAAATATCTGGAATGGAGCAAGGAGAAACCAACAGATAGAAAACATAAAAAGCAAAGCAGGGTGAGGTATATATTAGAGGGAGACAACCGTTGAGAGGAAGAAGGAAGAACCATTGAAAACCCACTGCAATGGCCAGGGTGGGATAATGTGCAAAAAAAAGAACGACAAATTCTTGGAGTATCTTGGAGATACAAATCATGAGACCTGCTAAAGTGTGTAGCTTGGAATGGTGGGAGAGAGGGACTAAGGATGAAGCCCAGGTGGTGGGCTTTAGCATCTGGGGAGACAGTGGGACTGTCTACGGAGATAGAGGATGAGTGATGAACCATCTGAGGGAAGAAGAGGTAAGAATCACCAGTCCATCACATTTGAGAGGCTGTGAGCTGTTCAAGCAGAGATGTCTAGTGTGAAAGTAAAAGTCTGAGTCCAGAAGGTGTGATGTCACTTTGGGCACCCTCACATAAAGATGAGAATGACAACAGGAACAGAAGAAAAAGAACAAGAGGATCCAGTGCCTGGCCCTGACTATCTCGAACATTCCAGGTGGAATCCAGGTAAAGGATTAGGTTTCTCCTGCACTTGCACGCACATATTTCACTCTGAGGTCTCCGAAGATTGACCAGGGAAGGGAAAGGCAAGAAGGAATGACTTCAAAGACACTGAAAACCTCAATGACAATACCATGTCAGTAAGTACCATGGTTTGCTCATTGCTGTTAGTGACAAAATTCCTTATACATTTTACTAGCCAGGGCAGCTTGGACCCAAACTATATACATTTCATGAGAAGGCCCAGTTACTTAGTTAAAAGGAAGTGGGTGTGATTGAGGAGTGGCAGCAAACACCTATCAGCTTTCTAGCAATGAATTCTGAACCGAACCCAGGTGTCATCAGTGTCAACCCTGAACTTACCAAATGTGTCAACAGAGACTTTCAACACCAGCATTACCTTCTATATCATTTGTTATGAAGTCTCACGGTCTCTGTCCTTAGTAAGTGGTAAATGAGCAAATGCATGAAATGCCTCATTAACTCTTTGAAGGGTAAGTTACCAACTCTTAATACCCATTCAGCATGTGTATAAACTTAAAGGCAGCCTAGGTGCATGGCGTGGCAGTTTCTGTAGCTTCAAAAATCCAAGGTAGGGGACACCTGGGTGGCTCAGCGGTTGAGCGTCTGCGTTTTGGTTCAGGATGTGATCCTGGAGTCCTGGGATTGAGTCCCGCATCAGCCTCCCCACAGGGACCCTGCTTCTCTCTCTGCCTGTGTCTCTGCCTCTCTCTCTCTGTCTCTTAAAAATAAATAAATGAAAAACAAACAAACAAATAAATAAAATCTTTAAAGTCCAAGGTAAGCGTTCCCACTGTAGCAGAATGAAACAGCTGCTGCCTGAACATTGTCAGCAAGCAGGGCAGAGGAATGGCCTAAGCAGTGCTGGGTTGGAGTGTCCTGAAAGGCTTGCTCCTGGTGCTTCTCCCAGGGCAGATGGTCTGCATCTAACCTGGAAAAGGGGGCAGGCGAGCCAGGTTAGGAGAGAAAGCACCCAGGGAATGGCAGGGCAGTGAACTGATACCAAAGGTACTACTTTTCTCCTTCCCCTTGACCTCTTAACTGCTCCAAGAGGAAAGAGAACAGCCTCTGTAACTCGAGTCATTCTGTTTCCATGCTAGACCAGCCAAGCCACTCTGGGGAATTCCTTCAAGCATAAAACCCATCTATTTCAAAGCAAATGCTTGCTATTATGGTCTACTTTCTGCTTTAAATCTGTGTTGCCACACTTGGGGTTTGCTGTTGACACCAGGAACAACTCCTCCTTTATCATTGCTTTAATGCCAAGGAACCCTAAACTGCACCATAATTAGGTTTGACAGCCAAGAAGTTCTAGGCCACGTGTATTCTCTAATGTTTAACACAAAGGTGGGTTTGGGGGCTGCATCTCTGCGAAAGTGGCTCTTATGTTTCTGCAGTTCCACTTCAAAACCTTTGCAAATGAGCCAAATATTTTCTAGCTATGAAGCTAAAAGGCTAATTTGTGTCATGTCATCCTTGTTCCCTCCTCAGAATTTTGGGAAACATTGAGGAGCAATATTAAAGCTGAGGGTGATGCAGCTCATGCAGGAGACAGATTCCGAAGGTAGAGACTGAGCAAGGTCACAGCTCAGCCCCAGCTCTGAGAACACTTCCTTCCCAACTGCCTCAGCACTCCTTCTGTTCCCACATGGGCCTGTCAGTCATTCGATTCCCTGCAGTATATTTCACTAGCAGCTCCTGAGGTGTGTGGGAACTAGGGAGTCTGGGGGTGTTCAAATGGAAAGTTTCTGGATAGAGCAATGCTATTGTAGGGGTTTGGGGCAGGCTGCCCCAAAAGGTGCCACAGTGGCATATTGATTATTTGGAATTGAAGCTACTTGGAAAATAGCTGGTACAAGAAGGACACTCTGACCCTCCTCTGTCCGCCTGAAAGCAGAAAATAAATCTCTCATGAAAATAGAGAGAGATCCTTATCACCAGAGACAGGGACTTTAGAGCCAAGAAAGCTGTATAAACAAACCTGTTACTTTTTACTTGTCTACTACCTCAGCCTAAATTTTGTTTAGACTTCCTTCCTAATTGAAGGAATTCCTTCCTCAAGCATTTGTTTTCTTTGTCCTGTCACTTCCTCTCAAATTTATTGTCTGTTTAAAATGTATAAAATCTGCCTGCCTTGGTCATTTCTTTGGGTCTCAATTTTATTATTGGGCCTCCGTGCATATGTAATTATTGTGGGGTTTTTTTCTCCTATTAATTTGTCTCATGTTAACTTAATTCTAAGACCAATTTGAAGAACTTTGAAGGGTAAAGAGAAATTTTTCCTCCCCAGTACTATCCTAAATGAATTTGACAGAACTTGTTTCTGAGCCCCATCAAGTCTTGTGGTATCCCCAGTGCCCCCCACCAGTGTTGATCCTCACTCTCCCCTAGGACCCATCCAGACTTGATCTCAAAGACAACGTCTCCATGCAGGTCCTTTCCCTTTGCCAATTTCTCTCATCTGAATTTACCTGTCCTTTGCCCTAAAGTCTTAAGGTCTTATAAGAGTCTTGGTAAACCAACCATTTAGAATTAACAATGTAAAACTATTAATGGCTGTGTGTGTGTGTGTGTGTGTGTGTGTCAAAGGTTAATGAAATGAAAAGACAAAACTAGATTTATTGCTTCCTATAGCAAAGGAGAGTCTCTGTGAACACAGTAGAATGCTGATCTTTTATAGTGTTGTTGGCAGTGGTGTGCTACTAAACCAGCCCTAGGAGGGCTTTGGGGAACCTGATTCATAGTGCTAGCCAATTTCCATTATGGAAATACTCTAATCATGTCCTGATTTCAAGCTGATGATTCCAAAATTCCCCCCCAAACTCCTGAATATTTAACAACTGGTCTTGTTCTGAGGGGGGCGTTTGGGGGGGGGAGTGTTACTTGTTTGAAACTGTTGTTGATTGGCCCTTAGAGGGGCTGGTACTGAAGTGATTTCATCCCTGACTGGTTGGTTTTCAGAACAAGAAGAGGCCACTGATTGGTCAGCTTGCTAAACTTTCACTGATGTGAGTTGTCATTGATCTATTGAATAGGTTTGAAACTGGCTCTGACAGCTGCTTATTACCTCAAGCACATAAAAAACTGTCCTTTCCCAAGTCTGTGGGAACATTTTAATTCTCAGGGGTTACCCACACTACCCACACTAGATTATTTTAACCAGGCCTCTTTTTTTTTTTAATGGCAAACTACAAACTTTGAGGATGTTTATTACCTCAAAATATATATACAAATATATCATATATATGCACACAGGGAGGTATTAATTTGTGTATGAAATTTATAAAATCATATACATACACATACATTCATACTTATATACATATATCTACCCTTACCACTGAACTCACTTTTCCAACACGTGCTTTTCCCTTGCTTCTGTCCTCCACTTCCTTTCCTGCCTTTCATTGTTATGATTGAGTTTTCCCCATTTTATCTTTCACTTGGAAGTTACACAGTGTATTAGGTTGAACCATATGAAATTGCTAACACAAGCCTTTCTTAGTAGTGATTGCACCATCTGGGACAACCAAAATTTCAATTAGGACAATAGGTTTTGAATGGTCCATAAGACTAAGTGAAGACGAATCCCCACCAACATTAAAACACATCCTGATGAGATGTGTTCCCTATATCTTCTTTTATTTCCATTTCTATGCACTTCATTGAATCAGGCCTGACTAGACTATGTTTATGCAGGATTTTTAGCTTGTTTTAGGGACACAATCTGAGGCTTTCTCTTTGTCATCTCTCCTCCTTAGACCTCTCCTACAGTTAAACAAGAAACTGAAAATAAATAAATAAATAAATATATATATATTTAAAAAAGAAACTGAAAGTAATAGCAGAACACATGTTTGACGATCGCGAAAGGAAGTCTGTCCTGAGGTCTAGTAAACAGAGCCACTCTGCACCCCTCCCAAGCCTCCCATACACATGCTGAATCAGATCTATGAACCCGGAGTGGGAATTCTTTGTGAGCCAAAGCTGGAGGAGGTTGCACTGGTACCCATTATTTTCCTTAATACACGCTAGAATGGCTTATAATACTTATTGTTTTGTCTCTTAAAATTAATTTTCAGCATGGTTTGAATCTGATATCCATTTGCTGCCATCAAAAGCAACTCCATGTTTCTTCTGTAATGGAATAATTTCTCTTCTGTCCCACTCAGTCCTCTGTAAGCCTGCAGTACCAGCAGTGAATCCTCTTTTAGACTGTGTCCACCCTTCCAGGGGTCAGGAGCAGGGAATTGGGTGGCAGAGAAGCCTGGGTTTAAATGTTGCTTCTCACCGATCACCTATGAGACCTCAGCAGGTACCACTTAAGCGAACAACAAAAATTCCAGCGAGAGACTGAACTCTACATTCAGAGCAGAGGTGCCCATGGCTGCTGAGGAGGCCACTAAATGTTCAAGTTATTCTTCTGTGTGAGGACTAGAGAATAAGAGGCAGAGGATTTTGCAAAAATTAATAAGTAGGCAGAGGACAGAACCAGATGGAGCCATATAGCTTTGTTATGTGTTCCCAACCTTTAGGCCCAGCCCCAGGTCCCTGGTTCCCCACCAACCTCACCAATCCTTCTTGTATCCCCCAACCTACCTCTGATCTCTCAGGAAATTTGAGAGCCTCCTGGTGGTCTCCTGCCCACTCTGTTCTAGCTTATTCTTCTATTAGAAAGGCAACCTAGCAACTGGCTGTGTGCCTGGACTACAGAGCAGACAGCCTGGGTCCTGGCTCTACCACTACCTGCTTGAGCAGGTAACTTAGCATAGTTTAGCCCCAATTTCCTTATCTGTAATATGGGAAAATAATAGTGGCTGCCTTGCTGTATAGTGATGTAGTGTATGGTCAATAGTGCTGTATTGACGTAAAGACTGAGTGGTTTACTATACATAACGTGTGATGCTGAGTAGACACAGCCAGTGTTCCGTAGGAGCCTGCTGTTGTCATTATCCTGGAGCTCCTTCCCCAGATGGTCTTCTCCGTGGTCCCTTTTTCACACCACAGGCCCTCTTACCTGCAGGTGCCCCAGATTCCCCTCAGCAACATCCCCTTAGGGGATTCATCAGTTTTCCAACTTTCAAGTATCACCCTGGGCTGATGACTGTCCAATCAGTATCTATGGATCTCTCACCTGGACTACCTTTCGCTCTCTGCTTAGATGTGTCATCTTCTCAAATTCAGCACGTCTTTGTGTATGTTCAACCTCTTTTCTATGAATCCTCTCCCCTCCCCCATTTATGATAGCGTCGTTGTGCCTCCTCCAGCCTCCAGCTCTCATCCTCTCTTCCTCCCCCTATCCAGTTTATTACCAAACCCTGTTGTTCTTCCTTTAACTTTGCCCTGACTCACTCCTTCCCCTGCATTTCCACTGCCACCGTCGTCCGGGCCATCCTTACCAGGGCAGACCATCACAACTGCTTCATAACGGATGTCCCTTTGTTCAGGAAAAGTGCTTCTCAACTGGGCACTTTGCAGAACTGACATTTGGGTGGGATGTCCTTCAGTGAAAGGAGAGGCAGGCCTGCTAAGAGCTGCCTTGCTTGAATCCTGTGCAGTACCTTCAGCATTGCTGGCTCCCAGCACGGAGTGCCAGGTGAACCCCCGCCCCATATCCTGAGATTAGGGCAACTCTGAACACGTGCACACATACGTGCACACAGGCTCACCAACACACTCACATACATGTCCAGGTGGCCTCTTCGGAGGGCAGGAGCATCACTAGTCCAGCTGAGAATCACTGAGCCTCTTCTAAAATTGAATCCATTCCACCAACCCACCTCAGATGAATCTCAAACACCGATCACTCAAGCCTCCTCCAGAACCTCTCCCTGCTTGCCAGCTCCTTACCACCTCTTCATCCTCGGGTCAGCCACGACCGGGCCCATGCTCACCATCCCATTTCACTTCCACCCTTCCCCCACCAGTGAGATCCCATCTTCTCAGCAACTTTCCCAGGAGTTCTGTCCCTGCTTTTATGCTCTTTCTGCTCCTCTTAGCTGAGATGCGTCCTAACCATGACTATTCCCGTCCTATTAACCGGCCAGGCCTGACTTGTCCTTTCTCTGCTGCCCCGCCACACCCCTGTGCCTCCTGGAAGCCCCTGATGATCAGTTTGGCTCTTCATTATGTTGCTTGTTTATTGGCTTGTCCGCTAAGTTGGACACCCAGCTTTGAGGAGCTGACGGGCCTCTCACCCACAGGAAGGGTAGAGAGCCCATAGACTGATGCCACCTTTTACATTTCCAAGTCCTTGATCCAACCTCACCACATCCCCTGTGACCACCATGAGCCTGTGATGTGCCCCTTCAGAAAGATTTTAACAGCCAGAACAGGGTCAAGGAGAATGGCAATCTCGCCGCAGCTGTTTATTGACTCTTTATCCAGAAATCAATCGGAGTGGTGCCAGCAGATGCCAAGCCGACCACCTGAGAGAAATGATCTGTCTCTGTCACATGCTAATCCGCACAGCAGAGGGGGCTGCTGAAACAGACCTGCACGTGTTTCCTGCCCTCCCTAAGCCCTGTCACCCCCTGGCACCCATCAAAACAATGCAGAAGGTGGCAGCTATGCAGCTTTGCCCGTGTCCTTACCTTCTTCTACTTGCTGGAGGTCAGTACTGTCCTTTAGGTCCTCATCCACCCAGGGACGAGTCTGGGCCCTGGCTCTGGTCTCCCCCTTCCTCCCCTCCATGCTTCTTCCATCAGCATTTTTAAAGATCCATGCAATCAAAATGCAGACGACTGCTACCAAGACTGGAGTCAGGAAAAACATGGTCTGAGATCGACTCTAAACGGTGCACACTCTTCCCACACGGAATTTAAACAAACAGAGCCAGGAACGAGGAACGGTGGGGGCTGGGGTGAAGGAAGCGAGAGGTGTGCTGCCGGGGGAGGTGAATTCTCTGACTCAGGACTTTGCAAAGGAGCAAAGATCATGGCATGTGCATTCAGGGTGTGTTGGGGGGTTGGTAATGCACAAGTACATTCATTTTTAAAAATTGCGCTCAATCAGTATATTCTTAGACAATAACTGCCAGGATCTGAGTAAACACTTCAAGGCACCAGATCTTACTAACAGTGGTTGAAGGGGTTTGATCTTCCCGTATAACTTTTCTCCCAGAGCAAGGTGCCTTCAACTTGCCTGAAGCTAGGAATCACCTGGGGAACTTGTTTTTAAAAGAGATTTTTAGGCACCAACTCAGACCTAGTGAAAGAAAATGTCCAGGAAAAAGGACTGGTGATCTGCATTTTAAAAACAGCATATTTGTAAAACAAATTCAAGAGGTTTTGAATTTTTTTTTTTTAATGAAGCCTGAGACAACAGATAGAGCAAAGACATTTTTGTGTTTTGCCTTAGAGAAATGCTTTTTGATCCAGGAAAAGTGATCCACAATCATTAAAAATGATGGTTTGGTTCATTATATGACTTAGGTAGGGTTTGTTCGTTTGTTTTTGTTTTTAAGCAACTGTCAGCATTTGCTTAGCAAATGTTGATGTGGGTCTCTGTAACAAAAATACCATAGGCAAAGCGACTTAAACGGAAAATTTTTTCTCACCATTTTTTTTATTTTATTTTTTTTCCCTTTTTTTTTCTTTTTTCTTTCTTTTTTTTTTTTTTTTTTTTTTTTCTCACCATTTTTGAAGCTGGGAAGTCCAAGATCAAGTGGGACCCAATTTGGTTCCTGGTGAAGGTATTCTCCTGACTTGAAGGTGGATGCTTTCCTCCTGTGACCTTACATGAGGGAAAAGGGAGACCACCTCTCATGTCTTTTTTGCCACTGTTGCTAATGAGGGCTCCACCCTCATGACCCCACAGAAACCTAAGTCACTCCCAAAGACCCTGCCTCCCCGTACCATCACATGGGGTGGGGGAGTTAGAGTTTCAACATCTGATTTTGGGGACGGGGGACAGAAGCATCCAGTCTATAGTAGCAAGATACCCTACTATGTATAATACAATATCACTGGAATGAAAACAGCAGAAAATACCACATATTTATATGTGCTTGTATATTCATAACATTTCATGAAGGATTATACCATAAATTTAAAACAGTGATTATATTGGGACTTCTCTGTCCTAGTTTGGCAACTTCTTCTGAGTCTATATTTACTTTAAAAAATATTTAGGAACAACAGTGGCTACTTCTTTTGGATGGACAGTGGTATTGGATAAAGTGGGGGACAAGGGTGGGAGAGAGAATTGTTACTGTATACTATTCTATAACGTTTAAATTTATTAACTGTTATCATTATATTACCTATCCAAAAATTAATATTATTTAAATAGTCCTTTTTTGTTTTGTTTTATTTTATTATACATTTTAACATTTTTTTTGTAATAGACAACTATTCTTTTGATACATGTTGTACTGGTTCTAATTCCAGAGAACTGTGTAAGATTGTGGGCAAAGTTTATGATGGAAAAACTGGACTCCATAGGCAACACTGTAGTTGGGATGGTACTACCTGCCTTACTCTTTTAAGGCAAGTCCCCTCCTGAGATCCTCTAAAGGGACATCAGAGGTGGCCATGTGTAGTCCAATTTGATCCAACCCCACACCTGACCCAAGGCAGCTGGTCCATGTGATGTGTGGCAACCCATGCTGTGGCCAGCTCATCTTTTCATCCCACCAAAAGTACAGAATAAATAAACCATTCAGTAGCAAGAGAGGCACAGACCAAAAATGCGGAGAGGCATAACCTGGAAGGAATAAACACCTTACAAGTCAAGAGGAAAGATAGAGGGGCCGTTGGTGGTGAATGTCTCGGTCCCTGGTAGGGTCCCATGTCTAGCTTTGTTTCAGCCCACATGGCTCTTATACTCAAAGAATAAGAGTGATCCTCTGTAATCACAGAGCCTAACTCATATCAGTGCCAGGACAAGATGAAGCCAAGGAAATGGGAGGGTGAGAATTTATTACAGCATGGTGGTAGGTACAGAGCATGGGCAGCCGCCACCTCTCATCCATTTCAGGATGGAGCACCAATAGCACATGGTATGCAGTGGCTGGTTAGCTCCTTAAGGTATTCCTTAAACCTCGTTGGTTTCAGACCATATGCCCAGCAAAACAAGTCTTTAGGAGAACCATCAATAACCCTAAAGGATAAAAAAAAACATAAGGACAACCATAGTAGATAGATATTTTTCATCATATTTGGCAACTAGCAGTGGGAAAAGAAAACTCTTACCCTGGATTGCTTGGCTTAAGGCAGAGAAGAAAAGTAAGATTATCATTTGTTCCCTTATTCATTTCCTCATTCATTCATTCAACATATTTTTGAGGATCAACATGAAAGGTATTGCCTTAGGTGCTAGTAATAAAATGGTGGGCAGAACAGACAATACATGCCATGGTGGAGCCATGGGCTAAGGGGGAGGCAGACAGGACCAAATGTCACAAATTAGTGTCACATTCCAACCCCAGAAGAACTATTTTTTAAAGACTTATTTATTTATTTATTCATGAGAAACAGAGAGAGAGAGAGAGAGAGAGGCAGAGACACAGGCAGAGGGAGAAGCAGGCTCCATGCAAGGAGCCCGACATGGGACTCGATCCCAGGTCTCCAGGATCACACCCTGGGCTGCAGGCGGTGCTAAACCGCTGCGCCACTGGGGCTGCCCCAGAAGAACTATTATGGAACAAACTAAAACTCTTTCAACTTCCATAGAACTATTAAGGGCCAAATCAGTAAGATCAGAGGTTTCCCAGAGGACGTAAAAACTGAGCTGAGGTTGGAACCATGAGTGGGAGTCAGTTAAGTAATGAGACGAGGAAAAAACCTTCCAGTCAGCAGGGCACACATGGGCAAGGCCTGTGCTTTGGAAGGAGGTGGCACTTCTGGGGATTGAAATGGCAGCAGACACAGGAAATGCAGAGAGTCGACTGAGGTTAAGAAGTAGGTGCTAGATGATGCTGGGTTTTGTGGGTCACATAAACAAATTGTCATCCTTACCGTAGATGGAATGGGAAATGGGAGGTGACAGATCAGCTGAGACTTATCAAGTGCTTACCAGGTCCTCTTGGCCCTTTATACATATTAACTCACATATGCCTCACCACGACCTGTGCAATAGATGCCATCGTACAAATGAAGAAAAGGAAACACAAGGAGGTCAAGTAATATGCCCAAGGTCAGTGTTATATAGATGGGCCAGGAATAACCTCTGTATGTTAGCCTGAATCCCTCTGTGTCATTTACTCTTCTATAGCAAGATGGGATCATTAACCCAAAATGCACTGGAGCCAAACTGACTTGACTGGGGAAGGGAAGGTGGGATTTTATGAGTTGAATGTTCATATGAGTTGAATGTTCATATGAATTGAATGTTCACACTTATATGTGTGTTCCCTGCCCCAATCCATATGCTGAAACCCTGATTCCAGTGTGATGGTATTTGGAGATGGGGCCTTTGGAGGTAATGAGGTCATAGGGTAGAGTTCTTATTATGAGATTAGGGCTCCTCGAAGAGACCACAGAGCTAGCTGGCTCTCTCTCCATGTGAGTACTCAGCATAAACGTGGTTATCAATGAACCAGGAAGCAAGTCCTCACCAAACACCAAATATACCTGCTCCTTGATCTTGGACTTCCCAGCCTCCAGAACTGTGAGAAATAAATGTTTGTTGTTGAAGCCCCTCAATCTGTGGTCTTTTTGTTACAGCAGCGTAAGCCAAGAAATGGCCTCCCATGGCTCCTGCTTAGCTTAGGAGGAACACACACAAGAGGTTTAAAAATATGTACAACACAGAATAAAGGAATTCAGCAGGTGTTTTCAGGTAAAAGGTGAGAAGAAGAAACAGTGCAGAGGAGCTGAGGCAGTGAATGGTGGTGCTATCTGGACGGGAGGCACACAGCTCCCAAGCTTCAGGACCCGAGCCACCTTTCATCCCGAAGCACTTTGCGGTGCTGGAGTCCAAAGGGTAGCCTGCCTAAAACTCTTATTCTTATATTTCTGTGTAAATATCCCCATTCACTCAGTGTGAATCCCTACAATAGTCACCCGAGCAAAGCTGAGTGGATCTTCACAGTTCTTTACAACCAACACAATCCCATGACGAGGCTTCCCACTCATCATAAAGTCAGGACAGCAAAATTCTCCATAGTCACCATCAAGCTTTATAGTAAAGGTTTCTGGTAATATCATAGTTTCAAATCAATTTTACTTTAGAAACAGAGCTTGGGGTGCTAGGAGACAGAGATGACATATTGTTGATTTGGGGGAGGCCCATCACCTCTCTATTTTGAGTAGTCCTAAAGCATCCTGGGATAATTCTTGTCCCCATGCTTCACCTTATCAAGTTAGGAGCGGGGAATGAGTCCCGAGGGTAGATGCCATGCAGCATGGTTATGAGACGCTTTACGCCATTTATGATGATTATTTTTTATTACTCACTTCAGATTCATTTTCCGTTTTAATTATTTCATTTCCACAGAATGGCAGAAAACTTAATTTCACTATCAAGACAATTCAACCTATACCATTTTAAAATGGAGATGATTAGAAATGTCTCTCTCCCTTCCTTGGTCTGGGAACCCTCAGTGTGTCCTGGTATCAGAGGAGAGCCATCTGGGCCTTGGTGTATGCCTTTTTCTTACTGGATTTCCCCAAAAAGTACAGTCTTAGACAACGGGCATGGTATGGGTGGCCTCCACATGAAACATTCTATCTCCTTCCTTCTGACCTCTCTCTTCCAAGCCCAGATCACAGGGCCCTTCTGGTTGAACCATTCTCAACCAATCTCCCTGCTCCTTTGAATAGTTCTAAAATCCCCTGGAATAGTTTCCTGTGTTCCTAGGGACTGGGGGAAGGATTACCTCTCTCATTCACTGTTTGCTTTATATGTGTGTACATCATTTGAATTTTTTTCAACCAGCATGTACTATTTTTTATTTTGATAAAATATAATAACATAAAACTTGTTATTTTAGCCCCTTTTAAGTGTATAGTTCAGTGGCACCAAGTACATTCACAATGTTGTACACTCATCAGCACTACTTAGAAAACTGTTTCATCAACCCAAACAGAAACAATTAAGCAATAACCTCCCACTTTCTCTTTCCCAGCTCTTAGTAACCTCTACTCTACCTCCTGTGTCTGTGATTCTGACTCTAGATACCTCGTATGCATGGAATTGTACAGTATTTGTCATTGTGTGACCATTTCTTTCACTTAGCATAAGGTTCAAGGTTTATCCATGTGTTAGTAGGCTCAGAATGTCATTCCTTTTTATGGCTTATGTGTGCTATTTTTATAATCAACAAATAGATACTAAATCAATAACACATAAATACTTTGCAAGATTTTAAAAAGACTATTATAATACCATCAGGTGAGTGCTATACCAGATATGCTCTCAGGGTCCCTCATTCAGCCTGAGACAAGGACAGGGTTGCTGGAAAATATGAAGCTTTTACTGAGTTTTGACAGACTGAATGTTTTCTGGGACAGTGCTACTCAAGGAGCTTACGCCAGAATGATGTAATCAACACATTGTTCTCTTCCTTTAGAAAGTCTTAATAAGGGACGTCTGTGTGGCTCGGTGGTTGGGTGTCTGCCTTCAGCTCAGGGTGTGGTCTGGGGTCCCAGGATCGAGTCCCATGTTGGGTTCCCTGCATGGAGCCTGCTTCTCCCTCTGCCTATGTTTCTGTCTCTCTCTCTGTGTGTGTGTGTCTTTCATGAATAAATAAATAAAATTTTTAAAAAAAAGTCTTACTAAAAAACAAAACAAAACAAAAACAAAAACAAAAAGTCACCCTGAATAGTGTGAATAGTAACTTGGTTGGTTTATCAGAATTTATATTCTAGTGTGTGCCGTATATCTCATTTTATGACTGGTAATCAAGAGTGGATGGGCTGGTCAGTCTGCAGAGCATACTGTGAATAGCACTATTCTAGAAAACAGTTTCCCAGGACATGAGTTTTCATTTTCAGTGCTAATATTAAATCTGATTAATTCTTCTGCTTCCCTAAGTCATATAAGGTGAAAGTGAACTTTCCAGGAAAGTACCTTCTTGGGGCATTGAGTGAGGAGGTAACACAGTTCTAATGGTTCACACAACTGTTATCAAGCATTTCCATCACATGCTCATTTAGCAAGTGTTATAGCAAGTGTTGGAGCTAGAGGTTTAAAACAGGATGTGCCTGTGTCTACACCATAATCATATCTCAGTTTAAGTGTGAAGTTGGGGGCGGGAAAGGATTAAAAAATATTTTATTTATTTATTTGTTTTTAAGGAAGCTCCAATCTCTCTACATCATCCACAAGAGTAAAGCACTGTAACCATCAAATGTTTATTGAAACTTTTTCCTATATGATGTCTCAGTAAGAACAGTAACTTGCACATAATTAGCTCCCAATAAATATAAATTCAAAGTTTTAAGAGAGGAAGTGATGCTTTTAAAATTGTATTAAGGAAGATTTGTATGACCACAAAATCAATGCCGATAAAGCCGCCAGGAAGGCCAGCTAAGCAGTGATTGCAGCCTCCCCAGAAGATAGCTCACAAAGTCTCTCTCATCCAGGGGACCCTGGGGCTGGGAAGGGCAAGTGGCAGCCCACAGTTTGAAGGAAGTAGATGTGATAAGGTCCCGGTATGGGTGTTAGAGAATGAGAATCAAAATTTACAATCCCCCTTCTGCAAGTAAATCACATATTCCACCCATGCTTTTCTCTCACTCCTTCCTTGGCCTGGGGAAGAGAATGCAAGATTTCACAGGCTTTTTGTGCCATTTAACACAGTGAGCATTGAAGTGGAGTCACTGATGATTTCCCTGAAAGAGAGAGAGAGACGCTTCATTAGAAAGAACTCTCAGGAAAAGAGCTTGAAAGAAAACCTGGGTATTGTTCCAGAACGTGATTCATAGAGTGAGACTGTCTCTGCCCCTATCAAAACAGGACTTCTGAGTTGGGGATTTTCCAAGTGTTTCTTTTCCTCCCCTAAATAATATCCATATGGTAGCACCAGGTCATGGATTGGAGTCTACAAGAGATGACGGGAATTCTCCAACCACTGGATTATGTTATCTTTTCAAAATCATGTCTTTATTTGAAAGAACTTAGCTACAAACAAAGTACATCTATTCTAGACAAGATGACAAAAACTTTGTGATATTAGTCACAAATGTTTTTTAATAGAAAATGGCATGTTCCAGAGCAATATTATGTAGCATTTACCAATTCTTTATTTGCTTTCCCAATAGACATTTATTATCATTTTTCTGCAAAGTAAAAAACAAAAAAGTCAGAACTAGTGATTGTTTCTCAATCTTACTTCTCCTCTGAGAATAAATTATGCAGCATTATTTTAACAAAACAAGGTGGCTCTTGATAAAGGCATTGGTTGCTTGGCATTTAAGGTAATGCCTGGTATATTAGTTTCCCAGGATTGTTGTAACAAAGTACCCTAAATTGAGTAGCTTAAAACAACAGAAATGTACTGTTTTATAGTTCAGTAGGCTAGAAGTCTGAAACCAAGGTGTCAGCAGGATGGTGCTCCCTCTGAAGGCTCTAGGGGAGACTCTGTTCCAGACCTTTCTTTTGGCTTCTGGTGGTTGCCAGCAAACCTTGACACTCCTTGGTTTGTAGTCACTTCATTCCATTCTCTACCAACGGATACACATGGTGTACTCCCTGTGTGTTCTTACATCATCTTCCCTTTATAGGTGTCTGCCACTGTGTTTCTTCTTCTCTTTCTTAAAAGGACACCAGTCAGTTTGGATTAAGGCCCACCCTAATGACCTCATCTTAACTTGATCACATCTGCAAAGATACTATTCCCAAATAAAGTCAATTCACAGGTTCCAGGTAGACATGAAGACATCTCTTTTGGGACATTTCAACCTATAACACCTGGTAAAATGGAAGCAAAGATACTTCAGCCTGTTTCCTTTGAGAATAAGTTCAGTGTGAACTCTTAATCAGATCATGGAGTCTCCAGGTTTTAAGTTTTTCTCATAGTAAAGTGGGGGGAGCAGGAGAAATTGCATTCATTTCTCTCCTTGAAGACAAGGGTGTTCACTCAACCAACTTGTCTGTAATCAGATCCCAGGAGGGTGTTAATCATCTTCAGTGATTAACCTGTGCAGCTGGGACTTTGAGATTGCTCAATACAAATGTTGCCCATTTTATCAAGATTTTTTAAATGTTGGATTTTATTGGATTATATACTGGGTTGTATATTGGATCATATAAAACTTGATGTGAAGCTTGATGTGATTTACAATGTCCCTTTGTAATTGTTTTAGATATCACCATAGTTTTAATTTTGGGTTTTTTTATTGTTTTTTTTTTTAGTTTTAATCTTGTTAAATTGTGTTTTTAAATTTACATTTGCTAGTGTACATTTTATTTTTTCTCTAAAGAGTTAAATCTAGTATTTATTTAAAAAATAAATTTGTTTTCTAGAGAAACACTTAAAAGCTAAAACACAAGAATTTAAAGGTAATTGTAATGATAAGGAAAAAAGCAAGTCTCAGAAAAATTAGTCACTTGCATATTATAATGTTTTCTTCAGAATCAGATCCTATGCATTCTTAGCAACCAATTTTGGAATCGGAGTTTCAGTTTCTCAAATTGAACTATACTGTTAATAGTGTTAAGAACAGTATGGCACACGGGGCACCTTGGTATCTCAGTTAAGCGGCCAACTCTTGCTTTGGGCTCAGGTCACGATCCCAGGATTGTGAGATCAGGCCCTGCATTGGGCTCCAAATTCAGTGGGGAGTCTTCTTGAGGATTCTCTCTCTCCCTCTCCTTCTGTCCTCCTCCTTTAAAAAAAAAATAGCATGACACAAGAATAAATCTTGGTAAAATGGGCAATTCTCTGGAGAATAAAACAAGACTCCAAAATTGATCAGGAAAAGGCAGTGACTATGATAAAAAATTAAAAACATGATCGAAGAATTTTATTTTAAAAAAATGTATTCTAACTCTGATGGATCTTTTTAAACAATCGAAAAATAACATTAAGGTAAAAAATACTAAATATTAAATAAAAAGTCTCAGTGGATATATAAACATGAAAGCTATCCAATTTATTGAACAAAGTAGTATAATCCTGTTAACGAAGTTCAACAAAGATAGCAAACCAAATAAAAACAACAGAAAACAAAAACTAATCTTGCTTATAAATCCCACTTGGAAATTTACAGAAAGAATTAGCAACTTAAATGTATTCATACATTTTATTTTTTTTAATATTTTATTTATTTATTTGAGAGAAAGAGAGAGTACACGAGCTGAGGGAGAGGCAGGCTCCCTGCACAACCTCTGTTGGCTGTGCAGGGTTCAACACTGTGGCTGCACTGGATCTGGTGCCTCTTAAAAAGAGCATCCCAGGAAGGAGAACTGCTGGGCCACAGAGTTGGCAAATGTTCAGCTTTACAAAATAATGCCAAACAGGGTTCCTGCAATCCTATCAGCAGAGTAGAATGTTAAACAAAAATATTATTTCAGCATTTGTGGAAGACTTTATTAAGGTACCACTGCAGTGATGGTTTTGCATGAAGGGAGAGAGACTGGGCTCTACTCTGAATACAACAAAGACAAGTGGGGATTGATAGCCAGGATATGGGGTGGCTCAGTGGATAGAAAATCATTAAGAGAACACAGCAAGGCTAGGGGAATTCTTGCTAGACCCAAAAGGATTCTTGCTGAAGGCAGGCACGTGCCAAAGTTAGGAGATATCCAGGGTGAATTGAAGAATTTGATCAGAAAGCAACGGCAGGAGATTTTCGCTAAACTGACCCAGCAGGATTCTTCCTAAAAGTTGGACTAAGAGAGTCAAGGACACAGCCCCAGATCTGGACCTGGCTGAAAAGAGGGCTCCGGGGAACCTGACTCAGTTTTGGTTAAGGAGAGAATCTTTGTCAATAAGTTTCCTTTATCCACATCTTCATCAACATATGACTCTGTCCTCATAGGGGACACCCATGGAGCAGTGTACACTTGCCCGGATGAGTGAGTTTCTGAAGGTCAGGTAGGAACCTCAGAAGGTATAGGGGACCGAAGGAGATCAAGCTGGAGTTGGTCTCCCATTTCATGACCACCTCTCACCAGGGCACCTGGACCATAAAACATGTTTTATGTAAGAGAGTCATAGAATAAATCAAGAGAAGAAAGTTTGATTAAACGGTTATTAGAAATTGAAAACAACTATATATCAAAATAGCATATACAAAATTGAAAGACAATTAAATCAGAACACAGTTATCATGAAGATGACCAAGAGAAAATATACCTCACATATTAGAAGTATGAACAAACTGATACACAAAAATCATCTAGATTCAAATAGGCAAGAAAACAAGGACAGAAAAGTAGCACAGGAGAAATATATTAGTCTAGAAGTATAAGGAATGTTCAAATTCAATAGTAAAGTAATATAAATTACCAATAAGACACCGGGTTTAATTTACCAAATCAGTACACCAACCTGGCCAGACCTTAGCCTCCTCATTTGGACCATATTAAAATATGATACTCAAGTTTGCAAGACTAGGGTAGTCTTTCTTGTTTCATACACATCTGAGGTATTTCCAACATTTAGTAAATGTCTTTTGAAGAGTCATTTTAAACTAGAATTTTCTCTTTAAGAGTCAATCTTACAGAATCTGAAATACAGAAATAACTGTTTCTGCAAATTTTCATTTCACTATTATAACAAAGGATTAAAAACAACAATAAGCAAATATGTACAAGTGATTAAACAAGCTGTGATATTATTAAAAAACAAATGAAGAGGTGCTTGGGTTGAGCGTCTGACTCTTGGTATCAGCTCAGGTCGTGATCTCAGGGTCGTGCGATTGAGCCCCGTGTCTGGCTCTGCACTGAGCACACAGTCTTGAGACTCTCTCTCCCTCTCCCTCTGTCCTTCCCTTGTGCTCTCACTCTCTCTCTCATAAATAAATAAATAAATAAATAAATAAATAAATAAATAAATAAGATCCTGTTTTATGAGTATTTAATAATATGAGCAAATGAGTGGGAAATCATATAAGTAAAATACATTAAATTGAAAAGAGTATTAAGTGAAAAATATATTACAAAATTTTAAATATAAAATATATTATAAAATAAAATTTTAAATTACACTCTATGTGAATATTAGAAATATGTTAGAAAACTAAAGGATCAGAATGTTAATATTGATGATTTCTGAGTTGAATTGGTTTTTCGTGTTCTTAGTTATATTTTCTACATTTTCTGTATTTTCAGCCATCAATATGTAACATTCCTATAAGTTATAAAGGCTATATACTCACTAAAATATAAGCCTGAATACATAAGAATTCCTTTCGTGATGTTCTAGGATCTAGAATTACTTAGAAAACAGGTGTCACGTGGTGGGGAATGCACATACTCTGCACCAAACTGCCAGGGCTTCAGTCCTGGACTCGCCACCTGCCAGCAGTGTCCTTGAGCAAGTTACTTCACCTCCTTGGGCCTCAGTTTCTTCCTCTGTAAAATAGGGCCAATAGGAGTCTGCACTTCCTGGGGTTGTGTGAGGAGTAACTGAATACATGTAAGGGGCATAGAGCATGCGCTAGGAAAGACAGCTTTTATTATTATACAGGAAAAGAAGGAAAGGTTTTAGCTTGCATGCTCCTTGAAGGTAAGGCCTATTTCTCTTAGTTCTTTTTATCTTAAAACCCTCCACCTGCTCCCCAACCAAAAACCTTGACAACAGTGCGGAATCCATAACGATGTTCTCATAAAGTAAAGCGTTAGTAACTTCTTGCCATTCCTCATACTCCTTTACTTGAGCATTGCCAACCTCAGAAGTGACCTGCCTGGCCCGGGCAGTCACTGTGTGAACATAGCTCCACCATCATCAACGTCACCATCCTGTTGTAACATAGTACTATTATTCAAGATATTCAATGAGATATTAATGAAAGCAAATCTCAAATCAGCCACTTTGCTTTTCATGAGAATGTTCTGCATTTCTTTTGCCCTTAGATCAGCAACAACACCTGCTGTCTACACAAGGGCTGGATGTCAAGGGCCTCTCATTGAAAAAGAACTACTTGGTCATAGGTGCTGGCAGAGAACCCTAGAATATGACCCAGAAAAGGCAGTAGGAGTGTCTGCTATGGATTTCAAAAGTTGGTGAGCAGTATGTGAATAAGATCACATCCAAGGGGAGATGCTGACATCTAGAAGAGAATCAAGTTATCAGCGCAAAGTGACTTTGAGGATGGGGAGTAGGGAGCTGAAGTGGGGGAGGGGAGGGCAGAGAACAAATGAAAATTGTGGCGTGACATGAGGCATTCCCCTTTGAGAGTCCTGAGGGTGCTGCCAGGACTTAGCCCAGCTATCAGTTCTGGTTAGTCTTGCCCAATGTCACACAGTCCACACCCAGTTGTCAGTTGGGCAGAGATCCAAAGGCTTGTGCCTCCAATCCAAATCTGGACAGTTTTGAAGAGTCATCCCATCTTGATTCCCTGTAGGGCATCTCTTGAGATGGCATCATGGCCCAATGTCCCCCTCTGCCTGTCATGTCTCTCTCTCCCCGCTTCATGGCTGGTCCCAAGAGCTCCCTGATAAAGGCCTGCAGGAAAATCTCCACCTCAGAGTCTAGGACAGTCCCCCATCCACTCCCACAGAGCTTACACCCTAGTGGGAGATACAGAAAGTGAGCAAACAAGCAAGCCAATCAATAACTTCAGAAGAAAATGAGTACTAAAAGGAACATGAAACAAGGAAAATTGATAAGCAGGGACAGGATTGTTGGGGGAGCCAGGGACAGCCTCTGAGGAAAGGATTTTGGGTTGAGACAAAAAGCACTGGAGAAGTCAAAGGTCGGGACTAGCAGGTGTTTGCCTTGAGTAGAGTGATCCAGGGCAAGCTGGGGAACACAGAGGTGGAAAGGGCCTTTCCACACAGGAGCTGACAGGCATGACAAGGAGTGTGGGTTTCATCCTGGCTGAATGAAAAGACCCGGGAGGGTTTTAAGTGCTTCAGAGACCTGATCTAATTTAGGTTTTTAAAAGATTTTCTTGCTGCTTGGTGGAAAATAGATTGCAGAGAGGTAAGAATAGAAGCAGGGAGACTATTCAAGAGATTTCTCCTTGATCCAGGCCGCTACTTCTCAAAATACAAGTTGCAGCCCATTAATGGATAATGCAATCAGTACAATGGTTTTGAGCAAACTTTTTAAATGACACAACCTAGGCTAGATTTGAATAGAACAAAATAGAAGAGAAAGTTGAGTGTGTGACATTCAATAAGAATAAATATCGCTTCATGATACTTCATGGGGTTAGAAATAATTTTATACATGTTTATTGGCTCAAAATTAATTGATTGATATCTACAGGTTGTGTCAATTAACCAAGACCAGAAAAAAAATGGCTTAAAAAGGAAGAAGAGCTGACAAAAGTCCAAGAGAGTGTGATGTCCTAGAGGAGTCAGTGGGGTCAGAGACACCTGTGAGAAGTAGCAGGGAAAACAGCACAGGGGCTAGAGGTACGAAGACCAGAGTAAAGACCCGAACAAGATGAGGTTGTCTGGGAGGGTAGAGAGCAGCTGGAGTGAGTGGCTGCCTCCATTACATTGGGCTTTGAAGCAGTATCAATCCCAGCGGAGGCAAATGCTGTAAAAATTTAAAAAAAAAAACAAAAAAAAGGGTTTTAAAAAAAAAAAAAAAAGGGGGGCCCCCGGGGGGGGGCCCTTTAAAAACCCCAAAAAACCCCCAAAAAAAAAAAAAAAAAAAAATTTTTTTTTGGGGGGGGAAACCCCTTGGGTTAAACCCGGCCCCCCTTTTTTTAAAAAAACCCCCCCTTTTTTGGAAAAAAATAATTTTAAAAAAAAAAAATTTTTTTCCTTTAAAAACCCCCCCGGGCCCCAAAGGTTTGGGGGGGGGTTTTTTTTTTAAAAAAAAACCCCAAAAAAGGGGGGGGCCCCCTTTTCCCCCCCGGGGGGAAAAAAAAAAAATTTTCCCTTTTTTGGGGAAAAAAAAAATTTTTTAAAAAAAAGGTTTTCCCCCCCCGGGGGGGGGGAAAACCCCCCCCCTTTTTTTTGGGGTTTTTTTTTTAAATTTTTTTTTTTTTTTTTTTTTTTTGTTTTTTTTTTTTTTTTAAAATTAAAGGGGGGGGAAAGAACTCCAAAGCCATTCAACGCTACTTACCAAGGAGTTAACTCATTCCACTGATTCTAAATAGGTACTCAAGGGCATCTGGAGGGATCCTTAACCATGTGGACTGTCTCTAAAAGAGCTGAAGTCCAAACCAAAGACGGTATTTTAATGTTCGTTTGTTGGAGTCTTATGTTAATTCAGGGCTCATCCTGGAGTACAGTGGGCCCATATCTATATCACCTTTTCCTTAGGGGAGGGTCCCACAGAACACAGAAGACAACTAGTGTACAGAGTCGGTCATATGGTGCCTATCTCTCTGTGTTTTCCCCTTGGAAGTGCCATGGTTTCTTAAAGCACAACCGTGATTATCATATGGTACTTGTCTTTCTC
Organism: Vulpes lagopus; assembly: GCF_018345385.1. Classification (NCBI taxonomy): domain Eukaryota; kingdom Metazoa; phylum Chordata; class Mammalia; order Carnivora; family Canidae; genus Vulpes; species Vulpes lagopus. The sequence continues at coordinate 97,998,621 of NC_054825.1, read as the reverse complement.
TGACTGACTGATCTCACTTAGCATTATACACTGTAGCTCCAATCATCTCATTACAAATAGCAAGACTGCATCCTTTATGGCAATATAATCTCATTGGTTATATATATATACCACTTTTTCTTTATCCATTCATCAGTTGATAGACATTTGGCTGCTTCCATATCTTGGCTACTGTAGATAATGCAGTTATAAACATGGGGGTACATGTATCCCTTTGAATTAGTGTTTTTGTATTCTTTGGGTAAACACCAATTAGTGCAACTGCTGGATCATACGGTAGTTCTGTTTTTAACTTTTTGAGGAACCTCCAAACCATTTCCACAGTGACTACCCTAGTTTGCATTCCCACCAACAGTGCATGAGTGTTTCTTTTTTAACCACATCCTCGCCAACACCTGTCATTTCTTGTGTTTTTTTTTTTTAATTTTAGTCTTTTTTTTTTTTTTTTATTTATGATAGTCACAGAGAGAGAGAGAGAGAGAGGCAGAGACACAGGCAGAGGGAGAAGCAGGCTCCATGCACCGGGAGCCCGACGTGGGATTCGATCCCGGGTCTCCAGGATCGCGCCCTGGGCCAAAGGCAGGCGCCAAACCGCTGCGCCACCCAGGGATCCCTTGTGTTTTTTATTTTATCCATTCTGACAGGTGTGAGGTGATATCTCATTGTAGTTTTTACTTGCATTTTACTGATGATAAGTGATGTTGAGCATCTTTTTCATGTGTCTGTTGGCCACCTGGATGCCTTCTTTGAAGAAATGTCTGTTCATGTCTTCTGGCCGTTTCTTGATTGGATTATTTGGGGGCATGAGTTTTATAAGTTCTTTGTATATTTTCGGTTACTAACCTTTTATCAGATATGTCATTTGCAAATATCGTCTCCCATTTGGTAAGCTGCCTTTTAGTTTTGTTGTTTCCTTTGCTGTGAAGAAGTTTTTATTTCAATGTAGTCTCAATAGTTTATTTTTTTCTTTTGTTTCCCTTGCCTCAGGGGACCTATCTTGGAAAAAGTTGCTATGGCCATTGTCAGACAAATTACAGCTTGTACTTTTTTCTAGGATTTTTATGGTTTCAGGTCTCACACTTAGGTATTTAATCCATTTTGAATTTATTTTCATGTATAGTGTAAGAAAGTGGTCCAGTTTCTTTCTTTTGCTTGTAACTCTCCAGTTTTCCCAACACCATTTGTTGAAGAGACTGTCCTTTCCCATTGGATAGTCTTTCTTGCTTTGTCAAAGATTATTATTCTTAAAAGATTTTTAAATTTATTTATTCATGAGAGACACATAAAGAGGCAGAGATATAGGCAAAGGGAGAAGTAGGGTCCTGCAGGGAGCTCAATATGGGACTCAATCCCAGAACCCTGGGATTACAGCCTGAGCCAAAGGCAGACGATGAACCACTGAGCCACCCAGGCATCCCCTGTCAAAAATGAATTAACCATATAATTGTAGGTTTGTTTCTGAATTTTCTATTCTGCTCCATTGATCTGTGTGTCTATTTTTGTGCCAGTAACATACTGTCTTGATCACTAAAGTCCAGAACTGTGATACCTCCAACTTTGCTTTTCTTTTTCAAGATTGCTTTGTCTATCCTGGGTCTTTTGTGGTTCCACACAAGTTTTAGGATTATTTGTTCTAGCTCTGTGAAAAATGCTGTTGGTATTATGATAGGAATTGCATTAAATGTGCAGATTGCTTTGGGTGGTATAGACATTTAACAATATTTATTCTCCCAATCCATGAGCAAAGAATGTCTTCTGATTTCTTTGTGTAATCTTCAATTTCTTTCATCAGTGTTCTATAGTTTTCAGAGTATAGATCTTTTACCTGTTTGGTTAGGTTTATTCCTAGGTATCCTATTATTTTCAGTGCAATTGTAAATGAAATTGTTTTCTTAATTTCTCTTTCTGCTGCTTCATTCTTGATATATAGAAATGTAACAGATTTCTGTACATTGATTTTGTATCTGTGATTTTACTGAATTTGTTTATCAATTTTAGAAGTTTTTTGATGGAGTCTTTTGTGGTTTCTATATATAGTATGTCATCTACAATTGGGAAAGTTTTACTTCTTCCTTACCCATTTGGATGCCATTTATTTCTTTTTCTTACCTGATTACTGTGGCTAGGACTCCCAGTACTATGTTGAATGAAGGTGGTTAGAGTGGACACCATCTGGTTCCTGACCTTAGGGGAAAAGCTCTTAGTTTTTCCCCTTTGAAGATGATGTTAGCTATGGGTTTTTCATGTATGGCCTTTATTATGTTGAGGTATGTTCCCTCTAACCCTGCTTTGTTGAGGGTTTTTATCATGAATGGATGTATGAATGTACTGTCAAATGCTTTTTCTACACCTATTGAAATGATCATATGTTTCTTATCTTTTCTCAATGTATCACATTGATTGTTTTGCAAATATTGAACCACTTGCCACCTGGGAACAAATCCCACTTCATTGTGGTGAATGTTTTTATTGTTGGATTCTTTTTGTTACCATTTTGTTAAGGATGTTTTGCATCTATCAGAGATATTGGCCTGTAGTTCTTTTTTGTGTGGTGTCTTTATCTGGATTTGGTATAAGGCTGGCCTTATAGAATGAATTTAGAAGTTTATATTCCTTTTCTGTTTTTTGGAATATTTTGAAAAGAATAGGTATTAACTCTTCTTTAAATGTTTGGTAGAATTCACCTGTGAAGCTATCTGGTCCTGGACTTTTGTTTTTTGGGAGTTTTTTGATTATTTATTCAATTTCATTACTGGTAATCAGTCTGTTCGGATTTTCTATTTCTTCTTGCTTCAGTTTTGGTAGGTTATATGTGTCTAGGAGGTTATCTATTTCTTCTATATATACCAATTTGTTGGCATATATAGTTTTTCACAACATCCTTTATAACTATTTATATTTTTGTGGTGTGGTCTCTCTCATTTGTGATTTTATTTACCTGTGTTCTTTCTCTTTTTTCTTAATAAGTCTGGCTAGAGATTTATCAATTGTATTGATTTTTTTTCAAAGAATCAGCTCTTGATTTCATTGATCTGTTCTATTATTAGTTTCCATATCATTTGTTTCAGCTCTAATCTTTGTTATTTTCTTCCTTCTGCTGTTTCTAGGGGTTTTGTTCTTCTTTTTCTAGCTCTTTTAGGTGTGAGGTTAGGTTGTTTGAGATTTTTCTTGCTTCTTGAGGTAGGTCTGTATTGCTGTAAACTTCCCTCTTAGAATAACTTTTGCTGCATTCCAAAAGTTTTGAACTGTTGTGTTTTTTATGTCATTTGTTTCTATGTAACTTTTAATTTTCTGGTTGACCTATTCATTGTTTAGTAGCAAGTTATTTAACTCCATGTATTTGTGCCCCTTCCAGATTTTTTCCTGTGGTTGACTTCTAGTTTCATAGCATTGTGCTTAGAAAAGATGCATGGTATGACTGTGATTTTTTTAAATTTATTGAGGTTTGTTTTGTGACCTACTATATGATCTATTCTGGAGAATAGATCCATGTGCACTTGAAAAGGAGGTGCATTCTGTTATTTTAGGATGGAATGTTCTGAATATATCTATTAAGTCCATCTGGACCAGTGTATCATTCAAAGCTATGGTTCCTTTATTGATTTTCTGTTTAGATTATCTGTCCATTGATATAAGTGTGGTGTTAAAGTTCCTAACTATTATTATATAATTATCAATTTGTTCCTTTATGTTTATTATTAACTGTTTTATGTATTTAGGTTTCCCTATCCTGAGTGCATAAATCTTTACAATTGTTGTATCTTTTTGTTGGATTGTTCCCTTTATTAATATAGTGTCCTTAAAAGAAACTATTCTTTAAAAACATGTTCTAATCCCAATATTTATCTTCTTTTCAGTTTGAATACTTTATTTGGTATACCACTTATATGATTCTATATCCAGGTACCCATCCAGAAGGAAAGAAGTTAAACAGACAGTATTTCAGAGAGAATCCTGTAAAACTCAGAGGTTTGGATTCATGGCCTCAGACCAAGCTTCCACACTATTTCAAGGTTCACTAGGCAGTAATGATTTCTTCCCTTCTCCCTTGTCACCTGTCAGCGAGGCTGCCTGCCCCATTTGCCTGTTGGCAGCAGAGAACTCACAAGAGAAGGCCCCTCAATGGATAGTTTTTATGTCTTCACTTCACATCCTTAATCCGGGTGGGAAGAAGGGCAGAAAAGAGATCTTTTTTCTAGAGTGTACACACGTGAATGACAACAATGAGAACCAGGAACCATCACCCAGCGGATCCCAGTAGAATAAAATTAAATCAGAGGGTAAAGTGTTTCAACAGCCTGATAGAATCAAGCTGTCTTTTAACTAAGATGCTTCCGGATCATTCCTCCATCTGTTTAATAGAGCATTTACATCAATTACCACTGCACTGTGGTAAAACAGGATGCTAAAATCAGGACTGCCCCAGGAGACAGGCAGGCAGGACCAGGGCTCCCAGGAGCTGATGGTGGCTCCTCACTCAAACAAATCCATTTCCTCACAGGGATTTGAGATGGAACTCGTCACAGGAACTTATTTCTTTGTCTGTCTTTCCCTTCTGGGGACTGAGGGTGGTTACCATAGAAATCAAGTCTATTCAGGAACTTGAAACTCATTACTGATTGCAAAAAAAAAGTTAGTTTTTAGGGTCAGAAACAACATTGGCAGGAGGGTAACTGAAGGAAATATAGAGATGCCTTCAGGGGTGACATAAAGTCCAAAGAAACCATAGCATCCAGAATTCAGACTCTATAGCACCATGTTATCACTCACACTCTAAAATGACAGTTTTCCTAAGGAAGAATTACCAGTAAAGTCATTTGTAGCTCTGCAAGACCTACAGGAGCTTTTTGCCCTGTTGTAATTAGGCAGCTTGCCAGCAGCTCATGACAGAGCCAGAGCTTAACTTTGGATTTAGGCAGTACAAATTACTTAAAGAAGTTTGGGGCGCTGGGGGATTTTGCTGATTTTCCAGTGATTTTTTTCAGCAAATCTGTACTTATAGGAAAAAAATGAAATCTCACTGGAAAGCATTACCCTGTATTCCTAATCTCTATACCTGACACTTACTGAGTGGGGATCAGTGGGAGAGAAAAGTAGATGGACGTGCTTCCCACCACCACGGTCCCAGAATCTTGGGGATCCCAGGTAAACCCAACCTCGCACTTACCCGTTGACAAGTGGCTCACAAGGGTTGAGGCTCAGACCATCTGTGGCCTGTAGACCCAAAACCTTAATCAGCTCTTCTGATTATTCAGCCCTGGAGATGAAATTCCTGCTCAGCCACTTACAGACTGTTTGACTTTAGGCAGGTCACTTAACGGCTCCAAAACCCTCTTTTTCTTATCCATAAAACGAAGACAACAAAACCTGTTCTTTCTTCTTGCCTCACAGATGATTGTGAAGCTCAAAGGACATATGCAAAGTAAGCGCTCCTAACTGGCAGACATAGGTACAAAGGGAAAACATTATCATGACTTCTCTGAGGGCAGGACTTCCTGTCTGCAGGCAGGACTAACCATCTCTGATGACGAATGAGGGGACAGCAGGCCAGGGCTCTTGAGTTCCTGTCAAGGAGATGCTAACGAAAATACCCAAACACTTTGGTCCTTTTTTTTTTTTTTTTAAATACCTTAAGGTGCAGAGTTAGGGATGTCAGGCCACGGGTAGCAGAAGCCTTAGAGTTGGTTCCCACAGCTGTGTTATCCACCTTCCTGTAAAGAAACATGCAGCCACATGTAGCTTCCCTTTTCCTGCTTCCTCCAAGCTCCTCAGGCTCTTCTCATCAGCGCCCCCTCCCTGCCGGCCCCACTAGCACCTGCCAGCGAGGCTGTCTGCATCCCCTGCACCATCATTCCTGTTGCCTATCATGTTAGCCAGACTGGCATCTTCACCTAAAATGGAAGAGAAAGGACAGTTGCTGTAAGACATTCACAGTCTTCCCTGGATTTCCACTTGCTCTCTGTAAAATAGTGCCAAGAGTGTATCCATTAAAAAAATATATATTGTGAAATAATAAAGAAGCATTGCTATCAGTGTGATTATTTATGATGATGCCTGAGTAAATATATGAGCTAGGTGGTTATCTGGCATAATGCCTGCCATAATAGGCACTCAATAAATATTTATTGAAGGAATAAATGAGTGGGGAATATTCATGACTTTAAAAATATTTAGTAGTGAAACAATTCATTTTAAAAACTTTTATCTGGAACTCCAATATTTTGCTCAGCCAATTCAGCCCCTCAGTTCCCTACAGAAATTCCTCAGGCCCCTTCCAGGTGCCTCAGAACAGATAGAAAACCTACAACCTTATAAAATCATTAACATTTTTATTCTTGTATTTTGGCCTTTCCTCCATAATGAGATATCTACTTTTACATTAAAAAATTCGTCAGTTGGACTTGTTCAAAGAATGTTTTTGGCTTGTACCTGACACATTTTATCAAATTAAACTCTGAATTCCTCCATAATAAGTGTCACGTAATTACACACAAATTGTATGTTCTGTTTAACATTCCTTAAAGCCATCCCATTTCACTGAACTTGTTAATAGAAGTGATTGTCAGAAAAACCAGAAAGCCAAAGGATCCTATCATGTGCCCAATTTTGCCAGGATTCTACAATCCTGTACTGATCTAAACAAGAAGTAACCTTATTTTCCCATGGATTGCAGATGCAGCAAGGACACTTGAGTAGTTTCTTAAGCTGGATGAAAATATTTATATTTTTTGTGTGTCTTGGTAGGGAGCTGAAATGTACTCTCATGCTATTCATTGCAATGAAGATTTATACAACAAAAGAATTTCTTTTGCTGGAAGAGAGCTCAAGGGGGCCCTTTATCCATTTCTCATTCAAAGGCACAACAGTAGACCCTTGGCATTTGAGGAATTCCAAATAACAAATTCCATTACTAACTACGATTTCCTTCACAAAACTGTGTTAGTTCAATAGAAAAGAGCAAAGTGATCTCTTTGGACCCTTCCAGATGGCTGTTGCAAGCGAGGCAATAAATGGAGAATAGTTAAGTCCAGTAGAAATGGAGATGCTGGTAGTTAGTTAGGCTCACTTACTAGCTATGAGATTTGTTCCCACACGCCAGCTTTAAAGCACACCGATCCCTATCTCAGCCAATCTAAAACTTACTACATACTATGGGCTTTTCAGATCACTTGCCAATAATTCAAACTATGGAGGTTACATTTGAGATAGAGGTCTACTTTATTCTAAAACAAAAAATCATCTGAGATCCCATCCAAAGTGAGTTAATCCTCTAATCTCCTCATAAGACACCATCTATCAGTCAGCCAATATCTATCTACTTTGCCATTCCAACATCACAGTTGCGAATTCTGGAGCAAGTAAAGCATCTCTTCCAGAATGTGGTTCCAAAGTTCCAGCACCTTCTTTAAAGGTCAATGGCACAAAATTCTGCTCCTGATGCCACAGATGTTTGTGGGTATTTTCCATCAATGTTTGCTCTCTTGTGTTTTATTTTAACTGGAAAAATAGAAAATTACACAATTAAATAATTATAAAAAGCATACACCATAGGCAAAGAGGTTTCAATTAAGAAATCATATAGAGAGAAAATCCCTAGCCACTTTTGAAGGATTTGAGGCAAACTCTGGTATCGGATGAGAAAATACCGTCATAATTGGAGTAGAGATTATACACAAGCCAATAAAAGTCTCCAACATCCCAATCATTACCAGGAATATAAACACATTCACTTATCTGAAATGATTCAGGAAACCTCTGTTGTTGAACTTTTTAAATAAAACGTTTCAATAGTATTCTCTTAAGGTTTGTCTCACATGTTCTATTGAAAGAATTTGAGACAATTTACACATCGACAAGTCAAGACACAAGATACTGAACACAGAGAGAAAAAAAGACCAGATTGTACCTAAAATAATGCACATTGTGGTCCCCAGAATAAGGCAACTTGGTGCCCGTTTGTAAAAATACCAGGTTGCAAGTTTTCTTATCTGCTAAAGCAAATTAAAAAGTCCACCAAAAAAAAAAAAATCCACTTTTATCCAGAGGTAGAATTTGGCACATTCATCACATTTTGAAAACGGGCAAGAGATTTTTTGTTTTTGTTTTTGAAAATTCAAAAGAACAAAGAATCAAGCAAAGAATGTTCCCTTCCCAAAGACAACCAGAGCCAACCAGTTTTGCATAGTGCCCTCAAGTCTCCTGGAATGATACAAGCATGTGAATAACAGTTCCTGTTCTCCCAACCTCCTTTCCTCTCTATTTTAGTAGCATTTACAGCAACCAAATCCCAGTCAATTTGCAGATTTCACACACCCCACTCTGCCTTCCCTGGAACTGGGTCCACAGTCCAGGGCCTTCCACAGCACATGTGGAGAAGCATCCAGACAGATGCTAACTAAGATCGCCGCCGCCCCCGGTCGGGACTGGGCAGTCCCTCACCACTCACAGCCTGCAGGCCTTGCTGCAGGACTTCCTGAGGTCCGATATCCAGGGGCTCCCTACCTCCCATCCCTGCCTTCTGCAGGAAAATTGTGTCCCTTTAGCAGAGCCCTCCATGCCTATCATCCTGTCCCTTTCCTTACCTAAGAATTTCATTTCTAGTTTGAGGGAAGGAGACCTTCTTCAACCTCTGATAGTTCTCTAAGCATTTTACCTGAACTCATAGTCCCTTGCATTCTCCTAACATTTTTAAAGAAGCCAAAGCCAAGAAGAGTCTTGCCAGCTATTTCCTGTTTTCTTCCTTGTTCCCATTCCTCTCCCAAGGGATGAGCAAGAGATTTCCTTAACAACTAGAAGGGGGTTGGGGAGCATAGCAAATTATCCATTCCCTCCCCAGTGTGGCCCTCAGAACCCTGTATCCTCCAGCTTTTACCTCCACTGGCCAGCACCACCTGTCCCCTCCCTGCACTGCAGCCACAGGGGTCTTTCCACAATCCTTTGTACTCACCTGGCTCTTGATACTACAGGGCCTTTGCACATACTATTCACGCTCTCTGAAAGAACTCTTTCCCTCTTCTCTAGTAATTAAGACTTTTCAGCTCATATGCCACTTCCTCAGGAGCCATTCCAATGCCTGTTTGTCCCTTTTTAAAATATTCCAGAACGCAGTATTAAGACTTTTCAGCTCATATGCCACTTCCTCAGGAGCCATTTCATGTCTGTTTGTCCCTTTTAAAAATATTCCAGAATGCAGTATTCCCCTCCTACTAGCCATTATCCCATTTGGTACTTAATATTTATGTATCCTCCTCTCTTTCCAGCCAGTAAGCTCCATAAATTCAGACTGTCTGGCTTTGAGATCACTCTTGCTTTGCATAGAATCTGGCACTTAAATAAATGCTGAACTGAATGAATAAATGAATTAATGAAGAAATAAAGAAGGAAAGAAGGAAATTAAATAAGTAAACTCAATAAATAAATGCTGAGTAAGTGAATGAATGTTCTCACTGTCTCCTTTCTCCTCAGCTCTCTGCTCTTCCGTGAGCCCCTGTAATTTAGCTTTTGCATGTATCATGTGTCAGGGAGTTACATATTTTCCACTGAGTGGTAAAATAACGTTCTGTATTGGGGTCTCTAGGGAGCTCAGTTGGTTAAGCATCCAACTCTTGATTTTGGCAAAGGTCATGATCTCAGGGTCATGAGATCAAGCCCTGCATCAGGCTCCACACTCAGTGGGAATTTGCTTAAGATTCTCTCTCTCCCTCTGCACCCCCTCCAATAGATAAATAAATCTTAAAAAAAAATAACCTTCTATATCATGTTCCTTTAAACCTCCCATCTTGGCTACTCTTCGATGGTTGGACTCAGGAGCTGCTTGCTGATTTTTGGATTTACCACTGAACTCATTTGTGGATGCTATAGTTAGCCAACAGCTTTCCAATAATTTCCTTCATTTGTTTTATTAAGCCCTTGTAAGCATGAATTGTGCATTCCTACCTGAAAGCTTGAATACTTTTTGACCTTACTTTAGCCTGCAGTCTTAAGGGTCATGGGAATAAGAAATTTGAATTACATTCACTCTTCAGCTAAAGGAAGCTAAGTTTTCAGTTGAGTCTTGCAGATCATGCAGTTAAGCATAATGAATGGCCTACTTTGTTTAATGACGGGCAGGCCTGTGAGTCATATCAGTATAATTAACTAATACACATACATGGTTGATGTGCACCTTGTCAAAGTAGTAGCCATAGTCACTTGCCAGAAAGTTCTTCAGTCTTCCAATCAGATAACTGATCTATATCCATCAGCACTCTTCAAAGATGAAAATTATGTCAATGAACTAGAGTGTAGGAGACCTTTGGCTAACTTCTGGAAGTAGTTTTAGGCTGGAAGTTAGAGGCAGTGGCCCCAAAATTTATGTAGGAGAGAATTCAGGGCAGCAGTCTGGTTGGAAGTTGAGGATCAAAGCTGCTTTTGTGTAGAAAATGTCAAACGTCCACGTCAAGTAATGGGGAGATGGGCTGACGAAGATTATGAGAGAAAAGGGGGAAGGTTAATGAGTCCCCGTTCCTCACTTCTTGGCTCCAACTGCCCTTTGACTTCTGAAAACAAACTGCTGAGTTTTTCTTCCCCTCATCCCAGCCCCCACCTGGAATCGTGTTAGCTTTTAATAATGGTGTTGCTACTTTGAACCTTCAGAGTCCACAATCCGCTTAACTCACTTGACAGTGCCTCACATCAGAAACAAAAGGAGCTCAGTAAATATGTCTTGATAAGGACAAATACAGTAATGTATAGTGGTTAAAAATAGGGTGTCCATATACATCTCTTGTATATATATTGAGAAATACATTTTACTTTGGGTGCCATTTAAGATTTAACACTTGCAGAAATATTTTTCTTTTCTCTGTTTATATTTTAGTAGGTTTTGCATGTCTGTCAGGTGCTCTCTCTCTTTTTCTCTCTCTCTCTGGCTATTTTGGTGCATCAAAAATTATTGAAAAAGTTTTAAAAGATTCTCCTCTCTTCTGTAGAAATCAACTCACTAAAATCTCCAAAGCCAGAAGGTAGTATTTTTCACAAATTCAAAAGGAGCTGCAGGCACAATACCAGTGATAAGTTACCAGGGTTCCAATGTGGTAAAGATATTTCATTCAATAGTGAAGAGATCATTCTCTGAGACATTTACTAACATTTCATGATGTGTAGTTTGGGTTTCTGAAAGCCTCCAAGGTACCAACCCTGCAATTCAGGTAAATAGCCAGTGGGTGGGGTGAGCGGTACAATCAACCCCGAATCACGGCTGCGATTAAGTTTCCATGTAATGTTGAAATCCACTTTTTATTTTTCCACTATGGAGCTTTCTGTTAAGACAATTGACCCCACATGATCTTATTAGATGCAATCTAAACAATGACACTTCATATCCCAAAGTTTTACATAGAATAAAATAAAATATAAGCCTTGAAAGCGTGATTGTTTGTGTCTCCATCCACCCAGCTAGACAGAAAATTCCTGGGGCAGGCAGGACCACCTCTTGACATCCTTCTGCTCCCGATGGCATCAAGGACACTGGAAGGACTTTGTTTCCCCTGGAAGGTGCTCTGTAAGTGTTCATTGAATTGATGTCTTCATCCTCGAAAGGAATCTGTCATAGTCATTAAATTTTTACTTGATCATGTCTGACCCGCCTACCTGTTCTCCTGGGCCCTTCTCTGGGGTCCTTTCTGGAATGATGAGTGGGGCCATTCAGACATGCAGAAGAAAATTTAAGTGTTTTCTGAATTTAGTCTGCAAACTGCTCTCCTCCTGAGGGTCCATTGCTACTCACTCAGAGAAGAAACCACTACAACTCCAGTTCAGTTCAAGGATCTGATCTTTGACATAGAGCCTTGTCACCCATAGTGACACTGGCCTTAGCTAGGAGCTTGTTCAAGTTTCAGATCCCACCCCAGGCCTCTTGAGTTAAAATCTGTATTTTTTAAGATCCTAGGCAAACTTCCTTCCCATTACTTTTTGAGAGGCCCTGAAACAGGCCCTTTGGGCACAGAGTTCAGCCTCTCCTAGATTCAAATGCTGGTCACTTAAGTAGCCTTTCTGTCCCCTGTCTCTTTGCCCTGGGTGCGTCTGGCCAGAGAGTCCTCAGGGGTGAATGAGGTCTGTTACACGTGTGCCCCGGCCTACTAGGCCTTGCCCCACATCACAGTATGGTAGATCCCTCAGAGCCCAGACAAGACTCCCACTCGGCCCAGTTCATGGACACCCCAAACCCTAACAGAAGCCTCCTTGCCTTTAGCTGTGGAATCTTCCTCTGGTAGGACAAACAGATGACTCCCACCTGCTTTTGGGGCCTGCCTGGGCCACTTCAGAACCTCAGGGAAGCTTGGTAAAACCTTCCTGAAAGCCTTCATCCACCTGACTACACTTAGCTACCACTTCGGCTTCCCTCCACCTGGTATAGAGGCACATCACTGACCCTACAAGCCAGTGTCTTCCCCACCCCTCTACCACTGGGACTCCAAGTTAGTGAGAGGGCAGGATAATCTGACTTCCACATGCTCCTCAGTTCATCCAAAATATCTTCCCCATGGCCAAAGCTCAGAGAGGGGAAATCAGGAGACAGACATGGGAAGCTTCCTGTTTGCATCTTGTTATACATTTTTAATCCTCCCAGATTGGAAGCGCATTAGATGAGAGGTAGGTGGATGCCCAAGGAAGACGAGAGCCATGCTCAAGTGTTCTGGAAGCTTCAGAGGCATACACATTCATCACTTTATTTGGTCACGCACAGAGCCCCCACATAACGGATGCTTGCCACCTCACTGCCTAATGGGCACCCCATTTCTTCTGGCTTTACTTGCTTGTATTAGGAACATGAACAGCAACCATCCCAACAAACCCTTGTATCACAGGGAAGCAGGGGAGATGGACTGAGATCATGGATGTCCAAAAAACCGTGTATACTGTCAACTGCTGAACAAGAGTGACCGCCTCTCACTGTTTGCTGCTTATAGTTAAGAGGCAGTTTTTTATGTTTAGTATCCCATTTTATCTTTACAACAATCTCTTGGGTTGGGTAAAACAAGTATGATTGGTTTTTGTTGCTGGTGGTAGTTAAGTTGTATAAAGTCTCCACAAACACAGAATTAGCAAATATGGAACCAATGTTCTTGGGAGAAATACCGGCTTCCGTTCCTGCCAGGGCCTGGTCACATCATTTTCATCAGCTAATCATTACATAAACATGCTTCATGTGTGCTCTGTTCAGAGACACCTTGTTTCACACATGCCTGGATGAAGCTCACCTAAGACAACGCATTTTTTTCCACAAAGCACATCACAGCCTTCTTGTACTCAGGAGCACCACACAGCATCAACACTAGGCTTGGGGCTGTTTTAAACAACAAAATCAAAATGCACATTTCTTTTTTAATGTAGCACTAAGTAAACGCTGCAGAAAAGACACTTGTTCACAGTATGGAGCAGGAACAAGAAGGCAGAGAGCTGCCTTGTCTGACATCATTTAAGAACGGATGCATCAGGCAACTCAAGTGTTCCTCTGCTCTGCATGAGCCCTCTCGTGATTGCTAAAGCGCCACGAGCAATGATTTGGGGGATTCAAATACATTTTAGAAGTGGGCAAACTCACAATACAGAATCCGTGAGTAGCAAAAACTAAAATGTTAAGTGATGACTTGTCCAAGGCCATGTTACAAGGGAGCAGCACGAGTAGGGTGTGAACCAAGGCTCTTGGTCCAGCTGCCGCTTTTCTCCCATGACCACTGGGCTGATCTTCCCTGCAACTGCCAGCGGCCACTCACCAGGTCACCTGCTATAGGTTTGAATCCCTATGCACACTTCTAGGAGAGGAACCTCCCCTGATTTCCAGATGTGGTAGGCTAATGTGAGCCAGAGGAAACCTCAGAGACTATATTTTGGTTTCTTCTTAGACCACCACACAGAAGTAGAGGCTGAGGTTATTATGCTTAATCTGTACAAAGAAAAGTAATAATCAAATGTCGTGTTGCTTCTGATCACCTTTGAATCCTCTTCACCACGATTCCTACTGGGACAAAAGGAGAAATATTCTAAGACACTGCCGCGAGAGACAGCAGGAATACAAAAAGGGATAAAAGAGTTTAAACACAGAAAGAAGAAAAAAACCCTATGGGAGGAAGCCTCCCCCAATTCTCAGGTTCGTGAATTCCTACCCTAGTATCTTCTTTCTGCTATTTAAAGTGTTATCCCCCAGTCACATTTCAAACCGGGGACAGGTGATCATGTATCCAGTGGCAACCTTCTGTCCCTGCCCTCTCATCTATTCTCAGTATGCTAACCAGTGTGACCCTTTAAAACATAAGTTAGATTATGGCACTCTGTCAACTCTTGGATAACTTCCCATTTTACCCAAAGCAAAAGGCAAAATCCTACAGGCCCCACATCATTTCATCTGCCGCTCACCCCCTAAACTCCTCCTCTCCTCTTCTCCCCTCATTCACTCTGCTTAGTGGCTCCCCTGAAAGTGTCTGGTCCCCTCCTATGTCAAGGCCTTTGCACTTGCAGTTCCCTGTTTGAAAGTTTACCTCTCCCTACCACACGTGGCTGCAGACTCGTTGCTAACCTCACTCAGGTCCCTGCCTCTATTTAAAACTGCCTCTATTTAAAACTGTGGCCTCAAACATTTTTGGACTCTTTACCCCATTCTCTGCTTTATTTTTAATTTAATTTAATTTTTTTAAGATCTTATTTATTTATTCATGAGAGACACAGAGAGAGAGGCAGAGACATAGGCAGAGGGAGAAGCAGGCTCCATGCAGGAGCCCAATGTGGGACACGATCCTGGAACTCCAGGATCACGTCCTGAGCCAAAGGCAGACTCTCAACCACGGAGCCACCCAGGTGTCCCTGTTTTATTTTTTTCATGGAACTTATCACCATTTGGCATTGTTGTAAGTCTCTCCCACTAAATCATAACCTTTGTGAGGGCAAGAAATGTTTGTCCATTTTTATGGGTCTTTTTATTCATAGAAAAGCTCCTGGTTCATTGGAATCTGAAAGTGCAGGTGGGGAAAGATGACTACATTTTTGGATTGGAAGGAGTTCTAAAAATGGCAATTCCCAGAGGCATCTGGGTGGCCCAGACAGTTAAGTGTCGGACTTTTGGTTTTGGCTCAGATCATGATCTCAGGGTCATGGGACAGAGCCCTGTGTGAGGCTTTGTGCTCAGGGTGGAGTCTGTTTGAGAGTCTCTCTCCCCCTCCCTCTGCCCTTCCCGCTAATGTTCTCTCTTTCTAAAATAAATAAATAAATCTTTTAAAAAATAAATGGCAATACCCACATTGCTCCTTGCTCTGCTTTCCCGCCAAGTAGCCAGTGTGTGCCCTGCTGTCCTGGATGCCCCAGCCTACAGCAGACAAGAGGGCAGGAGGAAGAGAGGAGGGGGCTGCAGGTTCCTGCTCCTCTAGATGCTTAAAATGGGAGAGAAACCATTTAGCAATGAGGATGTTCTTAAAACAAAGACTGGGCACGACAGGGTGTTTCCACTCTTTGCAACCTCAGAGAAAAGCTGATGAACCAAGCAAAGAGTGGGTTCTCATGGGAGGGAAAGTCTTTTGGACATCATCACAGAACAGTCACCGTGTAGCCATGAGATCTGGATGGAGCAGGCTGTTTGGGGAGATCAGTGAGGCTGGGGGCTTCTTTGTCGCCCCCCCCAGGCTCCCTTCTTGTTCTGTCCTGCCCCCCTTAGCAGCCACTGGGCTTGTCTCCAGTTGACCTCTTCTCCCCTTTGTTCTGAGCTTGCTGGGTGTACCGTGTGGATGGCTCTACCACTGGGCATGACTCACATCCCTGTAGGAACATCATGTGTGTCCAGAGGGTCCCCATGGCTACGTGACAGGGGAGCTGTGTGAAGAAACCCGTGATGCAGGGGAGGCTGGCTCCCTCCTGCACTGTCCTTCACTGCCAACTACATGCAGCTCCTCTGAAGTCATTTGGCACAGCCCTGCCCCTCGGAGACAGCTGCCACCTGCCACCTCCCCTGGCCAGAGACTCGGGGGAGCAGCTGAGGTTTGGAGATGATGCAGGGGAACAGGAACCCGAGACCACAGGACCCCGGAGCCCCAGCCCCTCGGTAACAGAAGCCTGGTGGCAAGAGCACAGACCATTCCCTGGTTCTGTGACTGCTGCTCACTTAGGTTTTGAGGTGATTGGAAAGAACCAATGGTTCTTTATCTCCACTTTATGCTTGGCCACATTTGAGATCAGTGATTATTGTCACTGACATCTTTTAAGCCAGGTTCCGGGCTATGTGCACCATGGCTGTGGTCACCCAGCCCTGGGATGTAGGCAGTCTCCTGGCCCCCACTTCACAGATGAGGAATGGAAGCTTAGGAAAGTCTGGAAGTGGTGCCAAGGCACTGGGGCAGGTGCAGCCCTGGGACACTGTCACCTCCATGCTCCCAGTTCTCCTTCAGCATGGTCCACTTCATGTCCTTCTGAACACTGGAAGGAAAATCAGCAGACACCAGAGTCCTAAGTAGCCCCAGGGACAACCTGCAATGCAGATCTCAAATGGGAATTAAAAGGCGGGGGGAGGGGGGGTTGTTTCTAGGTTCACAGCATATTTTCTGCAAGTAAGGAGAATATTTTTGTCTTCCACAGAACCACAGACTGGGTGAAGACAGGCCACAGCCCTGAGGAAGAAACTTAAACTCTTTCAGAGTTTCTTTTCAGAGGAAAATGGGAACTAATTTTTTAGAGTGCAATTAAGAAATCACTTTTAGGGCATCTGGGTGGCTCAGTGGTTGAGCAGTGGCCTTCGGCTCAGGTCCTGATCCCAGGACTCTGGGATCAAGCTCTGTGCTCTGCCGAGAGCCTGCTTCTCTCTCTCCCTCTGCCCCCTCCCTGCTTGTGCCCCCAACCCAAATAAAATCTTTAAAAAAGAAAAAAAAAGACTTTTAAGTGCAGAGACAAACCAGCAGCATGAAATAGATCTTGATCAGACCTTGCCAGGAGAAGCCTGCCTGTCAGGTGGAACTCAGCCAAGTGGAGGGGCGGTGACCTTGGAGCTTCGCTGGCAAGGCCTCTTTCTTTGCCTGTAGCCAATAGTCCCTGCGCTTGTGGCCACGTCTTCTGGACTTCAATCAGTGGGGTGCCTGTGCACTTGAAACACCCAGATTCGGGAAAGAAATCACCCATGGCCTCCTGGAGGCTGGTGAAGGGTTGGGAAAGGTGGGGAAACTGGCCCCGAGGCACAATTTACGGTGATCCCACTTGTCTCAGAGCTTGTCAGTAGGAGATCTCCATGGCCAGCTTTGATTCTTTTTGAAAATTTTATTTATTTACTTGAGAAAGCACAAACAGCAGAGAGGGAGAAGCAGACTTCCATTGAACAGGGCACCCAAAGCCGGGCTCCATTCCAGGATTCCGGGATCATGACCTGAGCCAAAGGCAGACGCTTAAATGACTGAGCCATCCAGACGCCCCACCAGGTTTGATTTTTGTTCAAAGGACAACTTGGGGGATGCTATCTCCCTCAGACCTCATAGAACTTTTTTCCTCTCCACTGGCTTTCCCAGTGCCGATATCCGTGAGGCTTGTTGCCTAATACACATGACTAGCACCAGCCTTCATGGTTTACTGTGATTGCCTGTCCATTTATCTGTACTTCCTGATGGATTTGGAAGTATCTAGATGGCAAAAACTTACATACCTTTTATCTTATATATTTGTATTTAGAGCCGAAGGAAGTGGGTGAGGGATGGGTGTGGGTAGAGAATCTTAAGCAGACTGTACACCCAGTGTGGAGCCCGATGTAGGGCTTGATCCCACAACCCTGAGATCAAGACCTGAACCCGAAATCAAGAGTCAGACGCTTAGCCTACTGAGCCACCAGGCACCACACATATCTTTTATTTTTGAGCCTCTCATCCTGTACCTGACCCTCAGAAATGCCATTCATGGGCCTCCAATGAAATAATAGATCAGCCTCAAAGCCCAGATCACCTAAGCAAACACAGAATACTTTTCACAGAACCTGTCCCTGCCTGCACACTTCTGACAGAGACGAGGCTGGAAAAAAACAGAGCAAAGCATCCTCATGAGACAGAAAGTGGGGAATGTGTGGAGAAACGAAAAGCAATTTTCTTGTATGTCTTAGTCCTGTCTAGAGCAATTCCTACACTGGAGCAATGTCTCCCCACCACAGGAAACATGACCAGTAAACCTCACGCGTCAGCCTGTGCTTCTAAAAGCCTGTGTTGCTTCAGTGATTCCCTCATCTCAGAGTGAATAAAGAGAGCTCCCTCTGTCCCAACAATGAAGGCCCCATTGCCTTCCATGGTGGCTGTGTTAAGAGAATTTTTTTTTTTTTAATGTAGCTGAGGCTGCTGGCCCGTTGGCACAAAGCCTTCAGTGTGTTGGCCTAACTCGGGAGTGCTCTCTCCCCATACATTTGGGACTAAACTCAGAAAGTGGCATCAATCATGAAGTCCTCCTGTACGGCAGTGGCTGAGGACACTGAGGCAAAGACCCCCAGGCAGTGTTAACTCTAAGCCAAGCACACACTGACGTGCAGTACAGCCTTCTATTTGGAATGTTTATCTTAATACACAGAGTTGAGTTTGATACTTTTCTGAAGGATACAACATATAATGCAGAAAAAGAAGCAGAACTATCTTAAACATTTACCAAACAAGCAACTTGATGAATAGAAATTACAAATTTCCTTTCAGTGCCTCCAAACGTATTGGATGTGGACTTTAAAAAAATTACAACGTCTATACCCTTGTATCCTTAACATATTATTTATACTGAGTATAAGGCCATTATTCTTTTTTTAAAATGAGATTTTTCTCTACATATATAACTACACAGTGCTTTCCCATCAAATAATTTGGACTCGGAGTTGCCCTGGCTGATTCTGGACATTAGGACAGAATCTGACCCTGACCTTCATTCATTTCACTGGGTGCCAGGCCCAGAAGGACATTTTGAAAGGATAACTGGTGACAGGATGCCTGCCCTTGTGGCATTTATATCTGTAAGGAATAAAGAAACAAGGGAGCAAGACTATGAGGCAAGACCAAGACCGGGGCACTGTGACAGAGGAAGTGGCCAGAGCAGGTGGCATGGATGGTGGCATCTGAGGAATATGCCAGCCAAGGGAAGAGCCAAGAGCAAAGCAAATCACATGGAAGCCGCAGCAGCTTCCAAAGCTCCAGGGTCTTGTGGAGACCCAGCCAGCAACAGTGCCAGAGTGCTCTGGTCCGGGGAAGCTAAGAGGTTGTTTGGGCACAAGTTCAAGTGTATTCTAGAAGGATGGAAAGAAGCCACTGAAAGATTTTGGCAAGGAGACCACATGACTGACATGTAGTTTTTGGAGATCATTCTTTTTGTCTTGTTGTTGTTACGTGCATGGACACATAATATGATTGCTTAGATGCATACACAGAAGCACATGTAAAATCAACTCTGGGTTGCACCAATGCCAAATCCTGCTTTGGCATTTATTTGTTATTTGATAATCGTGTAAGATGTTATTATCGGCAGAAATTGGGTGATGGGTACACAGGATCTCCTTGCACATTGTTTTTTACACCTTCCTGTGAATTTATAACTATTTCAAAAGAAAAAGTTAAAAAAAAATCATTCTGGTTCCAGGGCGGAGAACTGCTGGAAGGGAGGTTTTGCAACAAATATGGCAAGACACAAATGGTGGGGCTGGGAACAGAGGCAGAGGGAGAAAGAAGAAGGATTTAAAATGTATTTAAAAAGTAGAACAGGGGGATCCCTGGGTGGCTCAGCAGTTTAGCGTCTGCCTTTGGCACAGGGTGCAATCCTGGAGTAGCGGGGTCGAGTCCCACATCGGGCTCCCAGCATGGAGCCTGCTTCTCCTTCCTCCTCCTCCCTCCTGCAACTCTCTCTCTCTATCTTAAATAAATAAATAATATATATATATATATATGTATATATATATATATATATATATATATATATATATATATAGCAGAACAGGACCTCTTAGTGGATTAGATGTTATGGGCCCGGGGGCGATGGGGAAGGGGAGAGGATGAGTCAGAGAAACTGGCTGGTTGGTGCTTATAACACTATAACTTTTTTCTGGGAAAAAAAAAATCCTGGGGAGAGAAGTTGAAACTGGTTGTCACTTCAGAATAACAAACCTAAATAAGCATCTTGGACACAGTATGGACACTGGGAATAAAATATTTAAAAGAGTAGATTTTAGACAGTCCAGGAGTGAAAAGAAGTTAGAAACTCTTGGACTCTGATCAAGGTTTTGCTCTGTATGGCCCTGGACAAGTCATTCATTCCCTTGGAGCCTCTTTTTCTCACCTGAAAAAAAAATGGACTGAACAGAAGATCTCTAAAATTCTGCCTTAAAAATTCTAGAAACAATATGGAAGTTGGAAGACCCTTGTTACATCTTTCCTGACTTCAGACATGGTAAGTAGCACAACGAGCTGAGGGTGTGTTTCCTCTGGACACCAATTCTCAGAACCTAAGTTGCTTTTAATTTTGTATCTGTGCCAACGTTGCATTGCAATAAGAGCCCCCCTGTGACTTCTAGTCCAAGAGAATCAGCATTGTTGCAAAGTATCCCAACTCACATAGGGGCAGTAATAAAATACACCCTGCACCCTGGAACCCTCTTCTATTTTGTTTAATTTAAGCTCTATGAGGTCGGCACCTGGATTAGCCTAGAGACATGGAGAAGCCACTGCTGACGGGGCCGAAACCATATCTGGGCTTCATGTATACGGTAGCTGTCCATTTAGTGTCTGGCTCACTGCCACCACCTGCCTCTGCCTTCTGCCTCCTTTGCTGCTGTAATTAGACTACGTTCCTCCCTTCTTGTCCTGAACTATGGGCAAGGTCATTTCCCTGGAGGCTGTATTTTGAGTGTGATCTGATTGATACACTGCATTTATCAAACTGTAGGTATTGCCTGTCCACCTAAATATCTCTGAAGAAGCACAACGAAAGGGGTCTTTGAAGAGCCACAGCCTCCAGAAGACCAGTAGCATGAGCCCTACATCTGCATGAAAGCCTGATAGGAATCAAAACTGCTCAAGGACAGAATAGATGCATCCATCTTTCCCTGTACTCAGTGGGCATTTACTGAGGGCCTGCTATGTGACCGGCGTGTACAAAGGGACCCGGGGAACACTTGCCACTTCAGGGAGTCTTGCTGAAGTCACGTGTCCCAGACAGAGAGAGACACCCCCCCCCCTCCCGCGCCTGCCCCAGAGAAACTCGATCCTGGGAGCCCTCCCGGCAAGCAAATCACTTTTCAGACTACTTGTGATTCGATTTTTCAGGTGAGGTCTCTGAGTGGCAATTATGCGAGCAGGAGCATACTGAGATAGTCAGTCACCTGCCCGTAACTGGGTGGTGGCCAAGTGGGGATCTGGCTCCAGTGTGCGCTAACCATTAGGACATGCTGTCACTATCCCAAGGGGTGGTGTGAGCTGTGGGCGGCAGCCCAAGAAGCAGCCCCCAACCTCGGACTCCTTCTCTTAGTTTTCCAGGCCTGAAGGTGGGTGGAATGAATTGCTGAAGGCCTTTGGCATTTAAATGCTGCCTGGACATGTGAAAGCCCCAAGCACCTTGGGTTGCTCTGTTGAGCTAAGCTGCAAAAACAGTATTCCACTGGGTGGGACAGAGTTGGGGACAGGTCACACAAGCCAACTGCTGTGTGCTGGATTTTGTAAGGGCTGTGCAGCTAGAAAACGATCAAGAGTACCAGGCTTGCTTCTAACCCCCCATTTGCAGACTCAAGTCAGCATAAAGCACGACCTCCCGAGGTCTGGGCTGCATCTGAGTGGGCCCACTGTAACAGCTCAAAAGTAGTGCACATGCACAGCCACTGCCCCCTGTCCCCGCTACTTGCTGCTCCTTGTGTCACCTCCTGTCACAGAGGATCACGAAGACATTGAGGTGGGAAGATCAGTAAACTTTGCCATTTTACAGCAAGGAATTCTGGGTATTTTCAGAGGAGCCTCCAAGAAAATAAATGCGTTAAGCACCAGGCATCGGTACCGGTGTGTACATAAGCAAGGGTAGGTGACAGAGTGGCTGCTTTTGTCCAGCCAGCCTAATGTGCTTTAAGTGAGGTTCCCAAGGGGTAGCATCTCCGGCTGTATGAGTCTAAGGAACATTCCTCAGACTCTGGAGAGGAGTCTGTCGTGATGCTAAAGACTACCACTGGGCAGCTTTTCTGCTCTCCCATCCCTGCAAGGCAGTTCCAGGCTGTTCCACAGTGAATTATCCCCAAAGGTCCTCTAACATAATCCAAGTCTGATCAACACCCTTATCAAAGGAGATAGCCTACATCGAGAAAGATTAAGGGTATCAGTGTAATGCTGACTTCTTGAAACAAGCATCTGTGACGCTCAAATATTTAACTTACCTCAGCTATGGGGTCATATGCTTCTAAAAGCAACTAGGACATAGCAATGATTTGGTTTCCCAGAACTGGTCATAGATACCTTGAGTCTGTCCATGAACCAGGGGCCCGAGGGGCCCCATGAGCACGCTTGGCCAGGCTTCTTTTCTGGTGCAGGAGCCTCTACCGAGTGTCATGTGGGCACTGAGTAAAGCCCAGGAGGCCTGGGGACAGCAGCCAACAGCAGTAGGCTTGGTAACAGGGATGGATTCGTCATGTCACCTGTGAGGACAGAGCAGTGAAGTCTGAATGTCCAACGATCAATCATTATCTTGAAAAAGATTTCTATCTTGAAATGAACACTCACTTCCTTCTAAATTTCACTTCCTGGGCAGCCCGGGTGGCTCAGGGGTTTAGCATCGCCTTCGGCCCAGGGCCTAATCCTGGAGACCCAGGATCGAGTCCCACATCGGGCTCCCTGCATGGAGCCTGCTTCTCCCTCTGCCTGTGTCTCTGCCTCTGTCTATCTCTCTGTGTCTCTCATGAATAAATAAAGTCTTTAAAAAATTCTTTAAATTTCATTTCCTAAAAAATAAAAATAAAAAAATAAAAATAAATTTCACTTCCTGACTGGGTCCCAAAAGGTTAACACCCACTGCAGCCAGTGCCCTGATTTTTAAAGCAAGAAAGGAGAGAAAGAGATGTCTCAGGAACAACTTCTTGTGATTACCTTATGAAATCATCTGAGTTTCTATTCATAATCAGAACACTGCTCAAAATGTCATCTAAAATGACAAACACACACACACATTGTCCCTAGCCCACACCAATGCATTACTTTTCTTCTGGGCATTAACATTACCCACATATCTTATTATTTATATAATTGGTATTTTTTTCTAAATAATATTAATTAGGGATATTGCCTGTGTGTTCTTATCATGTTGCTTGGGGACTCAGAGCACAGGTGCTCAAAAATCTTTATTGAGTGAATGAATAAGTGAATTAAAAGGCCAACATCAAGTCAGCCATAAATTGACTCAGAGTCCACCACTGGCTGGATGTCAAGGGATTGCTTCTCTTTGGTGCCTTTTATGGATTGAATTATGTCTTCCCAAAACTCAAATATTGAAGCCCAAGAGTGGCTCTATTTGGAGATGGGCCTCTAAGGAGGTAATTCATGTTAAACGAGGTCATAAGGGTGGAGCCTTGATCCAAAAGGATTACCATCCTTAACACCAGAGAGTACCCTCCACCCGACCCCTGCCACCATGTGAAGGGATGACAAGGTGGCAGCTGCCCACAAGCTAGGAAGGCGGCCTTCACCAAAACCCAACTACGTACCTGATCTCCAGCCTCTAGCTTCCAGAACTGCAAGAAATCAACAGTTTAGGGAAGCCCTGTAATCTGTGGCATTTTGTAATGGCAACTGAGTTGATGAAGACAGTCCCCTCCCCATGGGCCTCCTCCTGAGACCTGGCAGTTTTTGTCTTTTAATCTCCAAGGTCCTGGCTCTCATCCCTTGGTGTCAACCTACAGAGGCCTAGTTCTAAGCAAAACATCTGTCCTGTTTCAGATGGACATGACTTCACTGTGTCATTCTTCCTATGGAGTCCCCATATTTTCTTTTCCTAAAACTAAAAGCATTCATAGCAAAGGGAAGTTATCAGTGAAAAGATGAGAAGACCCCAGGCTGCCACACAAGGAGTCAAACCAGGGTCTGGGAATGAGGATTTCACCTTCAGGATATGCACATGTGGAAGCAAGGGAAATGGGGGAGTCCCGGAGAAGCTGGCCCAGCAACCATGTGGCCCTGGAGATGAGGAGGCACTGGGCAGAGACCCCAGGATGGGACCCCAAAGGAGCTTCATTCAAGGCCATTCCATCCGCAGTGGCCGGAGAATGTGGAACCCCAGGTCAGGGTAAGCCAGCCCTAGCTGCACCCCCTGCCTGGCTTCTGTCTGCCCTGTGGCCCTTGCCACTCGGCCTCCCTGCCTTCTGCCCCCTGGTCACTGCTGCACATTCACGGCCCGTCCCTGTGGGTGTTTGCAAGTCCTTCAGCAGGATCCATCATCAACTAGTGACTTCCTCCTGATTCTCCAAAGCAAATTCCAGAAAGAGACAGACTCTGGCTTATCTTTTTGCTCCTCTTGAGTAAGGCTGTAATCCCAAACCCTCATAAACTGACAGCTAGCCCAGGCCAATCAGCATGCCAATGCAGTCTCCTCCCACCGTGTGTCCTTAGCACACCATATGTGCCTGACAGCACAAGAACTACCCCCTCCCTGGGTCCCACATGTCAATCCCACTGCCCCCCCCCATTGCTGTCCCACCCTAAACCAGGCCAGTTTGGTGCTGAGGAAGCATCTGATGTGTTACTTTCAGATCCTCTGAAAAGAGAAAGTGTCAGACCCTGAAGACAAACCGTCTATTTCATAGTTTCACCTTGGACTTGAGCTACAGGGTGTGGGAATTTGTCCCTGTGCTATCTTCCTTTTACAACTCTTTATATAGTCACTATACGGATGTGAAATCATTATAAGTATTAAATAAGCGGAATTATTTGTTCTGGTTCTGGAGATACCTATTTCTAAAAATAGCCAAAGTCTGAAGGTCATTGTACAAAAGAGATGTGGCTTGGAAATTCCAATAGCCATATCTCCATCCCTCCCCCAGCAAATGCTACAAGCCAAACCACAATGAATGTCATTAACAGGAAATCTAAAAGCTCTCCAGGGACACAAACACTTTCCTAACTTCCATCACTCCGCCAACATCAGAGACCCTAGGGCTGATCTGGCTTGAAACCACTTCAAGTTCTAAAAATGGCTCTTTAAAAAAAAAAAAAAAACTATCATGGAAACCATCTAGACTGGGCTTCATACATGTTATTCCAAAAAAGAAAACCATTATCACTGTCCTTTCCTCCACCTCTCTTCCTCCTCCTCCTCCCTCTTATTCTGCAGGTCCTCTGAAATGTGAAGTCCCCAACTAGAACAAAAGGAAAGAATACAATTACTCCCCACATTAATGGATGATGCGCTAGGGACAGCCAGGGATTTAAAGCTCTGTATGAGCATCTTCTTCCTGAGCCAGTAATTCCCCATTTGTCTGTTGAGTATGTCCATTTGAAAGATTTTTGAAATGTTTTATTTAACAAAAGCAACTTGTCCTTTAGCAATAAAGGTGAAGAGAATTGGCTTTTCTCCAGCCATTTCTTTAAAAAAAAAAAAATTAAATGGGCAAATAGCTATTAAACCACCCAGAAATGAGCTCTTAGTATTCCTGCTATTGAACAAAAATTGCTCAAGAGACTAAAGAAGCCAACTGAAAGTGGGGAGAATCTACCATCACATTGACATGCATTTGTTCACCATGTGCCTACCCTTAGGTAGAGGTGGAGAGAACACCAGACATGGCCACTGAACTCAAGGGGCATCCGTAATACCATGGATAGTAACAGCCAGCTCTTACTGAGCACCTATTCTGTGTTGACGACTTATGTATATTGCCCTGATCCTTATAACGATCTTCTAAGGCAGGTGACAGTTTAATTGAGGAACAGGTCATGCATATAAATGAATAAAATACAAATAAATATATGTAAAGTTTCAAACAATTTAATTGAGGAACAGGTCATGCATATAAATGAATAAAATATAAAGAAATACATGTAAAGTTTCAAACCAACCAAGTTACTAGAGTTTTGAGAAAGGAAGTTAACTAGGGTGCTCTTTTGAGGCTTCCAGAAAGCACGACAGCAGGAGAGAAAGAGGAAGCCCTTCCAGGGAAGGGAGGGGCAGCCCAGGCCAAGCTTCAGGGTTTGTGGACCTGGATGGGAGGAAGGGGAAGGGGGATTTATGGGAGGCAGCATGGTGGATGAGTTCTTCCACTGAGTTGGCCAGATCTCTCATATTTCTCTCTGTGTAACTCTGGCCTAGAGGGTTCCCAAATATATTTCAGTTGGCTCAGAGCCCACAGAACCACCTTTTTTGGGCTGAGCTTGCCTCCCTCCCCAAGAAGCCTTCTGTATCATCTCCATCATATGATATCTCTCCCTGACTGACTGCCTATAGCTTATGATCTGAAGAGGCCAAATTATCATGTGGTGGTTTTTTGTTGTTGTTTTTTGTTTTAACCGTTTTCCTAATTTTTATTTAAATTTTAATTAGTTAACATTCAGTGCAATATTGGCTTCGGGAGTAGAATTCAGTGATTCATCACTTATATACAACACCAGTGTTCAATAACATCATAACAAGTATCCTATTTAATACCCATCCCCCATCTAGCCCATTCCCCATCCACCTCCCTCCATCAACCCTCAGTTTGTTCTCTATCATTGAATCTCTTATGGTTTATTTCTCTCTCTCCTTGTTTTCTTTCCCCTTCCCATATGTTCATCTGTTTTGTTTTTTAGATTCCACATGAATGAAATTATATGATTTGTCTTTTTTTTTAAAGATTTTTATTTACTTATTCATGAGAGACACAGAGAAAGAGAGAGGCAGAGACACAGGCAGGGGGAGAAGCAGGCTCCACGCAGGGAGCCTGAAGTGGGACTCAATCCCGGGACCCCAGGATCACACCCTGGGCTGAAGGCAGTGCTAAACCGCTGAGCCACCGGGGCTGCCCTATGATTTGTCTTTGATTGATTTATTTCACTCAGCATAATACACTCTGGTTCCATCCATGTCATTGCAAATGGCAAGATTTCATTCTTTTTGATGGCTGAGTAATACTCCATGATATATATATATATATCACATCTTCTTTATCCATTCATTAGTTGATGGACATTTGGGCTCTCTCCACCATTTGGCTGCTGTTAATAATGCTGCTATAAACATCAGGGTGCTTGTATCCCTTCGAATCTGTATGTTTGTCTCCTTTGGGTAAATATGTAGTAGTGCAGTTTCTAGATTGTAGGGTAGCTTTATTTTTAACTTTTTTTTTTTTTTTTTTTTTAACTTTTTGAGGAACCTTCATACTGTTTTCCAGAATGGCTGCACCAGTTTGCATTCCCACCAACAGTGCAAGAGCGTTCCCTTTTCTCCACATACTCACCAACACTTGTTGTTTATGTGGTGATTTTTACAGTCCTATGTCCCTCTCCACTCCTTCGTGTTGTACACATTTAGTGTTTCCAACAGGATGGCAATCTCCTGGAGATAAGAAATGGCATTTTACGCTTTCCATCTTCTGCTCTCTAACTCTGGTTTTGCCCAGGGCTCAACCCTTGGTCCTCTGATCTTCAGACTTATTTTTACTTATCATTTATTGGCAGCTGACCCTTCAACGTTTATTCCTAGTTGTTCTCTGTTCCCCAAGTTCTGCTCCTGAATTTCCAGTTGTCCATAGGATAATTCCACAGCCATGTCTTGCCCTCATCTCAATATAATATATCCAAAATTGAATAGTCCATATTCATGGCAGACCAGTTCCTATAGCCAACTTCCTCACCTTTGTCAAATATATTACAATATACTCAAATGTAAAATCCTTTTATATGATGAATAAAATGTTAATTTGGTTGAATCCCAATACACTATCTGGCTCTAGGTGGTCAATATCAACCAAGTGGGCACTAAGTCCAATAATTCAAATGCCTATACCATCTCTCTTATGTGGCTGTCACTTGTCCACCAGCCTCCACTACCTACAACATATCTGGGATTCCAGAAGTGAGCCCCAAATGTTCAGTGTATTTTTACTATTGTTAAGTAAAGTTACTAGCCAAAATGATGCCTCCCCCCCAAAAAAGTAAGATCTAAAGTTTATAACTTTGCCAGTGGGAGAGTCTTCTCAAGGTTTCACTCAGAACCTGTTTATTCTTACCTTACTTTCAGTTTCAATAACTGTGGTTATCTGGTTTACAACACCATCATACAAGCATAAAAGTATGAGGGAGAAAGGTCCCCCCACAGAGTTGAGTAGCTGAGGGAGGAGAGGATTTTAAAGCCATGAGAAAGACTCAAAAAAATAGCAACCCAAAACCATCTCACATAAAGGCAGGAGGCCTCACCTCATTCTGAGAGCAGTGCTATTTCAGAGGAGAGCATGAGTTATTATGTACAGTAATAGCAAATATTTGTCTAGTGTTTTACATTTTGCAAAATGATTTTCAAACTATTTTGTCTGCTTCCTTAACCATCTCTTTTTTTTGTCCCACCCTCATTCCCTCCCTTCCTTTTTTCCTCTCTTCACACTGCACACTTCAAACTAAAACCACTACATACAACCAGCCAGCCTAGGATGAACAGAATCCAATTCCTGAAAATGCATTACTCATTCACCCAGAGAAGACCATTCTGCAAAAATCCTTTAAACCTAATTACAAACTAAGGCTTCCAACCTCATAAACTCTATTTACTTTATTCCAAACCCTCTTTCGATATTTAAAAATGAACACATGTTTTATGGAGCTATAATCAGTGTGTTCATGCTATTTCAAGTTCTGGTTTTTTTTACTTACTTTTTTTTTCAAATACAGTATCCATATTAATTAACACTTTCACACAGCATCTTATTAACTATCCTATATTCCATTACATTCCCATACCATAGTTTGCTAAATCTACAAAATACCCTTTAAATACATTTTTAGCATGCTGCATGGTGAGGGATGCCATCTGCACTGACCTAATACAGGCCTCACCAGGGAGGAAACTCTGATATTTCATTTCTGTTTCACAGCCACTGCCACAAATCTTTGTGCAATAGCTACCTCCAGCAAAATGCCAGATTGCACCTTGAGAACAGGGTTGGGTGGGGAAGCTAATTTCCACTCCTGTCTTTCACCTGTCTCTTTCTGTTAGAAGGTCAGTCGAGGCAATTTTATCCCTGACAGAAGGAAGTCAGGCTGCCTGTTGTTACTTTATTTTTATACCAACCCATGTTCTTCTGTGGCAAATGTCATATCAAAAACCAGACTCAGGGGTCATTTAGCTCCCATGATGCTGGAACACACTAGTGTTCCTGAGCGGTAAATGGATGGAGTCCCCAAGCTTTTAATATGGCCAGTAGAGACAAATTCCAAAAACTTAGCCAGTTGCTGCTCCCCACATTTATTCCACCTCAATGCCACTGACCTCCATCTGTACCACTTGGACATGGAATCCAAAGTCCTTGGAAACAACCAAGAGTCACCATCTGAAAGTAAACCCAGTAGAGGCATCTGAAGTAATTGACCATAAGAAACCTCTACAGGACACATGTTGTATGCTAGAACCTAGAAATGCAGACATAAATCATCCAGAGGTGTTTACTTTCTAATGGGGAGGACAAGAATACTTCTATAGGAAGCAAGCAGTGGTGAATGCTGTAGTGGAGATGTTCACTACATGTGAACGGAGATGCAGCATCTACCCCTGCCCTTCTGCCATCTGGATATCTGAGAAGTCACTGCCTCCCTGTCCCCAGCCAGGCAGGTGGGCGGAGCTGACCACACCCCCAGCTCCCAGGAAGCAGGACAACCTGAGTAGCTTCTGATAGTTACTATTTCTCATCATCATGGCCTCAGCGACTGGTTCACGTGTTCCAAATAGTCAATATGGAAGGAGGAGATTTTCACTGGGAAGGAAAGATTTTCTTCCGATTGGAATCCATGCAAATGGCACCAACATCATGGAAGCAGCGCAGAGGAAAGGAGAGAGATTAGGACCAAATCACACCATGTGAGCCCTGAATCCAGCCAGACCTCAGGCCAGGCCCACAATTAGACCTTTCAGTTACTTGAGTCAATAAATTATCTTTATAAACTAAGCCTGCTTGATATGGATTTTGTCTGACTTGCAGCACAATAATAGAACTTGACTGTTGTTTGGTTGGGAAAACTGGCAGGCAAACAAGCTAGCTCTAATATGATGTGACAGGTGCCATCTCCAAGGAAGGAAAAACCAAGCAAAAGGAGTGATTCAGTCTGATTCAGAGGGAGAGATTCTCCTACATTAGGAGCAAGGAGAAAGAGTGTCCTGGTACAATATTGTCTTGTTAGAAGCTTTCATAAGCAACTAGAACATTCAGCCTTTAGAACTGTATAGATGCCATTTCACACTCAGATATGAAATCTTCAAGCCAGACAGGGTGTGCCGTCTAAGATGTCAGTTATATGTCAAAGTTGGAACCAGAAGAGAAATCTTAATTTTTTTTAATGATTTCCTTAATTTTAATCCAACAAGGCTTTTAAAAATATCTTTGTAAATTCAAAAAGTGGTTTGTCGTTTTAAAATTCTTATTATTCCCTTCATTTGTGACACCCTAAATCTAGCTTTTTTCTATATTTGGGCTGATCTTTTTTTATTAATTCACAGATCGGGGGGTGGCGTCTGTAGACATTGTGCATGGTGGAAAAACACCATCTTGGGAGCAAATCCTCACGTTTCACAAACCCAAAAGGCAGCAGGCTGTGCTATTAGATGTTAATATCTGAAAAGCCAGGGGAGGAGGTGTCAGATGATTTCAAGGCTCCCATATCGCAGGTTAACGAGGTGGACATTTCTGCAGTCATGAGTCCTTAAACAAAAGTATGTCAGTCCTGGAATTCAACCTGGAGGGCAGTGCACATCAGAGCAGAAAGGGTGAAGTTCTTGGATGGGGAGGGGGTGGGGCAGAAGTTTGAGGGGGTTGGGGGGATCAGATGGGGGAGAGGGAGGAGGGGAGGGTTATCAGAAGAAATGATCAATCGCCAGTGCCCAGTTAACATTCATCATGTTCCCTTTGAACATAATCTTACAAAGTGGAGGAAGAAGAGGAAAGAAGTCCTAGGAATAGTATGTTCCACATTACGGTGGACAGATGAAAATGACAAGGAAAAACAATGGAAGAAACCAATAAAAAAAAAAAAAGACAGAAAAAAAAAAAAAAGGTCCAAGCTAGGATTTAGAAAAAAATAAGGGAAGGACAGCTGAATATGCCACCCCAAATATGTCACTTTGGCATGTTGATTATTTTAAATTGTAAGCACTTGAAAAACAGCAAGTGCGGGGAGTGGCTTTCTCTCAACTCCCTTTATCTGCCCAAGGACAGATTGTTAGATTCTGAACTGGTAGACACTGATGATGTGTCAGAGTGAGTCCCCAGTGATCTATGCTTCCCTCAAAAGAAAACAAAACTACATTACTCATAAGTTTCATGTAGAAATAGCCATGCCTCTAGAGGGAGAGTTATATTTTCCATTGCTCCCTGTCACTTTGCATTTAAAGAAGATGCTAATGATACTGCTAGATGTATATGCAAACATGGAGGGTAGAGCTGGCTCAGTCTTCCCCCACAACCCCCAACCTCAACAGGGCCAATGTCACCACCTAAAGATCCTTTGTTTCTGACTCTATTCCTCCAGGCGTTGGCTTCTCTAATGAGGAAAATTAAAACTCTGCTCACATGCCTTTTGATAGAAACTGGCTATATAACTTTAACATCTTCTCTTTAGTTAGCCATAGAATTGAGAGTTTTGTACCTCAAACTTCCAGCAGGTTTTGAATAAGGAATTAAGTAAACCCCTTCTGTGCTAAACTGTACAAACAAGCAGATGGGAGGGAGAGGCAATTATGATTTTTAAAACCATTTTAAAAATCAATAATTTTTTCTCTTCTCAGCATACAAAACAAGTACAGCCCGGTGATGGCAGGGAAAGGCTTCAATTTTCTGGAAAAGGTAGAATGCACCTTCATGCACCTTCATGAGAGAGAGCACAAGGAGTTCAGAAGGTAAAGAAAATTGTCAAAAATTGTAGCATAAATACAAATACAACTCCCTGGGTGCATTACTGATGATCACAACAGATTCTGATTCTGTTCGAATTGTGAGGATCCAGGAATGGACATGCGATTCAGGGTAGGCAGCATGGGACCCAGCACTGGATCCAGTAGAGGGAAACCCCATCTAGAGAAATCTCTGGGAGGAAATGGTAGTAAGTCAGATAGTTTGACCCACCTCACTGAGGGAAAAAATGTCAGAAGCAGCCTGACCCTTGTCCCCTGGAGCTGACAGTTTACTAGTTACTAATGGTTGGTAAAGAAAGATGGTTCAAATTACATGAGACAATGCATTTTATTTTCTTTGCTGTTTTAGAGTAAATGTCTCCCGTCTTTTTATTATGAAGTATTACTTTTATCGTTTTTTTCCAGACACTTTCCAGTGTTAGTCAAACAGAACTTCTGATCAGCATGACACAACCAGGATTTTAGAGTCACCTGAGAGAGTTCATGCCCAAAGCAAAGAACCTTGATTTTAGTTCTGGGATGTAAACTCATGCTAATGGTAGGTAATATATAATCAAGCCCCCGGGGCTGTGAGCCTAGCAGGGCAAGAAGCATGATAAATTGCAGCTGACACTGTGTTAGTGCCAGGGAGACGGTAGGAAAGGGTGGGGCCTGTGGCAAAGTAGAACAGGATACACCTGTGAAGAAGGCTACAGTCGCCAGGCTCCCCACCCGTGGTTGCCATGCAAGAATGTGGATCCAGGGTGGCCAGATTGCCCAATTTTTCAAGAGCAGTAAAAAATTGGATATTTTTTAGTGAAATCTCCTAGTTTGAAAATGTTGATGATTTTGATAAAACGTAACAGTGCTGCCCTGAGGAGGCATATGGGCAGGCTGGATTTGACTCTGGGCGGCTGTTTCGTGTGGTTGCTGTCTGTAAAGATGCCCACTCCTGGTCGGTGTCTGTAGCGGTATCTCCGTAAAGCCACAAGCTCTGGTTTCTGTAGTGAGAGCAGGAGAAAACACACAAGGGCTGTCATCTTGTGAACTCTTGAAAAGAGCTGGTCCAGGACCATTGCTCTAAGATAGGGATCAGAAAACTTCCTCTTGTTTTTTGTTTTTGTTTTTTTTAAAGATTGTATTGCTTTACTAAAGAGAGAGAGAGAGAGAGAGAGACAGAGAGAGAGCGTGCACACAAGCAGGGGGAGGGGCAGAGGGAGAAGCAGACTCCCCACTGAGCAGGGAGCCCAACTCGGGACTTGATCCCAGGACCCTGGGATCATGACTCCAGCCAAAGGCAGATGCTTAACCAACTCAGCCCCCCAGGCACCCAGAAAATTTCCTTTAAAAAGGCCAAATAGTAAATGTTTTAGGCTTTGCACACCACTGGGTCTCCTTTACAAGCGTTCAGCTCCTCCTTGTACCCCTGAAAGCAGCCATAGATGATTCATAAACTAATGTGTGCCGTTGGATTCCAATACAGCTTTGTAAAAACAGACTGCCAGGCTGGGGGCTGCAGTGTGCTGACCCTTTCTATAGGGTGTCTTTTTCTGGGAATCCTTGACACTTATTTACTCAGTCTGGTTTGTCTAATAATTTTGGAAAGAGAAGATCTATTTGTAATTGTGCAAGCCAAAATTCAAAATTCATTGTGATAGGAAGCTTTCAGAAACAGTCTGACTCATCATGTGCCACGTCTTTGAAATATCTCATACAGGTGGTGCGGTGAAGGGGAAAGTTCCCCCCACCCTCCACCCCGGACTCCACCTGGCCTATGTAAGTCCCAACTCGGAGACCTGCTTCCCCACAGCCCCCAGCTCTCCTTGTTCCTGGGGCCGAACAAGCCTCACAGCCTCTATTATTTCCTACCAGACTGCTGGAGACCGCACTTAGCGCCTGGCATTCGTGGGATGCTATTGCCCAACACCAATAAAGCCACATGCTAAATTTAGCACAGCCCTGCCTGTCCAGTCACATAGAACTGTCACCTTGCAACACTTCCTGCTTGATTCCTGCTGATTTTCCCCTTGTCTGAGTTTCACTCACTTGCAATAAACGTTGTGGCTAGCTTTGATCTTTGTCCCCAGGGCCGCTGGAGCCCCTGGTTTATGCCAGCAGATCCCCCACTGCCCAGGAACAGCCAGCCTCCAGTGCTGGGAAGAATGGGACGGGCTGTTGGGGCCCAAGGGCCAATAGACACATGCAGTCCTCCTCCGATAGAGATGGTGCGGGGTGAGGGGTTGAAGATTAAATCAGGACCACAGATTTGAAGATAATCTCAATAATTGTCTCATCAGGGATGTCTGCCGGAGGGTGAGAAGTGAATCATGGCCAGGATCTAGGGGCACATACCAACACGTAAAGCCATTAGCACTCTGCAGATGCACCCATAGGGCCCATTGAGTCTGGAACTGCACAGACTATCCTCTTGCCCTCCTTGTCGAACTACCCAGGGCCCTGACCCATGCGCAACACAGAAAAGCAAGAGTTGCCTGCTTGGTTTTGTAAGTGCCTGGTTCTATACAGCCTCTATTCTCTTGGCTCAGCCTTCACAAAGCAAGTCACTAATTCATAGGATTCGCTGTCAAGGTTAATCTGACATGAACACATCTCACCGAGTTCTGAAAAGTTGACACTAATATGTTGGTGGTGGCCATCAACTCGGCCTCCTCAGGGAATAGCCTGGAGTCCCTGCCTCACCCATGTGAAGGCTTCTAAGACCTGGGGAAATAAAAATATGGGTTGTCCTGGCAGCGATAGGGCTTGTCTGGGTGAGCTGAGATGGCCCACAGGGAACAGAAGAGTGTGCACGAGCTCTCTGACCCCTGGAGGTCACAGGAAGGCTAATTCCCAAGTATCCATGACAGTCACACTAAGCTGTTAGGTGCCTTGAACCAAAGGCTTTTTGCATGAATCACTTATTCCTTCAGAAGTGTTGGTCGGTGTTAGCAGGCTTTATCTATCCCCTGTCACAGTGTGAGTAAGGCTTGGGGTATCTCAGGGCCTATGCAGGGGAAGTCCATTAGCAGTGAAGCAATCCCTTTCCATCTCCTCGCCCTCAGGTCTGCTGATGAAAACATGCTTCTGGCTGCACAGCAGCTGAGTGGGGGAGTCCTGCACTTTCACGGGGCATATTGGGATGAGGCCGCTCGTCGTCACATAAAACCTTGCCTGACTCTCTCCAGGGTATAATACAGAGAGCACCAGCCTACAGGTCAGAAGATAGGATGTCCAGTAGCAGACTTGCCACCCATACATAACTCAGTAGCCCTGGGGATGTCAGTTAACCTCCTAGAACCTCGGTTTCTTACTTGTAAGGTGGTGTCGTTGGAAGGGAATCATCTTTAAACTCCATACTGGAATAACTCTAACATTTTCTACTGGTGCTTGCCTATAATGTTACTCCAGAGCACACAGCTAAATGGCTGGTATCTGAAAACCAGGACATGCTGGAGTCCCCAGAACATAAAAAGCAACCATTTGATCCAGCTCTTTTGCTCATGAGTAGTTTTCACTGAACGCTCTCTCTGACAGGACTTATGAACAGTTCAGCCTCACTCTGTCCCATAATCAGCTGTGAGTGGTAGAGAAGTAGGTCACTCTCAAGCTCTCATCTCGGCTGCCGATGGGCCTTTCATCTTACTTGACATCTTCTCTGCCAGATTGCCAAACCTCTAGCCGGAGTGTGTGTTCATTCTTGTAAACGAGAGATCTCTGTGCCCAGGACGGCAGCAGCTCTGTTCTTCAAAATTGCCTAAACTAAGTTCAACTCCTCTTCCCTTGGACTGTGTTGGCCCCTGCCACACAGGGGCACTCTGGGCCAACTCACCAGTCAACTCTCCTCTTTGTTTGGATCTCCCATGGTGAGCCCTACCCTGCTCCTTGACAAGAGCTCCAGAAGGACATCTCAGCTTAGAAGGCTTTCTTTCAGTATCAATGCCCCATGCTTGCTGCCTCTCACCAACAGTCATTGGAGGGAACCACCTGCCAGGCAGATCTTCAGGCCCATGCCTGCCTGGCCACCATCTTGACTGCAACCTCCCATGAGACCCCAAGTCAGAACCATCCAGCTAAGCACTCTTAAATTCCTGACCCACAGAAACTTTGTGAGATAATAGATGTGTGTGAAGCCACGAAGTTTTAGGATAATTTGTTAAACGGCAACAGAAAACAGATAATATGAGTCAAACTTCTAAGAGGCTTGGAATCCAAAGTCTAGATTATGGCTCTTGCATGGTGCCTGGGAATATTCCTGAGGATACTGGTTCTCTCAGAGGAGTATGAACAATGTCCATGAGTGAGAAGCTCAGGTACTCAGAAAGCCATGGGGGATGAAGAAATGTGGTGGGAATGCCAGTCAGCACTCTGTGCCAGTTGGTACCGTCATTCAGTGAGGCTAAATTCTCTAGCAGTCGTCAATGAACCTAGTAGAGGCCCTGCATTTTTGCTGCTAAGGTGCTGGAGCTCTGCTATCATCTAGCCTAGACATCTGCAATTGATATGAAAACTTGGTCTAAGACAGCCATGCTAACCCTTCCCCATTTTGTAGGGATGCCAGTAATTTCTTCTCAGACCCCCCTTCTCAGACCCCAGTCTGTGGCCGTAAGCAGAAAATTTGGATTTAACAAAAAACAAACCAAATGTGGATTTAACAAAGAAAAGCACAGTCTTGTCAAAATGGGCCTTCTTACAACATGTCAGGGGAATGCTCCGAAATTACTCTCTTCAGAATCTCTGTGAGAAAAAAAAAAATTGTTTTCTTTCACACAACAGTAACAGTGTGAATTGTGTTGAATTACGACAGAAGGGGTCAAGAAAGATACCAGCAAATGTGATATTTAGAGTGAATGAAGATTTTTTTGCAGATATGGTGTGTGACATTCTAGGTATGACAGTTGAATGATGACTGTTCCATCACTGGTGTCCCCGTTGGCCACTGGGCCCAGGGCTCTGCTCCAAGAAACACAGAGAGTGCTGTGTGGCTTCTTTGTTGTCACTGGTATCAAGAGAAGTTGGGGGAAAAGACGTTCCCCTGGAGCCTCTGTTTTCCAGTGCTTCCAAGGAACTGCAAGAAACAGAAAGAGACAGAGACATGCACAGAGAGAAGTTTAATTAACTGGCAACATAAAGTTACCTCTAATTTCAAACCCCTTAAAATCTCTGGCAGGGCCCCAGAGAATGGTGGGGCTGACAACACAAATGACATAGCTGGTGAGTGGTCTGTATCCTACAAATAAGCCCTGCTGGCCCCCAAGACATTTTTTCTTATAACCCCAGACTGTTCCACAAAGTGATGTCTATAAAAGATCTGCTGTCACACCAAAAGTGTGAGTCACAGATCTTTGCCCGTAGTTTCCCATATGAATGGTGACATGGTCCTAACAGTATCTGCCAGTAGTAGAAAGCTCAGACACTGTAGGAGACACTTGGCCACACACATACCCTCTACCTCCAGCAGCAAGATAGTCCTCATGGCACCGTCAGACTCTGTGCTCTGCCCCACTCCACCTTGCACCCAGGCCGCCCTGCTGCTACTTCTCCCACTGGTCTGCTTTGCCAGCAGCCACTCCTTCAAGACTCTCGCATGACCACCTCTGCCTGTCCTTGCCTGTTGCCTGGAGGCCACCTCCATGACCTTGCTCTGCATGCACCTTCACTCATAGAGCAGTTGCTGTGCTGTGTGATGCTGGTGGCACACACATCTACATCCTCTCCAGATCTGGAAACTAGTCCTAACGTTCCATGGTGGAGGCTTTCTGGTCTGGGCTGACTTGGCTGTGCTGGATGGTCTCTGATGGCCTCTCTTGCATTTCTGGGGCCTTGGCTGGAATGGTTGGGATCATTGGGACCACTTACCATCTAGATTGACCCAGCCTTGTCCACATGGTGGTGGAAGTTCCTAGCACCAAGACAGGGCAAGACTCAATGTGCAAGCACTTTTTAACCTTCTCCTTGTGTCACACTTGCTATTGTCCCATTGGCCAAACAAATCACATGATGAAACCTACACACACTCAAGAAGGAACCATTGCAGAGAGGCATTAACAAGCCAGGACCACTCAGAGACAGACAGACTAACCCAAGAGTCATCATGTCTCTTATTTTCCTATCTCAGATGGTCCTCAAGTATCTCCTTAATGAATGAATAAATCTGCTGATACTCTAACATGAATAAATATAACCAATTCTTTTTTATGTTAAAATAAATGCTTCATTTATGATTGATAAAATCTTTGGGATCAGATCAGACACACTAAACAAGTGCTTAGAAGGAGGTAAGTAAGCTTGATGGGAAACGTAGAACTTGCGTGGGGAAGGGAAGGATGTTTGCCATCAGGAGAGGCAGAAGGAGCACTGTACATGTGAAGCATCATGCAGGAGCCACTGAAAGGCAGATCATTTTATTCTGTACATACAGAGTGTGCAGTCAGTCAGGGATCTAGCCGCTCTCGATCCACTCACTACCTGCCTTTCACTCCCCTGTTCTGAGCCAGCAAGCCTGAATCTAGATAATCTACAGACTCTGTGTGGTTCAGCCAGTGGGAGGTATTGGCCAGAGTTCAGAGGGCGGAGGAGGAAGTGATGGGGTATTTCTCCCCTCTTGTTGCAGAGAAGCCACATTTTTGACGGAAATGGCATCCTAGACCACAGCCTATGTTCAACAGCCCCTCCCATAGCTGAGGCTCTCACCTGGTTCCAATATTATCACTTCCTCCTTTTGTCCAAGACCCAAAGGAGATACAAACAGACCAGCTATGTCATTTCTGGGGCCTACTCAAAATGGACATGCCATGCATTGTCAAAAAATTAATCCATCCATGAATGAATGGATAAAAACCATGTGGTACAATGAGATATCACTTTACAACCGGTGAGGATGGCTAAAATTAACAAGACAGAAAACAACAAATGTTGGTGAGGATGCAGGGAAAGGGGAACCCTCTTGTGCTGTTGGTAGGAATGCAAGCTGGTACAGCCACTCTGGAAAACAGTGTGGTGGTTTCTTAAGAATTTAAAAATAGAACTACCCTACGACCCAGCAATTGCACTACAGGGTATTTACCCCAAAGATACAGATGTAGTGAAACGCCAGGACACCTGCACCCCATTGTTTGCAGCAGCCATGTCCACAATAGCCAAACTGTGGAAGGAGCCATGATATCCCTCAACAGTCGAATGGATAAAGATGTGATATATATGTAAATGTCACATTATTATATATTATGTATAATATATATTATATATATAATGGAATATTACTCAACCATCAGAATGGATGAATACTTACCATTTACATCGACGTGAATGGAACTAGAGGGTATTATGCTGAGTGAAATAAGTCAATCAGAGAAAGACAATTATATGGTCTCACTCATTTGTGGAATATAAGAAATAATGAAAGGGACTAAAATGCAAGGGAGGAAACTGAGTGGGGAAAAATTAAAGAGGAAGACAAACCGTGAGAGACTCCTAACTCTAGGAAATGAACAAAGGGTTGCAGAAGGTGTGGTGGGTGGGAGGATGGAGTAGCTGGGTGATGGGCATTAAGGAAGGCACATGATGAGATGAGCACTGGGTGTTATACTATATGTTGGCAAATTGAATTAAAATAATTTTTTTTAAGAAAAACCATGTGGTATATACCTACAATGGAATATTATTCAGTCTCAAAAGGCAATGACATTCTGACAACATGGTTCCACCTGGATGAGCCTTAAGGACATTATGCTAGGTGAAATAAACCAAACACAAAAGGGCAAACAATTGCATAATTCCACTTACACCAGGTACCTAAAGATAGGAAGCAGAATGGTGGTGACTCAAGGGCAGAAGGAAGGCAGAGTGAGAAGCGACTGTGTGAGAGGTATGGAGTTTCAGTTTGGAAAGATGGAGATGGTTGGTGGATGATGGTTACACAATAATGGGAATGTACTAAAAAGTGTAATCATGGATTTTTGAGTAAACATGACTTTTTACTTTAAACAGAAATTATTAAAAATTTCAAGAATGTGAGAGCAGAGCATTAAACCAGGTGTGAGAACCTTCTGAACACTGATCCCCGAGGGATCACACTGACCACAGCCCCCAAGGAAACAGCCCTGGGTAAAGCTTCCCGTTGCTACCACCTATGGAGCTCCTTCTTCCCTGCGGGTTCCCAGAACCGTACAGGGACCCAGAGAGACAAGCCTTTCTCTCAACTTGGCTCAGTTAACCTATGGAGGGTACCATTTTATTCCCCCTCCCTCCCAGGAAACTCAAGTGGATGTTGATATTCTAATCCATGACTGAGAAGAAAAACTCCTCAAGAGAAAACAAGCACAGCACAAAGAAAGTGAGTGGAAACACTGGGCCCTTTTGAAGCTGGTCATATTATTAGTCACAGTCACAGTAACATCTATTCACAGTATAATTTCACCCATATTTGACTTTCACCAGCAGTCCTCTAAAACAGACATTAGATAAAATAGAGTAGGTCTAGATAAAATAGATATCCTCATTAACATATGAGGCAATGGACTTCAAAAAAAAAAGTGATTTTCACAAGGTCACCCAGCTAGAAGGTAACAACAAAATCAAATCTGACTCTTCTGATTTTAAACCTGAAGATCTTTTCACTTGAGCTGGATCAAAAGAGATCAGCTTTGGGAAAATCATCTAAGAAGGTCCCTCCTGTTTCAGAAGGGGCTTACTAGGGTGCCCCCTTTAGGTCCCTCCCTATTTCAGACGGGGCTTACTAGGGTGCCCCCTTTAGGGAAGCACCAGTCCAAAGGTTCCCAAACTTTCTTGGTTTGTGGAACTCTTACTCTCCCAGAAACTTCTTCATGGCATCTCTTGGGTAAAAAGATATCTAGCAGTTCCATTCTTTTAAGTTGTTAGTTACAAAAACCTTAATAAATACTTAAGTCTTCATGTTTCATTGTCTTTTTGGAAAATAATGCACAAATGGAAAGAAAAATAATAATATATTTGTTTCATCCTTAAATAACCCTGTAAGCTTACTCCTGGATATGTATTCCTATTAGGCACTGCACAACCTCTCAAACCTTGGAACCAGGGCAGAGACCACCACTGTCATTTCCTGCTTCACACTGATTTTCATGTAATACTTGCCTTTTATTGCTGCAACTACCAAAAATCCAGTTTTGCAAAAATATGCTGTCTTCAATAGAAATAAAGCATGATCTAATGTTAAAACTGTGAACTGCCTTGACCTAGTCATTCACTCTGTGTCTGATAGATATCACTGGCATCCCTCAAAATTTTAAAATATCTTGTGGTGCCCTGAGTTTTGAGGCACTCCTGGATGCTTCAGTCAGAGTTTGGGAAACATAGCCCTAGATCTAAATTTTGCACTTTGGGAAACAGGATTTCATGTATTCTAACAAGAATTCAGGCTTTATTATTGTTAAAATGTCCATACTAACCAAAGTGATCTAAAGATTCAATGCAATACCTTCCAAAATCCCAGTGACATTTTCTACAAAAATAGAAAAAAATGATCTTGAAATTCATAAGGAACCTCAGAAGATTCCAAATAGCCAAAGCAATCAAGAAAGAAGAACAGAGCTGGAGGTATCACACTTCCTGATTTCAAACTCTATCACAAAGTGATAGTAATCAAAACAAGTATGGTATTGGCATAAAAACAAATGCAAAAATCAATGAACAGAGTCCAGGCATAAACCCCTGCATATGTGGTCAATTAATTTTTGACAAAGAAGTCGAGAATACACCAGGGGAAAGATAGTCTCTTTAATAAATAGTGTTGAGAAAACTAGATATCCACATATGAAAGACTGAAAAATGGACTTTTATACCATATAACCAGTCAATTTAAAGTGGATTAAAACTTGAATGTAAAGTCTGAAACCATAAAATTCCTAGAAGAAAACATAAAGGGTAAGCTCCCTGATATTGGTCTTGGCAGCAGTTTCTTAAATCTGATTACCAAAAAAAGCAAAAATAGACAAGTGGGACTACATCAAATTAAAAAGTCTGCACAGCCGAAGAAACCGTCAACAAAATGGAAAGTCAACCTATGGAGTGACAGAAAATATTCGCAAAGCACATATCTGATAAGGGGTTAATGTTCAAAATATACAAAAAACTCCTACAACTCAATAGCATAAAAACAAATAAGTCTAATTGAAAAATTGGCAAAGGCCCTTAACAGACATTTTTCCAAAGACGATACACAAATGGCCAACAAGTCATGAAAAGATACTCAAAAATCACTAATTTTTGAGGAAATATGAATCAGAATCACAAAATGAGATATCATCCCATACCTGTTAGCATGTTTATTGTCAAAAAAGATCAGAAATAAATGCTAGTGGGGATGTGGAGACAAGGGAATCCTTGTATGCTGTTGGCAGGAAGCTGGTGCGGCCACTGTGGAAAACAGTATGGAGGTTCCAGAAGAAATTAAAAATAGAACTACCATATGATTCAGTAATCCCACTTTCGGGTACATATCCAAAGGAAACGAAATCATTATCTCAAAGAAATATCTGTACTACCATGCTCACTGCAGGGCTATTCCCAAGCCAAGGTATAAAGACAATTTAAGGGTCTGTCGACAGATGAATGAATAAAGAAAATATAGTACATATACACAATGTGATATTATTCAGTCTTTAAAAAGAAGGAAATCTTGCCATTTACAACAACATGGATAAACCTAAAGCACATTATGCTAAGTAAAATTAGCCAGACAAAGATGAATACGGCATGGCATCACTTACATGTGGAATCAGGAGGAAAAAAAAAGTGGAAAAAAGTGGAACTTCTAGAAACAGAGAGTAGGAAAGTGGTTATGAGGGAGTGGAGAATGGAGGAAGTAAGAAAAGATTGATCAAAGGGTCAAACTTTTAGTAAAATGAATAAAATAAGAGGATTTAATATTTAATACGGTGACTAGAAGAATAACACTATATTGTATAATTGAAGTCTCTTAAGAAAGTAGAACTTGTGTTCTCACCAAAAAATTAAATTTTTAAAAGATAAAAGGTAAATACATGAGGTGACAGATGTATTAGTTTGATGGAGAGATCCTTTCACAATGCAAACGTGTATCAAATCATCACATTATACACTTTAAATATAGTCCAGTTTCATTTGTCAATTATCCTTCAGTGAACCTGGAAAAAATAAAATAAATTACAGAAATAATAAAATTATGATTTTAGTATTTATTTCAGGCTCAGCTCTCTTCCCAAAGTCTCACCTCTAAATGTGTATGGGTTCACTTCCCTGCTTGATTATGCACCTGCTACATCCCCCATATATTTAGAAATGACAACACCATTTCAATAGATTACCAGACTGTGACCTTCCACATAGTTACTTTCTTTTTCTCTGGAAAAGCACCAGAATGTTCTGCAGCAATTTTAAAGGATCAATTTTCAGTTTTTATAAAGAGATGAGTTAATTCTTTGTAAGCTTTAGCTTCCATAAATTTAGACTTGGTGCTGTCAGTCTTTTGGAGAAAATACCAGAGAAGTGTGCTTTACATAAGTCACCATTACATAAGTTTTCTTGAAGCTCGGGATATAGAATGACCAGGAAAAATATCTCAGGAAAGCCATTTCCGAACATGTAAAATTGACATGTAAAAATCACCACCATCTTAAAAGAAAAGAAAACAATAAACCAGAGAAATCCTCTATTCTCATCGGAATGGACAAAGATGAGGATCAGGCTCAGTGGCCCGGGGCTCACCTCTCTCCCTTCCTGGGCATTCTGGGATGTGTGGGTCCTGGAATGAGGCTGGTCTACTCTGGAGAGAAGCAAAGGGCATCTTTGCTTCTCCTCTAGGTTCATTTAGGGCAGATTTCATAAGACTGAGAAACCAGAGGCACAGATAAAGGATAAATGTTCACTCTTTTATGGTTTGGATCTTGCAAGTGAAACAAACTATAATGTTTTAAGAAAAAAAGAGACATTTTTAAAAGTTGCTGGGTCACATGACTAGGAATTCAAACTAGAGGACTTAATGCAAATGCCCACCCACCCTCACCACACACACGAACTCCAGCAGCATAGGGCCTCCCATCCAATCCTACAGACTCACTCAGTTTCAAGTCAGATCCTTCTGAAGAGGCCTCTTGCCCTTTATTTGCTCCCGTTGGGCAGCAAATGCCCAGCAGTCAGCAGCATTGTTTCTCTCCCCAGGAAAGCTCTGTCCCTCTCCCCAGTCCGAAATCTGAAAGCTTCAAGGAAATGAAAACCATCTCTTTCCCACAAAGTAATCTTAGGGAAACACAACGAACTCCCTTTTTCCACAACACTTGAAACACCTGGGAGTATTGAATTCCATTGGACCCTTCCATTCTCCAATATTCCACCTGAGAGGAGTGGGTGAGTGAAATGGGTGAGTGCATATCCACACTCCTTAGTCTACACAAGTGCACATGCTATGATCTCAGCTCTTCCATTTCATAGAAAATGCTTTATCGTGTAATCCAAATAGCACATTCTAAGGCAATTATTACATTACAGACTTTCTCCTGGGGAATCACCTTTGCCTTTAATATCCAAGCAAAATGGCACAGTGTAGTTGGAAAGGCAGGTACCAGGAAGTGCCACAGAAGCACAGTAAGCACAGTAATACAGGTGCTTCTGATCTCTCTCTTGGGGGAGATACTTAAGCCCTTGACTGGAAGTCATGGGGACAGAAGAAGCCCTGTTTTTTTTTTTTAAAGTAATATAGGTGCTTCATATTACTCAAC
The DNA here is from genome assembly GCF_018345385.1 of Vulpes lagopus. NCBI lineage: Eukaryota > Metazoa > Chordata > Mammalia > Carnivora > Canidae > Vulpes > Vulpes lagopus. Next base: position 97,953,844 of record NC_054825.1, on the reverse strand, counting down.
AAAATGAATCTTTTTTGAGGGCCTAATACGTAAAAAAAAAAAAAAAAAAAAACTCAACCTATAAAGGTACATAGAATTTTTTTAGGTTATGGTCTGGTTCTCAGGAGCTTTTATAACCCCGTGAGGTGTTTGGTTTTTTGTTTGTTTGTTTGTTTGTTTGTTTGTTTGTTTGTTTTTTCACTCTTGCACCAAATCTCAAAGCAGCAGCAGCACACCATGGGCAGGCAGGAATTTGCCTCCTGTAGAGGCTGGGAGTGCAAAGATAGTGGTCAAAGTGGCTATGGCTAGTCAGGGATGAATCTAGGACTGGAAGTCAGTGCCTCATTCTCTAAAACATGAGGATGGCCTGCAGTAGGAATCATCATAGAAATTAGTAAATCAATTATCTGCTGTTTCTGCAGGCTTTCAGGACCATGTCACCTCCCTTCTCCTAGCTGTGAGCTTTTGTTATCACATTGCACCCACAGCAGGAATTGGCAAAGCTGTAAGTGCAACTGAAACCTCAGTGACATGAGATTTAGCTCTTCTGGGCTCAGTTTCTCCATGAAGAATGATCCCACCAGCATTGCTATGAAGCCTCAGACAAATCACACTGGATTCCCAACAATTTCAGATGAAATCAAGTGAACAATGAAAGTCCAGGAAAGAAAGAAAAAAAGGAGGCATCTTATCACACTCTCAGCAGGGGTGACTGGAAAGACAGGAAGACTCTGCTGTTGCCAGGCAACCCCCTCCCTCTCTGAGCCTCAGGTTGGGGCCCTGACTGTGGGAATGACTTCCTTTGTCCTCATGTGTGCCTCCCTGGCTCCCAAAATGTCCTCTGGCAGCTGAGATCACCCCATGTGTGAGACCAGAATCTCTATCCTGATTTGTGCTACTCTAGAAATATTTATTTCTAAGCTTCTTTCTTTCCCGGGAACTCAAAGCTCTTCTCTGTATGTCATGGATATTATACAATCTATATGCAGACAGCATATATGAACACATTACACATGCAAATTGAGCCAATTCCTTGGAAGTTCTCTGTTCCTTCCTCACCAGCTGCCAGATCTGGCAGGCCAGCTGACACCCAGCCAGACCATTTTATTCAACATTGCACAAAACCAGGGTTTGGCCCCTCTCTTCCTAAGAATCACAAAATACAAAAGCTGGGAAAAGCCAGGGGCGGGGAAGGGGGTCTCTTAGTTCTCTCTTGACAACTCTAGCCCTTTCCTGGGGGTTAAATTAAGCATTTGGCTCCAGCTATTGTAAAACTGTCTTCCTTGTGATGGAGTACTTAACTTGTGACTTTATTCTTTGAGGAGCACTGAAACAGTGTCTAAAGAACAGCTGGAAATATATGAGAAAGAGGGCAGTCTCAGCCTCTGGGGAGAATGTCCATCACGGCTCAAGGTTTCTATGTGGCAGGAATAATTCTCCCATCTGATAGGAAACCTATGATGCAATCTAAGTGTTGCTTGAGATATTGGTTCCCAAGTCTTTCTTCTGGGGGTGGGAGGTCACCCTTTCCTTTAACATCCAAGAAAAATAGCTCCTGCCCATCCCACATTCATTATGAAGCCCAGTACCTCATATCTCCTGGGAGTTTCAGAGGGATTATATTCCTCTTAGTGTTCTCTCTCTCTCTCTCTCTCTCTCTTTCTCTCTCTCCCCCTCCCTCCCTCCTCTATCTTTTCCATTGAATTCTCCATCTTCAAGCAGCATCACTTCACCCTAGGCTCTCCCTCTTCTTTCATTCCCCAAAGCACCATCAACATAAGATTACTGTGTGCAGCACAGTTCCGTGAAGATTGGGATAATGGAGGGAGAATTATAGAATAATTCACCTGATGTGAAATTGAGCATTAGACATCACAGTCCTAGATTTCCAGCCACTGCTGCCACAGATTTTCTCGTGGGCACTTTTTCCATTTATGGTTCTTCCCTCCTGACATTCATAGGGATCCTGTGGACTTCCCCCTCTAGTTCGTACCAATTGCCTCCTCTCTTTCAGGCTATGAGACCCTAATCAAGAAATCCTGCTACCTTGGGCAGCCCCAGTGGCGCAGTGGTTTAGCGCCGCCTGCAGCCTAGGGTGTGATCCTGGAGACCCAGGATCGAGTCCCATATCAGGCTTCCTGTATGGACCCTGCTTCTCCTCTGCCTGTGTCTCTGCCTCTCTGTGTGTATGTTTCTATGAATAAATAAACAAAATCTTTAAAAAAAATAAAAAAGAAATCCTGCTACCTGTAATACAGAAAAAGTTTAGGGTTTTTTCTAAACCTCTTACACCCAGTCAAGTATTGTATTTTCTTCTGGATTAAAAATATTCTATTTGATTCTAACCTAAAAATTAGATTCATATTTTTTACCTAATCTAAAAATTAAGTATATATGTTCATTCTTACTTATATTCATCACTTGAAAAGTCTCCTCAAGAAAATCATCATGGAATCAATCACTTGCAAGATGAGAAGTCTTTGGACAGTATTGCTGCCCAAAACATAAATGGCACCTCTCATCTAGGATGGAGATATGTAGCAATCAGTGTTGCTGTATTTGTTTTTACTAACTTTTAAAATTCCAACTACGTTGTCATAATACTAATAAGATAACTAAAACTCCCAAGAAAGCAAGTCATTTCACGTCTCTCAATGAAGTACAGGTTTGAGGGAAATCTGAAAAATGAAAGAGTAGGAACCAGATGATCTCCAAGATTTCCTCTAGTGAATACTCTTCATTATCTTCTTTTCCCTGCAGACTTGGAGACTGAAGTGGAAGAGGGAAATGGATGGGCAAGAAGCAAACCCAATGGGTTTTAATGCACTGTATGTTGGAATGAATTTGAAAGAATCAACTGGAGAGTTTGTTAACTATAAACATAGCTTGCCAAGTCTCACTTTTGGATATTCTAATTTAGGAAATCAGGCATGAGTTCCGGTATCCACATTTTTAAAAACAAAATAAATTCCGTAGATAATTCTAATGAGTAACAAAGTTTAGGAACTACTTGATTGTATGACAACTGACAGTAATAATGCAAGTTAGAACTAAAATGCAGGTTAAAACAATCTATTTGAATACCAAAGAGGAAAATAATATTAATCTCTTACAATAGATTTTGTAAATGTATAGGGCACAAGACAGCACAAGCTGGCTTTTTCCAAAGACTACATCAAAAACCAAGAGTCTCTCCAAAGGGTGAATTAATTAAATATTCATTAAAATGTAAGTTTCAGCAAACCCAAAGGCAGAGCTACAGTATACCCAAATACATTGCTTTCACTAACAACCAGGTCTCTTTAATATTTGAGTAACCTAACGTAACTCTTTAGCTGGCGTCCCCAACAAGGCATTCTAGGACTATTTAGGACAACTTTGCAAGTAATGTAATCCTTCTGGATTAAAAATAATCCAACCAATACTTCCCATTCACACACAAAAAAACAGAATATATATACTATTCCTATTTATATCATTATTAGGAAAATCTCTCAGTAAAATTTAAAAATTTGAAGCACACACAAACCACAATGTTACTTGAAAGTCTTTACCTTTACATTAGACATAGCAAATATTCATAATTTCTGTAGATCTCAATTTTCCTGAAAATAATAGCAATTTCTTCATTAATGCAGAAAGGAATCATTAGAAAACAAGGAACTGAAAACTGCTTTTGAAAAAAACAAGTAAAACTTTTTTTCAAAATATATTTGTCTAGAGATGCCTGAGTGGCTCAGTGGTTGAGTGTCTGCCTTTGGCTCAGGTTGTGATCCTGGGGTCCCGGGATTGAAAGCCACATCAGGCTCCCTGCAGGGAGCCTGCTTCTCCCTCTGCCTATGTCTCTGCCTCTCTCTGTGTCTCTCATGAATAAATAAGTAAAATATTTAAAATATATATATATATTTGTATTAGTCATCATTGGTTTATAGTAAATTACATCAAAATTTGGTGACTTAAGTCAATACATATTTACAATTTCACATCAAAATTTGGTGACTTAAGTCAATACATATTTACAATTTACAATACATATTTACAATTTCACAATTCTGGAAGTGACTTGGCTGGGTGGTTCTGGGTCAGGGTTTCTCATGAGGTTGCAGTCAAGATGTTGGCCAGGTCATGTGAAGGCTTGACTGGGGCTGGAGGATCTGCTTTTAAGTTAGCTCACTCACAAGCCTAACAAGTTAGACCTGGCTGGTGGTAGAAAGTCCAAACTCCTCTCATTGACCTCTCTATGAGACTGCTTGAGTCCTTACAACATAGCAGTTGGCTTCTTCCAAAATGGGACAATCCAAAAGTAAATAAGACAGAAGCAGCCAGGTCACTTATGACCCAACTTTGAAAGTCACACTCTGTCATTTCCATAAAGTCCAACTGGTTGTACAAGCCAGCCTTATTCAATGTGAAGGAGACTCACAAGGATGTGAATATCAGGAGGCAAGAATAACAGGGGACAAGAGGGGTATCCTGAAGACTGGTAACCACGCTGCTTGAAACTAACAACAGACCTCAATAAACACCATATTTTATTGGATCTAAAATACGACTGATTATATAAGACACATTTTTGTTTTGTTTTATGTAACAATAAGAAAGAAAAAATGACCAATATTGGGAGACTCTCCAAATAAGGCTGGTCTACCAAAGGCTATGCCTTCAGTGTGGGAGTAAATGAAAATAAATCCCCAACACAAAAAGGAGCAGCAGAAGTCTCACAAGTCTCAACCTGCACTGGGTGAAGATGGGGGAAAAAAATATTCCCTAGAGAATTTGAACCCAAGCAGGTAGGACTCCCAACTGAGACAACTGTAAATAGAACTCTCTGCAGATCCTCTGTTAAGAAACTTGATTTCAATCCAGGTTGAATGCAATTTCTAGAGACTTTCTAATTTTAAAGGATGTTAAAATGTAGGAAAATAACGCAATTTAACATCAAGAAAGCACAGTAAGTCCTATCAGTGAAGATTCAGGTAAAATGTTCAGAAATAGTTTAGAGTCAGCATTCTTTAGGGCAAGATGACAAAAATGGAATCTTATTTTTGAAAAAAGAACAGAACCTTGGTCCATCTGCTGTGTTCTTTTGGCCAATACTGTGTCCTTTCTCACATTAGTTTTTTAACTCAGCTAATTACAGAAGCAGAAAATGAAGAAAAGCAGAAAGTTAAGATGGGAATCACAGCAGAAATAGGATGAACTTTGAATTAGACCCACTGAGGTCCAGGCCTTCACAGCTTTGTGATCTTGAGCAAGTTGCTTTACCTCTCTGGGTCTCTAGTCATATGACCTTTGGGTAAGGCCCAGGCAGTGATCTGCCTTGCAGAGTTGTAAGAATTAAATATTACAAGTATGAAACATCTAGCATGATTCTCATCATATTTGCTCAACAATGATAGCAATTAGTATGATTGCTATTTAACAGCTTCTAAGACTACACTCCTTTTTTGAAATTTTTTTAAAAGGCCTAACAAGGGCAGCCCCATGTGGCTCAGCAGTTTAGTGCTGCCTTCAGCCCAGGGCATGATCCTGGAGACCCAGGATTGAGTCCCACATTGTGCTCCCTGCATGGAGCCTACTTCTGTCTCTGCCCCTTTCTCTGTGTGTGTGTGTGTGTGTGTGTGTGTTTCTCATGAATAAATAAATAAAATCTTTAAAAATAATAAAAATAAATAAATAAAAGGCCTAATAAACAGGAGCCATAGGCACAAGGGAAGTCTACCTTTCTCCTACTGTTCATGCAACAACGACTTGTAAACATTGATGGGTTTCTCAGTCTTAATTGTACATGGGTCCTGGGCTCAAGGGTTAGTCCAGTTGCACTGCCTAGGCAGCCCTGCTTCCTTCCCAAAGAACTGGAAGGAGAATAGAGCTGGTCCTCAGGGCTGCCTTCCTCCAACCATCACCAAAAGGAGTCCCACTAAGTCTCATCCTAGAGAAGTCACCTTCATTGATTTGGAGTGAATGGCTCTTCATTCTACAAACATTTACTAAGTATCTTCTAAATTCCAGATTCTACATCAGATTGCAAGGACACAGAGTTTAATTAATAAACATGGCCAGAACCTTTTGAGAGGCTGATGATCCTGTGGAGGAAAGGGTAGGAAGAACTAACCATGGCAGCGAAGTGCCCCCTGAGGGAGATGTAGGTGGAGATTGTGGGAACAAGCAGGACATATCGACTGCCTGGCGAGGTCAGGGAAGGGTTCAAAGAGGAGGTGATGCTTGGCGAATCTTAAAAGATGAACAGTATTTTGCCAGAGGGATGCCAATAGGTCTTAGGGGTTCAACATTTAACCTCATTTATTTTTTCCCTTCTCAAGTATGGAATCGATTGAGAAATAAGACATAATAGATGGACCAATGGAGGTCAAAATCTCAGGTTTATTTCTGAGAAAGCCAATCAGAGAACATGGTTCTAGACCTAACCTACAGCAAAAAAAAAAGCAAGCCCCAAAAGAGTAACTTTATGGTGGAGAAACCTGAAAAAAAAAATCCATAAACACAGTATAATTGTGAGAAAAACTTCAGACTAATTCCAGTTGAGGGACTTTCTACAAAATACCTAACCAGTTCTCCTCAAAACTGTCAATGTCATCAAAGCAAGGAAAATCTGAGAAACTGCTACAGCCAGGAGGAGCCCAAGGAGACATGACAAAAAAACTGCAAGGACGTATCCTGGGTGGGATTGAGGAACAGAAGGAGACATTAGGTAAAAGCTAAGGAAATCTAAGTAAACTATGGACTACGATTAGTAAAAATGTATCGATTTTGGCTCATTGGTTGTAATAAATCTCCCATACTAATGTAAGATGTTAATAATAGGAGAAAGGGGGGTACCTGGGTGGCTCAGTGGTTGAGCGTCTGCCTTCGGCTCAGGACATGATTCCAGGGTCCTGGGATCGAGTTCCACGTCAGGCTCCCCTCAGGGAGCCTGCTTCTCCCTCTGCCTATCTCTCTGCCTCTCTGTGTGTCTCTCATGAATAAATAAATAGAATCTTTAAAAAAAAATAGCAGAAAGGATGCAGAGTATAAGGATCTCTCTGTATTATCTTCTCAAATTTTCTATAAATTTAACACTGTTTTAAAAAAATATGGTGTCAAAAAGAAAAACAGAAGGAGCAGGTTGCCAGTGTACCCCAGGCTTCCATCCAAGTGTAGACAGTGAGGTGGATATTTGGGAACAGCAGAGCAGACCCCCTGACTCAGCACCATTGCCCAGGACAATGAGGAAAGGAAACTGAATCTCCCAGACTTGGGAAGATTCCCACTGGCTGTGACCCCCCATTCATGTCACAGAGGCGGCCTCCACACAGAGTCAGAGAAAGGTTGCAAGAGGCCAGACATGTTTCCAGAGAGGCTTTTGGCAGAGCAATCAGCACATGCATGTGGGAACTAAGCCTCCTGGACCCAAAGCCTGAGTTCTCCGAACCTCTTGGTTTGGTGATCTGTAAGAGTGAGATGGTGATAGTAGACACCTCAGTGGGCTGACAGCTCAAATCAGATACTACAAGCAAAGTAGGTGGAACAGTCCCTGGTACACAGTCAGGGCTCAACGGGTATAAGCTGTTATTCATTACTCTCATGGAGACATAAGGCCAGGGAAACGGCGCCCTCACTGGCCTAGCAGTCATCGTGGGGCAGGACACAGGGGGCCCGGGAAGCAGCCTCTCCACGGGCAGGGAAGTGAAAGGGAACGGGACGCATCACTGCAGCCCAGTGTGCACATGGGAACTCGGGTGAGATCAGACTGGAGCACAGCTGGACTCGGCCACCAAGCCAATGAAGACCAGGACTCAACTTTTCTAGGGCTAGACAGGAATGTTTAAAGCTATGGTAGGCAGACTTTTTCTATAAAGGGCCAAGGAGTAAATACTTTACATTCTGTGGGACAAGAGGCGAAATCAAGGATATTATGTGTCCTTGTTATATAACTATAAATAAAAATATATGTATATGCATATATATAGTTGTGCATATTAGGTATACATATATTAGTGTTATATAATGAGAGAAAATTATCCATTAACAAAAGTGGATTTCAAGAAAAATAGCTAGAACAGTTTTTTTAAGATTTTTTTAAATTTTTACTTTTTTAGAGAGAGAGAGATAGTGAGAGAGAGAGAGCACAACCTGTGGGTTGGAGGGGGGAGGGACAGAGGGAGAGGGAGAAGCAGACTCCCCACTGAGCAGGGAGTCCAATGCGAGGCTCAAGCCTGGGCCCCTGGAATCATGACCTGAGCCAAAGGCAGACACTCAACTGACTGAGTCACCCAGGCACCCCAAGAACAGTTATTTTTGAACACCATAGGTATTTGAAAACAACTGAGTCTAGTGCAATTGCATAGCCAAATTCCACCCCATCTCAATTGCCAAGCCTCCTGTGAGCATAGGTTTCAAAATTAAAACAGCCAAGGTAAATTGTGGGATTCTTTGGCCTACAATTGTCAGCAAAATCATCCTCAGCAACTACTGAGTTAGAACATAGTGCTTCAGGTTTACTCTCCTATGCACTATAATTTGAAGTCTTTGGAATAGCTGGTTAATAAAAAGTAAAATGAAATGTCCCAGTATGGCAGAGGGGGCGGCATCCCAAATGCTGTCGAGTCACAATCACAACACTACAATTTATAATGCACCAAGCAGCAAAGCATCACGTGAACTCCTGTCAACTGCTGTGCTGTTATAGCAGAGAGCCGCCAGAGACAACAGGTGGACAAGTGGGCGTGGCCAAATGGGCATGGCTGTGGTCCAATAAAACTTTATTTGTGGATACTGAATTTTGAATATCATGTCATTTTTCCATGTTGTGAAATGTCATTCTTCTCTTCATTTACCCCCCAACCATTTGAAATTGGAAAAACTATGCTTAGTTTCAGGATCCTACCAAAACAGGAATCACACTGGATTCTGCTCACTGGCCAGACTACCCAATCCTGTTTTTTATTTTTTTAATTTATTTTATTATTTTATTTAAATATAATTTTATTATTTTTTATTATTTTATTATTTTTTATTATTTTATTGAAATATAGTTGACACACAATGTTACAATAGTTTTGGGTGTACAAGGTAGTGATGCATTATGCTGCGCTCACCAGAAGTGTACTCACTACCTGTCACCATGCAATGTTATTACAATACCACTGACTCTATGCCCTGTGCTGTGCATTTCATCCCCATCAAACCCACTTCTCTTTTAAAGGATGGTCCTAAATAAACACTGAATCCTATCAACTCATTAGCAAAACACATACCTAAAGCCTCTTCTCTTCATGTTTGAGGGCTCACGGACTCTCTGTCTCCAGGCTTGGGAAACCCCTCCAAGTGACTCATCCATTTTCTGGTACCATTTGCGACATCTCATCCCTCCTTCGACAGCAGGTGCTGTCTCAGATGGCAGCAGAAGGAAACTCAGAAAAATTCTTATCATTCTAAACTGAGGGGATCCCAGGCTCCTGCCACCAAGGAGAAAGAGCTTCTTTTAGCCTCATGAGTATTGCCAGGACTTAATGAGCTCAATTCAGTTGCTATAACTCACTTGAACAGCATCCCCCATCTATGCAAGGTGTTACGCTAGACGGATGCTCTAGGCTCCCAACCTCCAGGAAAGGGACTTGCAATATGCTGGAGGAAAGTGACATGTAGACCACTAAGTATGTAATACACTATGGAAGCACTGCATCCCATCCACAGTTAGGTAGCCTTCGACTTGTAATCGAGTTGGTTTGTATATTGAAAGGAGTTTTGAAATGATAACAATAACTATAGGTGCTGCCATCTACAAACTGGTGCAAAATGAGGCATGGGTGCTGGATGAAAAGGGAAGAGGACAGGAAAGGAGAAAAAGGCCTGGAGCACACTCTCCTTCATCAATACCGAGCCTCGGAACTGGCCCAGGGGTGAGGGTTCAACTCCTTTGACAGAGAAGAGGAGTCCACAAAAGTGGTGGGTCTTCCAAGTCCACACAGCTGGCAACTGCACTTCATTGTTCCAGGCTGAGAAGTACAGGTTGGACAGACTTCTAGGACCACACTGGCTGAAACCACAGGGTTGACACTAGTTCACACTGGCAGTCTTGGGTTCCTCCTACTTAAGAAAGTAGGAACTGGGTTGGGTGCCCAGTAGAGTCTTATGTGTATTTTTTCAATGTAGGTAATAGCACCCTGTTCACTCTTAAGAGTCTCTGGCTGCACATCAATTAAATGGTCACCCTACAATTTGGTCTGCTACTGGAGGTAAAGAACTTAATTTTCTGGACATGCCTGCAAGTGTCTGCCAGCCACCAGGACAAATAAGAGGGCAGGTGTCCTTGACCCAGCTGGAAGACTGCAGGCCCACTGGGATGGCCCAAAGCATGTGTTCAATCATGCATTTTTTTTTTCATCCAGCTCTTTCCCAAAATATTGGTCAAGTTCAAAGAGTCTTTTTTTTTTTTTACACTATGCAGTCATGTTCTCTGTGCGCACAAAGCTCACAGTTCATTTTCAAACTAAACCAGTTCCAGACCAAGAGCAGACTAGGTGAAGTGCAGGCCACACCATTCAGTACATCTGTACCTGCCCCTTAGAACAGCCCACACCCTTCAAACAGTCCTGGAGAGCAGTGACACCAAAGCTTGAAAACCCTTTAATCCTTGAAACTCTGGCTTGACGTTGGGTACTTTTTGGGAAACCAAAAGGTTAGAAATGTTCAGTGTTGAAGATACTTGGTGTTGAGCAACAAGTATGAAAGTCTGGACAGAAGAAAGTAAAAGGTAAACATCAAATGGTCCCTGGAAATACAGTGTGACCCTGAGCATCCTGACATTCAGTCAATAAAGGGAGGAAAGACAGTGGGTGACATTGCTTTCAGCAGGTTACCCAAAGCATGAAATGAGGGCTTCCTGGGGGTATGGTAAGTACAGAATCCTGATCTCTATCCAAGAACCTGAGAACAAGGTCAGAAGCTACATCTCTAAAGACCCCAGACTATTCTAATACGCAACACATGCATGAAAGAAACTGATTTAGAACATTCTGTCCATTCTCTTTGTACACTTTATACTACCTTGTGGTTGCTTAATGGGCATTTTCCCAAGATCCTTGAAGACAGATTTTGATAAATAGTGGAAAGGATCAATCAATCAATCAGTCAAAGAGGGGCAAAGGAAAGTAAGGGAGGGAGGAATCAATCATGTGAACATCAATCTCTAGAAGAATTTCAAGTTGCTCTATAATGAATTGCCTTCTCCCCCTCAGATAACACAGCTGACTGGGCTCATGGAATTCAGAATGTTCCCCTGGTATTGTTCTGGTGGGTTACAGGCCTAATCTCTCAGTGACCTCGACTTCTGCTTGTCCTGTTTGCTCCAGTATGCCATCATATATCTTTTTCTATTCATGCCATCCATGATGCAGAAAGGATTGGGAACCACAGAAATTATTTCACCACAAACGTACTTGTTAGCCTTCCAATCAATATTAAGCACCCAATTCTAATGAGGGGGTCGGGGGGTAGGTGCAGGGACTCCACACAAACAAGTAACTCTCCCACAACAACTACATATTATCAAATTCAACTCAATTCTGATGCTGTCTACCTAGAGATAGCAACAGATCCCACAGGTTAAGGACTCAGTCCACAACACTGCCCCCTGCCCACCCTCCACACCTGCTTCAAATGGCAATTGCAAGCCCAGGTAGTCAGCTGTGCTTCTAACTGACCAGCTATGGATAGAGCTTCCAACAACCCCCCACCCACCCACCCCCTTGGATTCTGTTGATTTGCTAGAGTTGCTCACAAAATTCAGAAACATTTTACTTCATAGATTAATGGTATATTGTAAAATAATGTAACTCAGGAACAGCTAGATGGAAGAGAAGCATAGGGCAAGGTAAGGGGAAAAGGCAGAGCTTTCATGCCCTCTCTGAGGTACCACTCTCCCAGCAGCTCCCTATGCTCACCAGTCTGGAAGCTCTCCAAACTCTGTCCTTTGGGTTTTTATAGAGGCTTCATTACACAGATGCGATGGATTAAATTATTGGCTATTGGTGATTGATTCAACCTTGAGCTCATCTCCGACCCCTGAGGTTAGGCGGTGGGACTAGAACATTCTGACCCTCTAATCCCATGGATAGTTCCTCTGGCCCCCAGCCCCCATCCCTGTGGTTACCTGGGGAGAGGTGGGTACTTTCCAAAAGAGACATCATCAAGAAGATCAGAGACGTCTTTATTGTTCCCATCACTTAGGAACTTTCAGGGGTTTTAGGAGCTCTGTGCCAGATATGGGGATGAAACCAAATATATCATTTTCATTATAAATCACAATATCACACCTACCTTCTCTTTCACTGGTTAATTTTGCCTGGAAAGTGCTTTCGGTTTGCTTGCTATTGAGTGGGGCAGGGAAGCAACCTTGTCATATCCACGTGTTCTTTGTCAAAGTCCAACAATCAATTCCAGACTGGCTTATCACCAGAACAGATGGAAGGCTGTGTGTCTGCCCCATAGCTTCGCTTCAGAAAAGGCTGAAGCTCCCACACTACTCTGACCTGAAAACCTCGGATCTTATGCCTCTGTGCCATGTTTCCTGGAGGCTTCTGGGGTGTCAGCAATAAAAAGGCAAAGCGTGGGTGGGGGAATCGGAGTGGAGGAGAGAACAGGAGAATAGAAAGTGCTGAGATGCTGCTTTTGCCACCAGCTGCTGCACTTCTGCAGCTCAGTCTCATCAGAAGATCTGAGAAGCCAACACATTTCAAACCTTTTATGTCTCTGTGAACTGTACAGCCCAAGGAGAGAAAATGGATGTGATTTTTTCCCTGTGAGTGAATCATTTTAAGACCAGTTTGCCCTTTGGAGGCACCCGAGTGTGACTCCAGAAGGTGTGTGAGGCTATATTTAACCTCAACTCCAAACCCAGACCTCAACTGTGCTGTCAGGGTGGGCTGCTTGGCCTAGGAACCAGCCAGAATTGGCCTTGCCTCTCATCCATGGTGGGGTCAAGCCAGGCCAAACCTTCTGGGAGCCCTCTGAAGGATATTTTTTGGCAGCGATGCCACAGACACTCCTTTTTCCACAGCGAGGGCTGCAGCAGGCTAGCAGGCATGTCCTGGCCTGTTGTTTTCCCTGGGGAAAGAGAAAGAAGGCCATATGCTAACTTCTTGTGGGCTTACATAGCAGAGTCAGAACATATGTCAAGAGAGTTATGGAGATGCTGCCCGTTTAGCACAGCCTTTGTCCATACACTTTTTGGAGAACAAAAAGTCCCTATTAATTCAATCCACTTTCCTGCACTTGCCAGACACCAGTCAGCCCCCTGATGATTCTATCAAGCGTTTCTTTGTTGACTAGAGAAGATTGTGGGCCTTTCTTCATCTCTTTCAGATAGTGAGGGCCAAATGTTATCTATCACCATGGACGATAGCCTAAAAATATGGGCTATAACTATACCAGTTTTCTTTTTTAGTTAGCTGTAAAAAAAATAATTTTCTCAGAATGATGAACATTGCAATGGTGAGTGGTAATGTCTGCCTGGTAATGTCTCTACAAGAGGAGAGATCCACATTTCCTGATGAAGTCCTCCCTCAGATATATATAGATGTATCTTGTTAGATTGTTCTTAAAATCCCATGACTCTGAAACAAAAATTGAAAGCCAAATTGTTACTGTGTGGTACAAGGTACAATTATAAATTAGTTTCCTCTTTCTTCTTATTAGACATATTTCCGATGTTCTAAGAAAAGCACTTAATATCACTATAATCTGAAGGAAGGAGCCATGCTGTCCTGACACTGGGAGAGCTATAAGCTATGCTATGCAAATGAATTAACTTAGTGATGGGTGCTTTGTTAGTGGTAGGCATGAAGGCAACATCTCCATGAATCCGGCAGTTGGAATCCAGCATCAAGAAGTCTTCTACTACATGGGTGGAGCTGTCCTCCCTGGTGAATATGCCTAAACCCTAAACCTACCTGGGCCTGAGCTAGATATGGGAGTAGAGACCGGTGAGATATCTCTTATAAATCTTATTAAATGCCTTATTAAACCCTTATTAAAGGGTTCCAGAAAACTTCTTAAAAGTTTGAGAACGTCTTTCTCCAAAGAAGACATACAAATGGCCAACAGACGCATGAAAAAATGCTCAATGTCACTCAGCATCAGAAAAATACAAATCAAAACCACAAGATACCACCTCACATCAATCAGAATAGCTAAAATTAACAACTCAGGAAACAACAGATGTTGGTGAAGATGCAGAGAAAGGGGAACTCTCTTACACTGTTGATGGGAATGTCAACTGGTATTGCCACTCAGGAAAACAGTATGGAGATTCTTTAAAAAGTTAAAAATAGAGCTATCCTATGACCCAGCAATTTTGTTACTAGGTATTTATTCAAAGGATACAAATATAGTGATCTAATGAGGAAACTTCACTGCAATATTTATAGCGTCAGTGTCTATAATAGCCAAAACATAGAAAGAGCCCATATGTCCATTGGGAGATGAATGGGTAAAGAACACGTGGTGTATACATACAATGGAATATTACTCAGCAATCAAGAAGAGTGAAATCTTGCCATTTACAATGACATGGATGGAAATAGAGGGTATTATGCTAAGTAAAATAAGTTAGTCAGAGAAAGACAAATACCATAATTTTACTCATATGTGGAATTTAAGAAACAAAACAGATGAACATAGGAGAAGGGAAGGAAAAATAAAATAAGATAGAATTAGACAGAGAGACAAACCAGAAGAGGCTCTTAACTCTAGGAAACAAACTGAGGGCTGCTGGAGGCGAGGTGGATGGGATGATGGGGTAACTGAGTGATGGGCATCGAGGGGGGCACTTGAAGTAATGAACACTGAGTGTTATATGCAACTGATGAATCACTAAATTCTTCCTCTGAAACTAATAATACAGTATATGTTAATTAAATTGTATTTAAATAAAGACATTTTCTTAAAAGTTTGAGAATCTTAACTTTAATGAGAGCTACCATCAACCATCCAGTCTTGGCAAAGTGATCTGGAAACAAGATTTGAAGAGAAAGAAAGGGAAATAATAAGCTGCTTTTGACCCATCTGATCCTGTCTTTGGTGCATAAAGTGGTTATTGTCAGAAATCACTATGGGACTTGCCCCAGACTGGCTTAGCAAGTCATTTCTCCAAACTGTAGTTGCCCTGATTACAAATTGAGGACAGGGGACAGAGTAAGTGTTTGGATCTTTCTAGGTAGATCTATTAAATCACATAGACTTTGGGCACCTGGGTGGCTCAGTCAGTTAAGTGTCTGCCTTCTGTCCAGGTCATGACCCCAGGGTCCTGGTATCACGCCCCACATCAGCTTCCTCTCAGCAGGGACTCTGTTCCTCCCTCTCCCTCTGCTCCTGCTCTCTTTCTCTCTCTCTCTCTCTTGCACATGCACACCCTCTTTCTCTAATAAATAAAATCTTTTTAAAAAATAAAAAAATAAATAAATCACATAGGCTTCAAAGAGGAAGCTAATGAGAATATTCCCTTTTGCCAGCTTCCTGTTTTGAGCTTGAACAGCATATCCTGGACTAAGGAATATTCAAATATTTAGTGAAGTAGAAATGGCCACTCGGTATCTCTTCAGTCCAACATTTTTCTAAGGACTTTCATATATTATAGTCATTTTGAACAGATTATAAGTAGACTTTCCCAGAGTCTTTGCAGCTAGGGTTTCCGAAGGGATTAGGATTTACCACTCAAATGCATTCCTGTAAGCCTTGAAGGATGACCTGAGTTAAGTGGGGAGGGAGGTGGGGCTCACAGGCAAGGTTCAGTTTTGCAGCCAACAGGTTTGATGGTAGCTTTTGATCCCAGGATCAAGGCTGGGATGGTGTGTCTCTGGAACCAGTATTTGCAATGGCTACCCTCTGAACCTTGGAGTATGACTAAGGGATAGGACCAGAAGAGCCTGGCACTTGCTACACTGGTTTGCCGATTCCCCAGATTCCTGAAGTTCCCTTAGTCTCTCTGTCCTGCATTCTTGTTCTCCTGAGAGTCATTCCTGGGAGCCCAGCCTACAATCCCACTCCTTTAGCCCTTCCGACAATTTTATAAGCAGCTAATGCTCTGTATTAAATCCCTTTCTGCTTAAAATAGCTATAGTGGGCTCTTTATCTGCAACTGAACACTGAGTCCCAGTAGAGACATGCTGGACACCCACTACATGCCAGGTTCTGTGCTACCCGAGAGTATACAGACATTAATGCATCCGTATTGAGCACCTCCTGCGTGCCAGAGATCACTCTGATAATCCCTTTCCTTCAAGACCTTATTGGTGATAATTACATTTGGATATGCATAAAAATAATGACAGATGGTACATTATGATGCAACCAGTTAGTGTTATAAGAGGAGATCTAAATACAGTTATGGAGGAGCAGAAAAGAAAGAGCAAGAGTTGGATAGGCATCAGAATTGGGGTTGCACACCCCCTCAATGTCAGACAGCTATCAACTGCTGCTGGCCTGCCTCCCACCTGCTGGGGCTTACCATCTTCCACTCCAGCCAGCTTGGTCTTCTCATGATTCTCACCTCTCTGTCTTTGCTCATTTTAATCCCCAACACCTTGAGAATTCCTCTTTGCCCACCAAAAATTTCTTTCTCATTCATCTCTACTTTCTCTGAATTCCTACAGCACTGGAGGGCTGTACTCAGTTTTATACTCAGTCTTTGTCATGTGGGGCTTAGAGAGTTTGTAACTGTCCCCAGTCTGCTTATTCAGCCTCACTAGCCCTTGGAAACAAGGGGACTGTGCACCAAGCATGTGGCAGTTGCTGGATAAACGAGTGGGTAATATGATTTGTGAGTGGCCTCCACTTCATGATTCACCTGCTTATTCGCAAGGCCCTCACCCTTGCTGGCCTGAGATGAGATCAACAGAAATAGGAGTTCAAGGAAGATGGGGGGACCAGTTTAAGAGCAAAGAGAGGACAAGAAAGGAAGGAAAAAGTACAAGTAATACACAAGAAAGCAAATGGAAAAGGGTAAGGAAAAAATACTTTGCACCTGGCTGGCTCACTCAGAAGAACACGTGACTCTTGATCTCAGGGTTGTGAACTTGAGACCCATATTGGGCGTCAAGCTTACTTTAAAAAATAAATAAATAAAAACAAAAAAACTTTGCCGCTTAGGCTGAACAATACTTTTCTGTCTTCATTTGGTAGCATTTCCATCCTATGTGGTACAGTCTGACTTTCTAAGTGCCCATTCAGATTATATGAGTCATGTTGGATTCTTTTGATGCCCACATAAGTGTAAAAACAGAGTCCAAGTTCCCAAGAATGCCCCCAAATTAAAAACCCCAGCCTGCTATTTGTAATCCCCCTCAGCTAAGGCTGTGCAAGGCACTGGCATTTTCTAAGCATCTGTTATAGTTCTATCATCTCAGTACAAAAAACAAAACCCTATCCATCCTTTTCTATCTGCCATACTGCTAGGAAAATCAATCTGCCTTTCTTCCTCTAGTAAGCTCAGAAAAATAGAATACTTCTCCTGGGAGCAAACTGGGGTTTGGAAGGCTTTGCAATATTTATTTAATCTACTCATCCTTCACATATGCCCATACAGTGTAGTATATTTGACCAATGAAAAGATCTTGTCGGCAGCTGACCTGCATAGTATGAGCATGGATAAATTCTAACCAGCACATGGAGACACATGGATCTTAAATGGGTCCAAGATTTTTTACCTTAGAACTCAGTGGCCCTTGCTTTTAATACAGAGTATTGCTCATGCTATTGTGATTCTTCCCCAGGGACTCTTCCTAGACATCATTTATTCACCTAGGTGCTCCCAAGACACAAGTTACTCCCTTGATGTTTGGTACTCCAGGAAGGCATCCTAACTCTCTGATGCCACTAGAGACTCATTCGTCACATGCTTCTGATAGTTGCTCTTGAGAGCAGAAGGATACCACGGAGTTGTACTCATGCACCAAAGGTGAGGTGGTTCCCAGGTGGTTCCCATCCCCCAGGCACACTGGGCCTTGCCTACTGGCCCCCTTTAAATTTCCAGCAGGCCACCCTTTACCCACCAGGGGTACTTCCCCTGGGGTTTTCATAATCAGTTCAGGTAAATATTTCCCTCATTTGTCAAACAACAAAAAGAAACAAATAAAACCAAGCACCAACAATAAAACCCAGGCCCAGATGGACTTAATACCTCAGTAAAGGCCATACTGCAAGATAAGATCCAAACCCTCAAATTCTTTAGGAGTTCCCCATTTGGATAAAGTGAACACATTACAACATGCATGTGAAGCTCATTGTGACCTGACTCTCCGCTTTACCCCTCTTGCCTCATGCTGACACCTCCAATCACTGATATCCAAACTCGTGGTACCCATTCTAGCCAGACACTTGAGTTGTCCCATTCCCTTTGTTAGAACATCCTTCTCCAGTGTCTAATCCCACCACCTCCTATACCTTCTCCTGACTTATTCCTACTCATCTTTGGGGTCTCAGCATCTCATTTATTCAGTGAGCCAACCCACAGGCATCCTGCTAGTATTTACGCTCCATGCACCACACCAGGTGCTAAGGATATGGCAAGGAACAAGTGGATCTGGTCCCTGCCCATCCAGAGTTTGTAGCCCAGTGAAGAGTCACAATTTAACAGGCAGTAATAAGATGCTGAGACGTGGTGTAACAGAGTGTATACTCGGGCTTCTCCAAAAGAGTCAGAACCAATAGGCAAGAAGAGGTGTGTGTGTGTGTATAAAGAGATTTACTATAAGTAATTGGTTCGCATAATTATGAATGTGGACAAGTCCTAAGATCACAAGTCCTCACTCATAGAGTGAGTCAGGAAGCTAGAGATGCCTGAGGGCCAATAGTTTCATTCGAGTCTAAATTTGAAAGCCCAAGAACAGGACAGCCAATGGTATAGTTCCTGCCCAAAGGCCAGCAGGCTAGAGATCCAGGGAGAGCCAGAGTTTCAGTTCTCATCCAAAGGCAGGCATATACATATATACATACATATGTATCCTATTGGTTGTTTCTCTGAAGAACCCTGGCAGGCAATATTTGAGAATCATGGATTAAGGGTCGAAGATCTGGATTTGTCCCAATTCCATCATGGACCAGCTCTGGGAACTTCAGAAATTTCTGGGAAGGCCTAAAATTCTCTACAGAAATTCTCTCCAAGCTTTAAATCCCTGTCTATAAAGTGACAATAAAAAATTCTTTGTGAGAAGTCACACCGGCCCTGCCTACCCCATAGAATTCATGTGTGTATCAAATGACACAGATGAAAATATGTTTTTGACACTAAAATGCCACCCTGATATCGGTTATTAAACTCCAAGGGCGTATTTTTTACAGATGCTAGGCAACTATTTCCTTTCATTCACACTTTGCACAATCGGCCTCCAGGTGGGACAACAAAAAGAGGGCTCTGGGCTTTAGCTGCAGCAAACGAAAAGGGCCTGGCCTGAGGCCACTGGGAGTCAGGTCAAGGAGGTAATCAATACACTGCCGCCCGGGCTGTCCTTGAGGAGGCATGGGAGGGACACGGGACATGGAGGGTACCTCGGGCTCAGTGTTGGCATGGAGACGGAGGAAGAAGGTGTGTGCCTTGGGTCGGAGACATGCGACCAGGAAAGCGACAAGCAGCACGGTGGCTTCTGAGCCTCCCTAGTGCTAGGCAGGCTGGTGGCCCAGGACACGGGGCCGGTGCTGGGTGTCCCCAGGCACAGCTGAGCGGCCGCCGTGGAATTGCCAGATCCAGCACAGCAGGAAACGGGCCTCGGAGATATGGGCCATCTGCCCATGTGGCAGGGTGTCACCTGGGAAGTGTGTCCCCAGCGCGGCCTCCCTGGGTGTGAGCAGCCCGAGGAAGGGAAGGGGCAGCGGGGGGGGGGGGGGGGGGATTGGAGTGGCCGGCCGGGGCCTGCGGGATCCAAGAGGCTGTCAGCCAGTGCGGCTCCTGCGGCCTGACACTCGCTCCAGGTGTCCCCCTGGCTACCAGCACGGAGGCCAAACTGCGAGTTATGCGGAGCTACTCGCTCCGGTTGCCTCGGGTGACTCTGCCTTTGCTCCTGCCCCGTGCACTACGGAGAGCTCAGCAGTCATCATCAGAGGCTTCCCCAGGCCTCCGCCCCATCACCTTCTTGCCCCACATGGCACCACACCTGTAGGGCCACCAGGCCATTTAGCATTCTCCTGGTCTTCCAGGATGCCAGCTTGTATCCAGGCCAACAGACTGTTTCTGAGAACAAAACGCTTTCTTCTCACATTCAGCAGAGCTGCCACAGTCCTCTAATACTGTAATTATAATTTAAAAAGTGTTCAGTATGAGGGCACCTGGGTGATTCCATTGGTTAGGTGTCAGACTCTTGACTTCAGCTCACGCATGATCTCAGAGTCATGAGATCAAGCTCCAGGTCAGCCTCCCTGCTCAGCATGGAGCCTCCTTAAAATTCTGTCTCCCTTCCCACTCTGCCCCTCCCCTCCCCTCATAGGGCCTCATAGGCTCATAGGTGCATGTGCATATGCTCCACTTGGGTGCTTTCTCTCTCTCTGTCTCTCTCTCTCTTAAAAAAAAAAGTGTCCAGTGTGACTGACATGAGCTTATTTGACACCCGACTGCCCCACAGCCTGAGAATTCTTCATTTTCTCAAAGCTCCCTACCATATATTTTCATCATAAATATTGATCTCATACTCACCCCCTCAAGACTTGTCATACTTTTATATTTTCAAGACTGTTCTGTGTTAATATTTTCTTTCTTTTCCAGGATTACCTCCATTCCCCATATGCTCTTCCCCCTGGGTAGTCATAAAAATCAAAAGCCTTAATCAGTATGCACCATTAAGTACGCCAAATAGTTCAAGCACGTTTATGGCTATGTGTCCAATGGGCACTGCCTACCCCATTTGTCTCCATAATGGCATCTGCTCTGGATGCCACCTCCCAGAGGCAGAAGACTGTTTCCACACTGCACCCCTGCCCAGGCCACACTCAGGTTTCTGGAAGTAAGATAAGTCTCATTCTATAATTCTATAGAATTCTTCAAATATAATGGGTAAACATCTGAGCTCAAGCAAGAAGTTCCATAGTAAAAAGAAATGATCCATGTTTGCACAAGCGGCATGTCAAAAGGAAGGAAGGGAAAGAAGAAGGGAGGGAAGGAGGGAGGAAATAAGTCATCACGGACTATCAGGCAGGAAAGGGAGATGACAGATATTGTGCTTCTCCAAAATCACCTTGAGTATTCGATAATATCTGGTAAGTTCAGAGGCACGGACAGCCTCATTGCCAGTAGTCGCCAGAACAAGGCCAGTCTCTATGCCAACAAGATGGCCAAATCCAGCTGGCATAGTAGGTATGGCCCTCGAGTTAAAAATGGTTATTGCATTTTACAGGGTTGTAAAAAAAAAAGTGGCAGTGGGGTGAGAGGAAGTGGCAAGAGCCTGTCGAAAGCTCTGTGGCCCACAAAGCTTAAATTACCTATTATCTCACCCTTTCTAGAAAAAGTTTGCTCTGGACTTTTCCAAACATATCTGATCATCTTAAAACTCACTGTGGACACTGTCATGTGTACGGATCCCTGCCGTGGCAAGCCTGTCATAGCATTGTTTTTATTTTTTTACTTTTATTTTGTAATTTTGTAAAGATTTTATTTATTTGTCTGTTTGTTTAGAGAAAGCAAGCATGCAAGCAGGGATAGGGGCAGAGGGAGAGGGAGAGAGAGAATCTCAAGCAGACTCTGAGCTGAGTGGGGAGCCAGACGTGGGGCTTGATCTCAGAACCCTGAGATCATGACCTGAGCCAAATTTAGGAGTCAGACACTAAACCAGGTGAGACACCCAAGTGCCCCATAGCATTGTTTTTAATCACAAGAAGTGATTATGGCCTACATCCATGAGCAATTGGACACCTCCCTTAGAATAAATGAAGTGGCCATGATTATTAAAACAGGAAATTCTCACATGTAAAAAGCATGGTGCAGATAGAGAAATGGAGTATGATACTATGTATATGAAGTTTTAAGTGTAGTATCACTTGTGGAACTTACATAAGTAGTAAAAATATAAAGGTACGCATGGGAAGGCTAAAGAGCAAATTTAGTTGCCTCTACAAAGGGAAAGGATGGGTCAGCCAGGCCTCCGATTTTATCTAGAATAACAAATAGATAAATAGACAGATGATAGATTGCTATGGACAGAGATCAGTATTCCAATATCATTGCCTAGATTTTTCTGTATACCAGAAATAGTTTATTATAGTGATTTTTTAAAAATGACCGCTGATCTTCTTAATAGATATTTCAAGAAGCCAAAGCCTTTTAGGATTAATACGTGGATCCCATGAAAGAAACTCCATGTTTTCTGGTTCCTTTTCCAATGATGAATTTATTGAGTGATGAAGATTTTAAAAATCAGCTGGCTTTTTCTGATCTTAGGGAAAAAAGTCATCAAGGTCCGTGCTTGATCAAGAAGCTTCTCCACCTCTTCTCCCAGAAATCCTTTACCCCTTGGACTTTCTGGCTGAGAAAAGGAAACATCGCTTCTTTCTGGAAACAGCAGGAAATGCGGGTCAACATCTTTATTAAAAGGCTTTGGACAGGTGGAGCCCAATTCAGGGGAGAGCCAGGAGACATGGCCAGTGGGGTGGTGATGAGCAGCGGGTGGGGAGTTGAGAGACAGAGCAGGCCTGCCCTTTCCTGGCTCACAGCCTCAGCTCGCTGGGAGAGAAAAGAAGGCAAGCGAGACAGCAGGAAGAAATCTACAGATGACGCTTCCAGAGACTGGGCTGCCAGAAAGAGGCAAGACCTGTGAATAAAACCTCGAGGCCAGAGGGAGGTCTCTGCTAATTGGAGTATATAATTTAAGAGATGAACATAGACAAAGCCCTCGAGGGATTGACTGCAGGTTTAATTAAGGATGATCTTCCATAACCTTGTCCTTCATTTAAGAACTCTCTCTGTGAGAAATGCTGAGGAAAAGACAGTTGCACCTCGCTGGATGGATCTCTCCTTCTTTGAACCTTGGATATGAAAGGCCATTTCCCACCTATAATTTGGCCCACTGGGATGGCTATTGGATTTAGGATGGTTGCTCAGCTGCCACCTCCATACCCCAGCCAAATGTGACCCCAAGAGGGAGAGATAACACAAATACATTTCAATATTAAAAAGTGGAAAGTCTAATACACAGGTAACGAAGATCAAAACACAAGTTTTTTTCAGGTCCCCTAAGCATCTAACTATAGAATATGAGAGCTTGAGAATTCTGGGGTACAGACACTTGTCCTTCACAGGCTGATGCTCCAGGCTTGCTTCTAAAGACACCTCCTCCTTACAACCTCAGTGCCTGAAGATGTGCCATCCACTCCACTGAATTCCTCTGGCTTCCACACTTGTGGGTTTGCAGAATCAGATGAACCCCAGGAACCAATCAAGAAGGAAAAGGAAGGAGAAAGAACAAGAGTTTTAAGGTTGGTGATCACTATTTTTCCAACTGAAAATGAGCAAGAAAGAGTATTTTGAGTAGCTACATGTAGTATCTTCCTAATTACAGACTAGTAATAAGGCACTTTTTATATAAAAGGCTTATATACGTGCACAATCTATTATTTTATTTTCCTAATTTCTAGATAAAGAGAGGAAGGGGCAAGCACCTAATGAGGTACCAAAATCACATAGAAAGTAAGCAGCGTGATTCCAAGCCCAACACTGTTGAGTGAGGGATTGATGAGCACCACATCTTCGCAGCCACTCAAGCTTCCAATCTAATAAACATACTGCCTTGTTTCTGCAAGTGTTTAGCCAGTGCTGGATCTTTTTGCATTAATATTCATTTGCTCTTTTCTTTGCCTGGAGAAAATCACTTGCCCCAGGATACCATGCTGAGTTGTGACAGATCCAAATGTTCTCATTCTATCAACCTCCAAGGGCCCACCTGACCACCCACAGGAAAGTCAAAATAAAGACCATACCCTTCCTCACCCACTTCCTTGCAGTTTTGTCTCTCACAGCCCCCAGTATATTTTCCTGAACTAGACATTTCTCTGCAATGTTTGCATTGTGTCAAGTGTCTTGTGAACGAAATATTCAGAACAATGAACCAGAATCACAAGCTGCTGAATCTAGCACCCAGGGCCTACCTCAATACATGCTTGGTTTTGCTATTTTTTTTTTCTCAATACTGAGAGATGCCCATACTTTGTTGGGGGAGGCCTATACCACAAGATGGGAGCCAAAAGATACGATGGCCCTACTTCCCTAGCCCAGATAACTGTCCCACTTGGTTTGATTTATAACCACACACAGCTTAACAGAATATGTTTTGTAATCAATCAGGTTGCCCACCTTGAAATAGAAGCTTCACCATCCACTGGATATATGGCATCAGGCCATGTATTCTCTCCAAGCCTCAGTTTCCTTACCTACATAATGGGTACATTATATAGGTAATATATAACTTGCTTCATGAGGCAAGTACAGCTTGAATCCAAGGGCACTAGCATAGCACACTCAGTGAAAGGTAGCTGATGTCGCCATCACTTGTTCAGGGTAAGGTCAGTGATGATGACAGCACCTCTCCCCCAACAACGAAAGCTTGAGCTTGGACAGAGTTTCTCTGCACATAGAGCATGTAGTGGTGGGAGCTAGACAGACAGGACATGCAGAGGCTGGATGCATGCTTCATGGAGCCACCTGAGATGAACAGTAGAAGGGTCATCTTGGGCCTGCTCTAGCCACCTCTAGCCACCTCTGCTTTCCTGGAAAAAAAAATAGACCTCTCCCCCTCTCCCCATTCTTCACCATGTCTTTAGGGATATAGTTTTACCCTCTGCACTCTCAGGGTCTGCCCTAACCCTTCCTGCTAGAACTGGATACTATTTTTGTCCTTTTTTTCACATTCCCCACAGGCACCCTTTGGGGATCAGGGAACTGAGTTTCAATTGACCATCAGCCTCTTCCCAGAGGAAAAATGCCTTCTCTGCCAGGGCCTGTTGGAATCTTCCAGTCGCCCTGCACAGTCACCCAGGCAGGCCCAAGCACACTGTCCAGGCAGTGCAGACCACGCTCAGCCAGCCCTGGACACAGGTGTGAGGTTCACAGAGCCACTGGGTAAGGCACCTTCCACAAATGTGTCTTACTCAAACTGTGTTTCCTCACTAAAATTGAAGATGGTGTTCTTGGCAGAAAGTACTCAAACATGGGGCACCTGGGTAGCTGGATCTGTCCAACAGTTGGTTTTGGCTCAGGTCATGATCTCATGCATTGTGGGATTGAGCCCTCCGTCAGCGTTGTGCTCAACTTGAAGTCTTCTTAAGATTCTCTCTCCCTCTGCCTCTGTCCCTCCCCACCGTACTCTCTCTCTCTCCCTAATATAAATAAATCTTAAAAATAAAAAAAGAAAGAAAATACTCAGACACTATAGAAATGTAACCAATAGTAAGTTATCTCCCCAACAAATGACCCTATACTCTTACCCCAAGATAAAGATTGATGACAATGTATTCTTCTACTTCTTAAAATGTATATAATCATATATATTAATATATATTATTATTGTTAATTATATATTAATGTGATATATTATATAATATAATATATTAATATAATAATATTATTAATATATATATATACACACTGTTTTTAAAAGGTAGAATCTTTTGCCTCTTGAGAACCAACACCATGGATATTGGTGTATCATTCTTCATAAAACTACCTAATGTGCATGAATTGGCTTCCACTTTTCTCTATTACAAAAACACTAATAAAAAAACTTTCTATGTATATTTGTACAAGTATTAGATACATTTTAAAAAGTAGAACTATTGAATCAAGATATAGTAACATTTTATATTTTAATAAATATTTCTAAGTTGCCCTCTTAAAGTCTGGTATCAGTTTATATGCCCACCCTGCTCAGTCTTTTGGCAGAGTCTGACCTTCTTTCAGCCTAGATTGTAATTGTAAATGGGATATTACTCTATTAACATCAAGAGCTGCCATAGGAGATAAATGACATTCAAATGACATTCAAATGACCATTGGTAGGGTCTTCATTACCAACCTTTAGCTAGCCCTCACAATTTCACACACCCAGACTCACACCACCCCAGTAAAGAATTGGACAAAAACAAAGATGACTACACTTTAAGGCTCCTACCAGGGGGTATGTGCTGGTTAGCTTGAAGGAGAATGGATGCCCAGTCGATTGTGGGGCCTCTAGCACAGACGTGGTGGGAGGATTGCAGGATGCTAGAGGAAGGAGGGCAGGGCAAGAGGCTGAAAAGCTCACCAATTGGTGCCTGCGGACTCCACCAACTCTATTAACCTAAGCTTGTTCCCAAGAGGATTCTTTCTTTTGAAAGCCAGGGCCACCATTTAGGAGGAAGACAGAAGGAGCCACGGCATTATTTTTAAAACTTGATATGTAGTATAGTGATATGTAGTAAAGTATGGGCTTTTCCCCTACCCATTGCTCTTAAAACTTCACTCGCCTTCTTGAGGAGACAATCCCCTCTGACAACTATAGGTAATTTAAAAGCTTTTATGGAGCTTTGGGTAGAACCCAATAAAACCTCCAACCTTGGCCAGTTCAATATAAGCATCTGAAAAGTTAGTCATAAAACATCCTTTCCTAATCCACGGCAGACATTAACATTGACTTCTCCAATTACCAATGAATAACCCTCAAGGACTTTTCACTAAAACTGACAACACAAAAATTATGAGCCCCTTAGTAATGAAATTCGTATCTGAGGGAGATATTGGATTGATTATTGGTTAGGATTCTAAAGCCCCTTCATTTCTGCTTGTTTTTCTCTAGGCAGTCATCACTGAATGAACATTAAGCTTGATATTTATTGTTGGCAACAAAATGGGAATTCCATCTCCTTCAGGGTTTCTGCCTTCAGGCCCTGGAGCTCATTAGAAATATGGCTTTGCCTGGTTCACAATTGGGTGGCTGAGCCATTTTGAATCTCAGGTGGTGGCAGTGTGAGCTAATACTTAGGCAGTGGTAATTGCTGCTGCTAACATTACATGTGCAACTGATTTGTGTAGTGGAATTAAGTATCTTTAGTGTTTTTGCTGTACAAAGATCATAAATTATGGGCCAGTGCTTTGGATTAAATGAGACTCATGATGAGACACGAGCAAAAACAGTTAAGAGCTTACTTCCTCTTAGAAGGTATACAATATTTTACAGAATTTAAATTCCCAGCCCAAATATAACACAATGGCTTTCTTTCTTTGCATGCTTATGAAACAAACAAACAAACAAAAATGCTTAAAAGAAGTGGTTTGTCAAGGGACAAGGTATTACCTTCTTTTCTTTTTTTTTCCCCCAGGGACAGGGGGAAAAGTATGGGCTTTCCCCCCACTCATTGCTCTGCACTGTACACCAGTATTCACATGCTTGTCTCAACTTGTTTTTTGATAACCTAAACAAGATGGCAGAAATGAGTGGGAGTGGGGGTTGGGGTGAGGACAGACCTTTCTGCAAGTGCCATTTCATACCTTTTCCCTGGCTAGGCAGTGGTGTTGGCAGTTGAAGCAGACTGTGGAGCTGAACATGTTGGGGGTGAATCTACTCCAGAGGCTTGTGATCATGGGAACCCAAGGGCAGGACCCATCACAACAAGAAGAGGAAAGACACCTGAAATCTACCTCCTAAACAAGCCAACATATGCATGCCAGGGGGAACCAGTCCCTTCCAGGCTTCTTTGCCATGCAGACAGGCCATTACTTGCTTCTGGGGCAGCGTGTCTGGGAGAACCTATCAACCACGGAAGGAATTCGGCAAAGTGGAACATCTGAGTATGAGATGGGAAAGAATGAGTTTGGGAATTTGTTCGGGAAGGTCTGAGGCCAAGGAGGGGCGGCTGGCCTTGTCACCAGCTATTCTGGGACTTCTGGGAACCCTGGCTTCCTGCATGACTGTGGCCTCCAATGTTCCAGGCTCTGATTTTTCAGAAGATCTAGGTATGGACATTTTGAGAACCCAGTGATAGCACAGACCCTCTTCCCTACCATGCCTGTCTGCCACTTTCTGTGTCCTTTCTTTCTGGTACTCTCTCTGGCACATGATCTCTCTGTGGCTCTGTGTGGCCCTGTCTCTCTCTCTCTCTCTCTGTCTCTCTCTTTCTCTCTGGCTCTCTCTCTCTCTCTCTCTCTCTCCTGTAAAGTTCCACGAGCTGTAGCTGTAGGAACACTTAGCTTAAAGATACTGGCAGGCAGTTCTCAGCACATCTGTCTGCAACAGAAAATAAGATTCGGAAGGGGAAAAAAACAACTAACTATGCTTTTTTTCCCAAGAGTTTGAAGGTTTTGTTCAACTTCTCACTCATCACTAATTTCAGTAAGTTTCTAGGGCTTTGGTATATTCTGTTAAAGTGATGCAAGCCTACACAATCTATTGTACAAATTTTGGTTCCTGCCCCTGTTGGGAGCACAGCTTAAAAGGGTAAGGCACTGTGCTAAGTGCTATAAAAACATTCCTTAAATATGCATTATCTTATTTATCTCCTTATCTATGAACAATCAGAAAGGGGGTTTTATCAGTAATATTCCCTTTTATAAATCTCATCAGCAGCAAGGGAGCATTTCCTGCTATTAACAATAGAAAAACCAAATAGTAAATCACTTAGTCTCAAGCCACCTGTGACCCAGAGGGGGTTACACTTTCTGTGAAGCACCCTGCGAACTGACAAGAACCATGAGCTCATTTTCTATTTTTGGTTTCAGAAACAACAGGGTGGACTATAATACACAAGGAAATTATGATCAAAAAACTACTTTTGCAGTGGAATTTGGGAATTTGACAATAGCAAGCGATAATGCGCTACTCCTATTATGCAGGCCCGTACTGGAGAGAGATATGAGGCAAGAACTGACATTTGCTTGTATTCTCCATTTCACTCTAAGGAGTCATTTTTGTGTGAAGCAGGTGTGTCTCTCCGTCATGCATTTTCCCTGACCTCCACCAGCGTTCCCTTTTTGCTACTAAGGAGGAGGAAGAGAGAAAGTGGCTTTTGTGAAAGTAAATTCTATCCACAGAACCACCATTTGTGGCATGGAATGTCTTTAACTTCTGACCCTACCCCCATTGAAAATGATTAATCAAGTTAGGGTCTAAATATAAGAAAGTATCTACTAGTTATAAGAATGATACAAATCACACTGATAGGGTCTCAGACTTGACCCTATTACAGGCTGACAAGTTAGCCTGCCTCAGTTTCATGGATGCACCAGACCCCACAATCCTGGGTCAGAGAGAAACAGAAAGTTTGTTAATTGGCAATAGTAGTTGCCCGAGTAACAACACTTTTTGATGTTGATTTCTCCCAGAGCCAAGGCCCAGAGGGGTTTGCGAAGAAGGCTAGGTGATGGTTGTGCAGGCAGTGAGTTGCATTATAGGAGAGAAAACTCTGAATTTAGGGAGCCCACATTTTTTATAATGGGCAAACACCTGCTTGCTCTTTGCCCTAGAGGGAAAAACTTATTTCTATCTTCCAATATTGACATTAATTAAAACATGCAGGAACATGACAGGCCTGGGTAGAATTGTTTCCCCAACAATGATCACACTGAATTAAAAATATGCATATAAATGAGATCAAGTCTATGTAGCCATGATGTTAAAAGTGCACGTTTCTTTACCCTCATATGCTTGCTAGGACCATCTACCTCTAGAACCGACCAGAACAAGGTCAGACTAAAGGAGGCCATCCAGCAGAGTCACTTAACACCCTGCTTGAAGATCCTGAAGATAAAGGAAAACTGACCAGAGATAAAAGAAATCTGGTCTTATCCAATGGATCCAATGAAAGCACTAGAAAACTGGATTTCCAGGACCTAATTTGTAGCTATTTTAATATTAGTATTCTACTGAAATGCCTATCTGCCATGTTGTAGCGGGAGCACCCACAGAGCCAAGAGAAGTGGTGAACTATCTAGTATTATAAAAACAACTTCTCCCCAGTCAAGATACACGATGGTGGCATAAGAACACTGAGGAAGTGAAACATTTCCAGCACTTGTGTCTGAATAGCGGTGCAAGCGGTGCAAGGAAACTCCGTGAAGTCTGGATAGGTCTTACTCATAGAGAACTATGAGAAGCCACCCAGTTTTTCACAGGGAAATTACAAACACACCGTAAGTGATATCCTGAATTCCAAAGGAAGTGGCACTAGTTCTTACTAATAACTGCAGGATCATCGTAAATTCAGGAAGAAAGCACTAGGGGAGAAAACCTGTATTCCTGTCAGTGTCCAACTTGCAACTGGCTTTCACAAAGTTCCAGTTACCAAATACATTAAATTCTTTTGCTTTTTTAGACAGACCGCAGACAAGGGGTCCCCCCCACCCCCACAGTACTTTCCACCAGGCCCTCTTAGCCCATTTGTGCCATTAGAGGGACCTGAGTGTAGTGACCCAAGACAGGGGCAAAAGGAGGAGACAATGGGGATGTGAAGTAGGGAGACAGCACCTCCAAAGTGGCTGCACTCAGAGAAGGTTCCTGAGAAGTGGGGGGAATCCCCAGGATCGTTGACTCAGAAGCAAAAACGATGTAAGGGTAGAGATGTGTCCGTCAGCTGTGCGGCCTGCCCAAGCTGTCAGGCACACACAGTAAAGGCTGGTTCAGGGCCCCAGGGTCCTGCTGAGAAATACTTGGAGGGACAGCAGAAAGAAAGGCATATCCCAGCGGGCTGGGCGGGGAGCAGTGCCCACCACAGAACTAAGCCATGGGGCAAACTTCAGCCCCCGCTGGCAGCCTCGCCTGTGCCATGGAAGGGGAGGGGGCAACCCTTAGATGCAATCCCACCTGCTTCTCTGAGTGGTGCACCAAGTGCCTGGGACAGATTGGCTACTCTAGGCGGTGGCCCTTTGGTCAGTGTCCCTCGGGGAGATGGTAGTCATCGCTCAAGAATAGCTCATGTTCCCAACCATTGTGTCTTCTTGGAAAGAGCTGATACAATCATGTACTCATCTGTTAATAACTGATTCTGCACAGCACACAATCTCTTATGGGGATTTGAGGTAGCAAATGAAAATCAGATATCCCAGTGTTACAGGAATTGAGAAAGAATTTCCTCCAGATGTTCTTTCTCCCAATTTTACCTCCTCTGGAAACTGTTGGCAGGTACTCCATGCTGAGCTACCAAGGCCAAGTCCAGGAATTTTTTTGTCAGGGGGAAAGTGAAGAAGAGCCTGGGGACAGAGGGGAGCCCAGCTACAAAGTCTGGCTGTGCTGCTCCTCAGGAGCTGGGGGTCTCTGTTCTCAGGAGTGGCGGAGAACCCATAGGTGGCTGAGGACCCACTCCAACCACAGAGCCTCCCACTCCCCACCTCTCAGCTCTGGGGCTCGGATCACTTTAGATGCAGCTCCTGGCTTTCATTCCTGTGGGGGGAACTGAGAACAAACCCTGCAAGGGGCAGGAAAGCTAAATGGTCAAGGGGCTTAGAGGCAGACAGCAGCACTGGTCTTGAAGGTCCGTTCTGGGGCCATGGGAACTCCAGGAAATTGCTGAATGATTCTGAGTTTATCTTCTCTTCTATAAAATGAGGCTAATGCAATCTACCTCCATAAGATTAATGTTAGGATTAAATGTGGTAAGGAAGGTAAGCACTCAGCACAGTAATAAGTAAATGGGGACTATTATGATGATTTTTTATAAATGGATAAAGTTTAAACTTGGATTTCTCAATGCTCAAGTGGAAGACTAAGCCAGAAGTTGGGTACTTTGGGGTCATTCCCCTGGTGCTGGATTATAGTTTCTCTCCAGCAGAAGGTAGAACGAGAAATAGTCAATGTGCTAATGCCACAGCTGCCATCCACGGTAACAGCATCCATGTTGTGAGCTGAGGCCAGTGAGGTCAAACGTGTGTGCCAGACTCCACAAGAATGATCCAATGGGTCAGCTGGTGCTCAATCTGGGAGCTTGAAAAAACAAACAAACAAAAAAAACCTAAGGTCTGCTTCTTTAAATTGTGATTAAATTGGTCAGGACTTGCTTTTAAAACTCCTCAGGTGATGCAAATGTGCATTCAGGCCTAAGAACCACTATCCCAGCCAGGAAGGAAACAGTTGAGTTTTCGTGAAGCATCTTTAGTCATATTTATTCAGTTGGCAAACATGTATTGATCCCATTGATGGGCCAACTTCATGCTTTGGTGCTTGATTTATAAGATTGGGTCTCAATCTCAAAGATCCTAGAGTCTAACAGAAGAGACAAACAGGTGAATAGACAGCAATAATGTGGTGTGTATATGCTGGGATGAGGTAGTAAATACTAGAAGCTCTGGACATACTTAGGAAGTGATATAGACCAGCTTCCAGATAAAGCCTTTGGATGGTGAGGTTATTCCAGACTGAGGCAACAGTTTTTGCAAAGCCTCAGAGGAGAAAATATATATGCTCTAGAAACTCTAGTCATTCAACAGGACTGGATATTAGAAGATCAAAAAAGGAGGCGGGAGAAGCAGGGACCAATTCCTTACAAGGAATGTGGAGAAGTTTGGGTTTTAAGTAAGGGGTGGAGTGATCCCAGCTGTCTTTCTGGCTACTGGGTGGAGAACAGATCAGAGGTAAGCAAGTCTGGACATGGGGAAACCAATTTCAAGATGGTTGCAGGAACCAAGGCAAGATTTAACAAGGCATAGATATGAGAGGTATGAGCAGAGGAAGAAGAGCCTGGTGAATGAGGGCGTGTTGAGGGCAGAGAGAGGAGCCAAGGAGGAGGTCCTGTTCAGAAGGAGTCAGGTGATGCCAGGCCTTGGGGAGGGAAGGAAGAGTATGTATTATGTGGCAGGATCAAAGGGCCTCTTGCTTCATCAGCTCATAACTTTGGGCTGGTCAGCCCTAGTAGAAATCCTGCAAATTCAGTATTTTTCTGTGTTTATAGGATGCACGGCATTCCAACAATAACTGGAATAGTTGGTTAATTTGAAATTTTCTTGAGAATTTTTATCAGATGGGTAAAAGGTAGTTATAATTAAACGCAAAGCACATGGCCTGAGAGAGGGTTGAAACAGAAGCCAGGCAGGACCAAACACACAGAGCTCCTCCTCCGTTTCCTTCCCAACCCAGGAATGTTGCTCTCAGCAACCTTGCTTTCATCAGGAGAGAACCAGGGTCAAATGCCTGAAAATACCTGGAAAACAAAAAGCTAGGTATATGTGCTTGGTACCCCTGTCTGCAGAACATCTCACACAGAAAAATTATCATTTGAACAGGTTTTGCAATGCAAGTGTGTAAGCAGAGTCGTAAGCAGCTCCATTTATTTCAGTAAATAGCTTGTAAATAAATCATTGGTAAACATTACAAAATTAAATACATTTTCAAAAGCTTGCCAGTATACATAAAATTCACAAACATAGTTCTTTTAAAAAATAAAATATGTTCAGAGCACCCTTGATATAAAATGTCTGACTCCTGTCCTCTGACAGGGCCCCCTAGAGACATCTTACAGTAGATGGGGTTTCTGTGGGGGAGGCGGTGGAGGCCTCCTTGGGGAAGGGAAGAGTTTCTCCTCTGACCTTTTACCCAGCCCACATCGTCTGACGTTTGATCCTTCTCCAAGGAGCTGATCTATAACCAGGAGGCACAGGGCAGGCGCCCCACACCTCGCTCCAAGCAAGGAGACTGGGGTGCATCATTAGGGCCAAGAGCCAGAAGCCTCAGGATATGCCATTGAGAGGAGCCAGAAATGCAATTTCCACCATCCTTCCAAACCAGCGGATGCTCTTGCATCAACTTTCTTGAAGGAAGGTGAGGCTTTCTCACCTCCACATCATTCAACCCTCAGCTCACTCGCACCGCTCTAATGCTGCCCAGGCACAGAAATGACCAGATCGACTTCTAAGGAGGAAGATACTTAATTTGCTAGCTTCCACATGACCTGCTTTCGTGGAGAGAGAGAGTAATACACAGTATTTGGTTGAAAGCAGAGAATTCATTGCTACACAGTGCTTCCTTTCCCCATTGCAAAACACCACTCAGCATGGGCTTTTCTTTAGAAATCTGAATAGTTCTTCAAATTAAGGATTCATAAAACTTTAAAATACCACAAACGAGGCAATAAGTACATGACCTGGCAAAGCATCCCAATTAATGAAATAATAAAAAGTCCATGAATTAAGCCCTTGACCAACTCAACTCCATGTGGTGTAGCTCATTAAAATAACAGATACACTGACTTCTTTCACTTTGGTGCATAAAGTGAATGCTGACGGTCAGCAGCATTCACATGAAGAATATCCAGTGGCCTCTTGAAAATACATGTGCTGTGACCTTCAATTAAAGGACAATCACAAGTTTATTCCATCAATGTGAAATAAAACTCACGTCTACAGTTCAACTTAGTCATGTGTGGATATATACAAGTACGAGAAATTCGGCATCTGAGACAGTTGTACAATTTAAGAAAAAGATTACCAAACTCGTAAGAAAACCACCATCCCTGTATAGTTAGGTCCTAAACCTTTGATTTTACAAAGAAAATGTTGCCTGGCCCAGCCCATTCTTGCATGTCTGCCTGGCTCAAAACCCATGGTTGGGCTGAAACCAGAGTCATGATGTTCTTGCTATTAAAATAATACACTAATAGAACCCTTCAAAACAAAAAAGGAACACTCTTGAATAAATGTCTAATAGACACCCCCCTCCCCCAAAAAAAGTTTCTCATAAGGGCAACTATGCTTTAATAAATGTCTTCATGAAGCCCAAATCCCAGGACCCATCTTCGTCTCTGGGAGAGTTCCACCCTGTGTTAGAATTATCCGGTCTTCTTCTGCGGAGGGTTCAGTTTCCTCATGCCTCTTATCCGAGAGAGCAGCTCCTGGATAAATTCCTAAAAGAGATCAGAAGAAGTTAATATGACAAGCTCACTCTACTAAAATTGGGAATTAAAATATGCTTGAGGTCACTAAGGTCAGTGGCAGTTAATGTGAGTTGATGAGTTTGGTTGGAGGTATCAATCCCAGCTGCCTTGATAGAGGACTTTTTTTTTTTTGAAGATTTTATTTATTTATTCACAAGAGACACACAGAGAAAGAGAGGCAGGGACAAAGGCAGAGGGAGACCTGAGCCAAAGGCAGACACTCAACCACTGAGCCACCCAGGTGTCCCAATAGAGGACATTTTTAAACAAATGAAGTGTGCTTAAACCTCACATCAAGATCAATGCCTCACCCTGCTCTCTTCACTCACTGACCTTATCTATATGGCCTTTGAAGGCACATGTGGTTTAGATCAGCCTTCTCAACCTTTAATAAACCTTTAATATGAGCATACAAATCACCCAGGGAGCTTGTAGATTCTGATTTAGTAGGCTAGGTTGGGGCCGGAAATTCTGCATTTCTAACTAGCTGGCTGTGCCTATGTTAGTCTCTGGACCATACCTGGAACATCAGGGCTTGACCAGTGGTTCACAAATGTAAGTCTTCATTAGAATCACCAGGGGTACTTATTAAACCACAGAGTGCTGCGCCCCCAATTTTCTGATTCAGTAGTTCTGGGGCGGGGCCTGAGAATGTGCATCTCTAACACGTTCCCAAGTGACACCTGCTGTTGATTCCAGGATCATACTGAGACCACTGATCTAGATCTCAAAAGAATCTTTTGACTTTTTCTGACTGCAAATCAGTTTTTTTTAAAAGCCAAACACATTTTACATTTACAATTCAGTACATTCAAACGCATATTTGAAATAAAAATCTTAAGAACGAATACTTAATATTTATAATACATCCTATATTTTCTCTTTTAATCTAATTTCATTTAAAGGGTAATGCTGAGGGAGATCCACTAAAATAATTTCATGTCCTAGTCATAGATGAACACCCAATGACTAAAGAACAGTCTAGAATGGTTCCTACTTTATACCATCAGGAATCTTTCACTGCTGCCTTCTGTTTAAAATGATTTGGCTACCTAAAAAGTCATATTTATTAGATAATAATTACTTTGTCTTCCTATTTTATATTTGTCACAGACAAAGAAGACAGCCAGACTTTCTGATCAGCAAGTGGTGGTTGGTGAATGACGGGACTGGGTACATCAGGAATTTATCAAGAACAAAAATGCTAAGAAATCTTCCTTTCTATTTGGCCTACTGAAAAACCACTCTCAAGCCCCCCTCCCAATCACAGCCCTTAGTACAAGCTCCCAGGCCAGGTGATCCCAGAAACTACTCTCCAGCTCGAAAACACAATAAGCTTAACATTTAGTATGTTGTTAGCCACACAAATTTCTTTTTTTTTTTATAATTTTTTGCGATTATAAATTAATATGTGCTTTTTCTAAACAACTTAAGAAAATATAAGCCAGCAACAATTACTCCTTAGAATGAACCACTAATGTATATTCTCCTATGAAAATGGTTTTTACCTAATTAAGATCACACCATATAAATAAGTTCTTTTCTTCAATTTAGCATTATGTAAGAAGCTTTCTCCCACAACATTAAATAGCCTTCTAAAAATTAACTTCAATGGTTATATGATCCTTTATTATATAGATGTTCTACAATCTGCTTACTAGAATACGTGGTTGGTTCCTGACTTTTTCAGAATTATAAACAATGCCACAAGAAACATCCCTGTGCATAAATCTGCAGTTTAGGGACACCTGAGTGGCTCAGCGGTTAAGTGCCTGCCTTCAGCCCAGTGCATGATCCTGAAGTCCTGGGATCGAGTCCTACATCCGGCTCCCTGTAGGGAGCCTGCTTCTCCCTCTGCCTGTGTGTCTCTGCCTCTCTCTCTCTGTGTCTCTCATGAATAAATAAAATATTTTTTAAAAAATCTGCAGTTTAGATTATTCTCTTTGTAGAGCTTGTCCAGAGAACGAGAACATTTTCATCACCACTATTTCTGACCTTGGCCAGAATGGAACACATGAAATAAAAGGAGGCCCTATTTTAACTTCCTGAACACTATTTTATCTAATTTAAAGAATTTTCTAGGATAAAATAATGCCAAATTTTCATACTTATATTCAATTTGCACTTTGTAAATTTAACACATTTCCTATTTCTCCTCTTGCTATATGGTTTCGACAATATAGTGTGAAACATACAGTTTCAGTTTCATTGTTTTGGGAATCTACTACTCAAATGACTCCTGTAGAAAGTTCCAGCATTTCAGTGTAGATCTCCTTTTTTTTTTTTCAAGCAAAGGCCAGAATCACAAATCCTTTCACTTATCTTGTTGATAAGTAGCAATTCTTCTGCACTACTCCTATAACATATTTTCAAAAAGATCATTATAAAAATAAAGATCAAATATTAGAAGGAATAATATACCCTAAACTACAGACTTTTCTCCTTCAAGACAAAAGTAATTTGGTAATTTAAATAAAATACAAATTATCTCAAAGAACCAATCATAGTGTACATTCATGTCAGTGATTAAAAATATCAATAAATAACTTGTATTTATATTTAACATCAATGAAACTCTAAAATTTAATATTAACTAATTTTATGTCTACACATTAATATACTGTATTTTACATATTTCTAAATGTTCATTAAATTTGCATAATGAGGTACTCCGCTAAGTTAAAAAAAAATAGCAAGACCAATACTTATTCCCCATATAGAAACTTGCACAGAAG
The DNA here is from genome assembly GCF_018345385.1 of Vulpes lagopus. NCBI lineage: Eukaryota > Metazoa > Chordata > Mammalia > Carnivora > Canidae > Vulpes > Vulpes lagopus. The sequence goes on along the minus strand of NC_054825.1, from coordinate 97,916,270 downwards.
GATTTTAATGAGTACAGATGATCCTCAAAGAAGATCCAAGAATCTTTAATCAAAAATATTTTGAGGGGCGCCTGGGTGCCTCACTTGGTTAAATGTCTGCCTTCAGCTCAGGTCATGATCCCAGAGTCCTGGGATTGAGCCCCACAATGGGCTCCCTGCTCAGCGAGGGGCCTCCTTTTCCCTCTGCCTCTGCCGCTCCCCCAATTTGTGCGCTCTCTCTCACTCTCTCTCTCTCTCTCCCTGGTGCTTTCTCTCAAATAAATAAAATCATTTTTAAAAAATACTTTGATAGCTTGTTCATATTACTCAAAAATTCTTTAGGTAACTAACAATATACCTCATTTACTTCCAAAACAGATCACTTAGACTTGGGTTGTGGACACTAATCAAGTCACAGAAAGGCTACCCCTTTGAGGAAATGACACCTGATGGGAGATGTGAATTAACAAAGGGAGGCCAGCCTGGAGAAAGTTGAGGGTCTGGGTCACAGAACACATGCAAAGGCCCTGCAGATAAACAAGCAAGGAAGTGGGTGTTCCTGGCACAGAAAGGCCAAGTCAAGTGTGGCAGGAGCCATGCTGGGGATGCTAGGGTCAGCTTGCCAGGGCCTCGCTGCCCACAATACAGTGCTGAGAGAGTATTCTTGATGCAATGGACAGCTTTTAAGTAGGGAAGCAACATCATCTGATTTTGGCTTTTAAAAGCCCTCTGTGGGGATCGCTGGGTGGCTCAGAGGCTTAGTGCCTGCCTTTGGCCCAGGGTGTGATCCTGGAGACCCGGGATCGAGTCCCACATCGGGCTCCCTGCATGGAGCCTGCTCCTCCCTCTGCCTATGTCTCTGCGCCTCTCTCTCTCCCTCTTCCTCTCTCTTTGTGTGTCTCTCATGAATAAATGAATAAAAATCTTTAAAAAAATAAAATAAAAGCCCTCTGTGGGGCAGCCTGGGTGGCTTAGCAGTTTAGAGCTGCCTTCAGCCCAGGGCATGATCCTGGAGACCTGGGATCGAGTCCCACATCGGGCTCCCTGAATGGAGCCTGCTTCTGCCTCTGCCTGTGTCTCTGCCTCTCTCTCTCTCTCTCTCATGAAGAAATAAAAATCTTTAAAAAAAAAATAAAAAATAAAAGCCCCCTGTGACTGCCATGTGGAGTACAGGCTGTATAAAAACAAGATTGAAAGATAGGCTAGTTTGGGGATTTTGCAGAGATTCAGGCAAGGGATGCCCAGCCTTAAAGGCAATGAAAATTAAGCAGGATCCATTTCAGAGTCAGAGTCACTAGACTGTGTTGCTAAAATGAATGGGACTTCCAATAAAATGGGGAGATGGGACAAGGAAAAAGGGGGATTAAGGTAACCATTATGCTGAAATGAGGAAAACCCAGAGGGTACCTACTAGACACATGAGGGGATCTCAGGAAGACAGTTCAACATGACTTGGTGTCTTAGCTCAACGGCTGAAGTCATAAAGCTACGCATCACTTGCATCTAAACTAGTAGCTTTCAGGACGCCTGGGTGGCTCAGTGGTTGAGTATCTGCCTTCAGATCAGGTCATGATCCCAGGATCCTGGGATCAAGTCCCACAAAGGGCTCCCCATGGGGACCCAGCTTCTCCCTCTGCCTATGTTTCTGCCTCTCTGTGTCTCTCATGAGTAAATAAATAAAATCTTAAAAAAAAATACATCAGTGGCTTTCAACTAAAAAACACAACTCCTAAAAAACTACATGTGATCCATACATAGTTACATCAGCTAGTTCACAAAGAAACAAGCCTGAAACAAAGGTTTCTTGAAAAGATGTAACTCTTACGATATGTGATACCCCTTGATATTTTATTTGAAAAAAAAAAAAAAAAGGTCAAGGCCAACTCATAGGTTACCACCCATAGTTTGTAAATACAATGATCTAGACCAAGGCTAATGAATGCAGAAGCCCCCAACCACATAGACAAGTAGTATAAATATAATAATATAAATATAGATATATACTTATAGTATATTCATATGTAATAAATATGCCTATATTCTATAATATAAATGATACAGTATAACTATTTAAATGTAAATGAATTAAGACAAATACAATTTAAAATTCAGTTCCTTATTCCCACTAGTCACATTCCAAATAGTCAGTAGCCATCTATGGCTAGTGGCCACCATACTAGACACTAGGGCTATAGAATATTTCCATCATTTCAAAAAAAAGATTTTATAAAGATTGTGTTTATTTATTCATGAGAGACAGAGACAGAGAGAGAGAGAGGCAGAAACACAGGCAGAGGGAGAAGCAGGCTCCTCGCAGGGAAGCCTGACATGGGACTCGATCCCCGGTCTCTAGGATCATGCCCTGGGCTAAAGGCAGTGCTAAACCACTGAGCCACCTGGGCTGCCCCATTTCAGAAAATTCTATTGGACAGCACAGGTGGCAATGCTTTGAATTGCAAGGCTCCATGAGATAAGCTTGGAAGAAAGTGTAAATAGAGAAGAAAAGAGGGCTGAAGACCAAGGCCAGAGGCCCCCTAGCAAGTGAAGTCTGGGAGAAGTGCTGGGGCTAGTGAAGGAGACTGAAAAGGAGAAAGCAATGAGGGGGAAATGCAAAAGAGTGTGCTGTTAAGAAGTCAAGAAAAGAACATGCTTCTAGAAAGAAGAGGTGCTCAATCAAGCCAGGTACCAATAAGAGGTTAAGTAAGTTAAGATAAATTCAAAACCATAGAGTTGCCAAGAAAGAGGCCATAGTGTCCTACTTGGGAGAAGTTAGTAGACTGGCTGGGATGGAAACTTCCACCACTAAAACTTCCTCTGTGACTTTTTCTTGGTAAACAGATTTATTAAGGTATAAATGGCATGCCATAAACTACACATTTTAAGGCATACAACCACAAGTACACCATCCGTGCAATCAACATAATGGACACATTCAATTCCTTCAGAAGTATCTTCATGCCCTTTGGCAATCCCTCTCTCCTCCCTCTGCTCTTCTTATTCCCAGGAAAACTCTGTCACTATTAAATTAACTTGCATTTTCTAGAGTTTTATACAAATGGAACCATAATACTACATACTTTTAGTCTTCTATTTTGGGGGTTTCTTTCATTCAACATCATTATTTTGAGATTCAGCAAAATTTTAATTGCACATTTATTTTTATTATTATTATTATTACTAAGTAGCATTTTGTTGTATTGGAGTACCAGTTTGTTTATCCACTCACCTGTTGATGGAAATTTGGGTTGTTTTCAGTATAGGGCTATTATAAACAAAGTTGTTTAAAATAAAATATCCATGTAAAACTCTGTATGGAACATGCTTTGATTTCTTTTGGGTAAATATCTAGGATTAGGATGGCTGAACTGCTGATTTATTTGTTTGTCTTTATGGCAATATCACTCTGTCTTCTAAGTATAGGTTTACAAGTCCTAAAATCAGGTAATGTTAGTCTGCCATCTTTGTTGATACATATTGTTTTGGCTATTCTAAGTCCTTTAAATTTCCTTAAGAATTTTAGAATCAATTCATTATTTTATACAAAACAAAAACAAACAAAAAACGCTGCTGGGATTTTGGTTGAGACTGCATTGAATTTATAAATCACTCTGTGGTAAAGACAATGAATGTTCTCAGCAACATTTTATAGTTCTCAGTGTACATCTTTTGTCATATTTATTCCTAAATGTTTAATATTGTTGATGTCACTATAAGTGGTACATTTTTATTTCCAATCATTGCCAGCAATAGATTTTCATATATTTACCTCCTATTCTGCAAGCTTGTTGAACTCACTTGTTAGTTCTAGCACCTTTCTGTAGACCTTTTGCAGATGTTCTTTCTAGAGTTTAGGGATTTCCCTTCTATTCCTAGGTTGGCTGAGAATTTTTAACCAGGAATAGGGAGATTTATCAATTGTATTGTTCTTTTCAGAGAATGAGCTTTTCTTTCATAGATTTTCTTTATTGGTTTTCTTTTTTATATTCACAGATTTTTGCTTTCATTTTCATTATTTTCTTTCTTCACCTTACTCTGAGTTTAATTTGTTCCTTTTTTTCCTAGTTTCCAGGATAGATTCTAAAGTCATTTGAAACCTTTCCCAATATAGACAGTGTTATATATTCACCTCTAAGCACTGCTTCTCACAAATTTTGATATAATGAGTTTTGATTCCTTCTTTGGCCTAGCAGTTATTTAGAAATGTATTAGTTAGTTTCCAAATATTCGGAGATTTTTCCAGACACCCTTCTGTTACCGATTTCTAACTTAATTCCATTATTCAAAAAATGTATTTTGTATGACTTTAATCTTTTAAAATTTGAGACTTGCTTTGTGGCCTAGAACATGTCTATCTTGGTAAATATTCCAGGTGCATTTATGTTCTGTGTGCCTATAATTATAGGCTAACTTCAGGTCTTTTACCACTGCATTTATTCGGCATCTTGCCATGTGACTTGTACACATACAAAACATGTCAAAAGAAGGGATGAATAAAGTGTCTCCCAAGATGCAATATTTCCACAAGAAAATGATTCCCTAATCACAAAAGACATGATCTTTTGTGACACTAAAAAAAAAAAAAAAAAAGGCATTTATGACTCTTTTTCAACCTTTGAATCCCCAGTTGAAAGGAGGAGCAAGAACGGATGCAAACTCCCTAGTGGACGTGGGTTGAATATTAGGATCTGGCACTGGTTGTGCTCAATCCAAACAAAAGAAAGGGAATCAACATTTGCTGAAGGCCTTTTCTGTGTAGCCTATTTATATATATTGCCATATTTGATCTAATGTAGTTTTATCACCTCCATTTTACACATGAGAAAAAAATGGATGTCTAGTTCACTATAAGTCATTGTCTGAGGTCACAAAGCAAATATTTGAATCCAGGTCTCTTGAAGCCAATTGAGCTCAATAAATGGGTACCAAGCCCCCAACATGTGCCAGATACTACACTACTTGCTGGGATGCAGAGGAAGGGAGAGGCCCTGGCCCAAAAGGGGCTCCCAGGCTAGCATGAAACAGGCTGTCAGTGTATGACACCAGTCACAATGCTAAGTGTGTATATGAGTGCTCCCTGGGCAGATGGATGGTGCACACTGCCCCTGCCCAGCCCAGGCTGGGACCACTCCTGCCTCTCCCACTCTGCCTCTCCTGGTGGATGACAGGCTAAAAGAAGGTCATGATTCCAAGAAACTGAAAGATGAGAAGCTGTGTCAATACAAGGAATCTAGAATCTGGAATCACTGCTCTGGGGTGTCAGCCCAGCTTCCTCTCCCTCCTTCTCTTCTCCTTCTCCCTCCTTAAGGGTACATCTTTTATCAGCTGAACATACCTCTACTAGTGTCTAGGATCTGGCCATTCTCATTTCCTAATGTTTGCAATAGTATTTCAGCTAACTGCTGGAATTTTACAAAGGCAAACAGGCATTGCTCTGACCCATCATTTCAAGACAACTGGCAACTATTTTTTAAGCCACCTCAGCAGCTTTTGTCCAAATGCTCTTCCTAATGCTCCCCAAGATCCCCAGTCTGCAACCCTGAGGGAGGCCTCACCCAGTTGCAACATTCCTGCGGGCTACCAAGGGCCAGGTTGTGCTCAACTGGGCAGTGCGCCAAGCCGCAGCTGGACAAATAGCCTCACACAGTGGCCTTTAATAAAAGGCTGGGGCCCTATGTACCCAGGACCATGAGTTGTATGGAAGGGACCATGTGTCCCCAGGACTGTGAATTATATGAGGGGAGAACCTGTGTCCCCCAGGACTGTGAATTGTATAGTGACACAAGAAGCAGAGAGACAAAAGATAAAGATCTTGGGTTATAAACACCAAGAGGGACCTTTGAAACAAATGCCTATAAAGATCTAAGATGGGTTCATTCCTATGTGGAGGGAGTTTCCCTCTGCACACACACAGCAGGAAGCAGTGTAGCCATGTGGTTAAGAGTGGGACTTGGGAACCAGGGGACCAGGTTCAAATCCTTGTGCATCATTTAAGGGCTAATTATTTTCTCTATGTCTCAGTTTTTCTCACCATGAACTGAGAGTGATGATAATGAAGCATAACCTCAAGGTTGGTGTATTTAATAGTTTTATGAATTAAAAGCTGTGAGAAGCTTGGGAAGATGCTTGGGCCACAGAGAGCACCGTGAAAGTGCTTTCTGCCATCTTCATCGTCATCATCGAGACTATACTGATTAAGAATATTTCCAGTCTGTACAAATTCTAATCAAGAACACTAAGGAAAATGTAGCCATCCCATCCTCCCCCCACATACACACGACCACCACACACAGCCATGTAGAAAAGGTTTGACAATTGAGGCAGATGAGAAGTACGTTGTGTGACATCCAGCAGGACCAAAGTGCTCAGGTCGGGGGTAACATCAGGCTGTAAGCAAAACAAGCGTTTCCTGGAAGAAGCTGTTGGTGACCCCAGCCAAGTACGTGTTTTTCCCTCTGTGGCTGTGGGTTTCCCCTGCTTCAGGCAACAAGGCTGTAATTGTTGAGAAAATCCACACTAGCCTCTCTCATCCTGCCTGGGCTGGGGTTCCCATTGTACCTTCCTCAAAGATTCCTGCCTTCGACTGTCCTCCCTGAGATCTGACCACAGCCTACCAGCCACTGCAGAGCCACTGCCACGGCACAACCCCCTTCTCAAAAGGCTACAAAGGAGTATTTGCTCTTCACATCATGAAGTGTTCAAAACAGACTTGAAAACATTCCTCCAGGGGCACCTGGGTGGCTCAGTGATTGAGCATCTGCCTTTGGCTCAGGTCGTGATCCTGGAGTCCCAAGAGTTGAGTCTCATATTGGGCTTCCTGAAGGGAGCCTGCTTCTCCCTCTGCCTCTGTCTCTGCCTCTCTCTGTCTCTCATGAATAAATAAATAAAATATTTTTTAAAAAGTTCCTCAGTGGCATTTCCTAACCACCTACCTCCCTCTTTCATACACGCACATGCATACTCAGAGAGTCACACACTCACACTCATGCACACTCACACTCGGAGGGGCACACACATTCACACACTCAAATTGGCACACTCAGGCACACATATGCCACACGTGCAGCAGCAAACATGCCACCTCCCACTTCCTTTAGCTCTTCCTTCTCCTTCTGACTCCTCTGAGTCCTTGACTATGGCCTATATCACACTGCAGGGGAAATCCTTACCCTTCCCTCCACCTAACTATTCTCCCTTAAAACAATGGAAAAATGTGTCCCTTAATAAACACATTTTTTTAAAGATTTTATTTATTTATTTGACAGAGAGAGAGAGAGAGAGCGAGCACATGCAGGGGGAACAGCAGAGGTAGACGGAGAAGCAGACTCCCTGCTGAGCAGGGAGCCCAATGTGGGACTCAGTCCCAGGACCCCAGGATCATAACCTGAGCCAAAAGCAGACACTTAACCTACTGAGCCACCCAGGTACCCCAATAAACACCTTTCTAAATGACCCTGGGCACCTACCCCCGACCTCAGTTCTAGGCACTATTTTTGTATCTGAGAATGCTCTGCATTCACCTTTTTACCCATGAACTCACCTAGGGACTAGTCTCCCCCACAGTATGTACCTTCTATTTTGTTTAGGATAATGCCATGCTCTCATGGGCATCGAATTCCTGTCTGGGGTTCAGATAACTCATACTTATGGGCACTTATGTGACAAGCATTCTGGGCATTTTCATGGACTGCTTCATTTAATCATTACAACTGTCTTGTAACACAGGCTCAGAGAGGTTGCGAGGTTTGCCCAAGGTCACATAGCCACTGAATGGTCAGACCAAGATTCAAACCCTATTTATATAAAGCCATAAGAAATTTGGACTCACTACCTGGGAGCAGATGGTACAATTCCCTCTCTCTGTACCATGATACCCAGGGGGGAAACTTTTTTTTTTATTAAGCAACCAAGACAGGTAATTTTAGTCTAATTACAAACCAAACTAAAATGACTTGAAATGTGTGTGATAAACACAGCAATCCTTTAATGTTTACATATGGGGGAAGGGCTGGCCAGATATGGAAAGGACTGTGTTTTACAGGTAAGCTCTGGAAATCTTTCCCCAGAGCAGGAACCTTCCTTCCTTTCTGCTCATAGTCTCCTTCCAATGCATAAACACCTAAAAAGCCCAAGTTGCTGCCTTCTACTCTAACTTATAAATTAGAAAAGAAGAAAAAGAGGAGGGAAGATGGAGCAAAAAGGTGAGAAAGAGAAGAGAAAAGGAAGAAGAGAGGGAAGCCAGAGTGTTGACCTTTCTGCTCAGCCAGGGCAGACTCCTCAAGGCTCCCCCACCACAGCGTGCTCCTGCTCAGGTCTCTTCATTGGACACTGCTAAGGACAACTTTTCCTTCCTTCCTTCCTTCCTTCCTTCCTTCCTTCCTTCCTTCCTTCCTCCCTCCCTCCCTCCCTCCCTCCCTCCCTCCCTTCCTTCCTTTCTCTTTCTTTTCTGCCTACTTGCTTGCTTTCAGTTATTGACTTTATTAAGGAATAATTTATGGGCAATAAATGTGAACGTTCCTAGACTCAATTCCTGTGTGTGTGTGTGTGTGTGTGTGTGTGTGTGTGTGTGTGTGTGTAGGCTTCCCCACATCAACAAGCAATTCTGACACCAGTAGGGTGAATCCAAGAATTCAATGAAATTCCAGCACTATCCACCTGGTGGTAACATCAGAGTCCACAGGTAAAGGTTTCCATCCCACAAAGAAGGCCCTCTACTTCAGACGCCAATCCCAAATCTAGGCTGTTAACCTGTGCTTCTGGCAGACCGACTATGAACCAGAAGTTCCCACAACCCCCTCCTTGGATTTGATTAATTTGCTATAATTGCTTCCAGAACTCAGGAAAACCCATTTGCTCACCAGATTACCAATATATTACAAAGGATATTAAAGGATATGAATCAATAGCCAGATAGAGAAACACGTGGGGTAAGATCCTGAACAAAAGAACTGTCCTCATGGAGCTTGGAGGCCAGCATAGTAGCATATAGAAGCATCCTAGTTCCCCAGCATGGAAACTCTCCGAACCCTGTCCTTGTAACAGAGGCTTCACTACTAGGCATGATTGATTAACTCACTGGCCATTGGCTCAATCTCTAGCCCCTCTTCCATCTCTGGAAATCAGGGGGTAAACTGAAAGTTCAAACCTTAGAGTCATGGTTGGTTCCCCTGGCAACCAGTCCCCATCCTTCGGTGCTTTGCAAAAATCACTTCATTAACTAAACCCAGTTGTGGTAGAAAGGGGCTTGCTAGAAATAAAAATTTGACCTTTATGGCTCTGAAGCTTTTCAGGAACTGAGGGCAAGAGCCCAAGTACTATAACAAAAAATGTACCCGTTGCTCTTATGGCTCAGGACATTCTGAGGGTTTGGGGAGTTGTGCATCAGGAACTGTGAATGAGGAATAGAATGCATATGAGAAACATATTTTGATCATCTGAATGACCAAATATATATATATTTCTTATAAATCACAGTATCACAAAACTGCTTCTATTTAAAGGTCAAATCATTTCCATCACTCCCCTAAACTTCTCATCTCCCTTTATAGCTCATCCTCCCTCTGTCCCAGCCCAACAGCCCAATTTTCTGTCACTACAGTTTGCATTTTATGTAACTGGAATTATTCATCACATTCTCTTTTTGCCTGGCTTACTTCGTTCCACTAATGTTTCTGAGACTCACCAATATTGTTGTGTGTGTTAGTCCTGCAGTCTTTTATATTACTGATTAGTGTTCCATTGTAAAGATCTATCACGATGTTTACCCATTCACCTGCTGATGGACATTTAGGTTGTTTCAAGTTTTGGACCATGGTGAATGAAGCTACATTGAATATCCATGTGCAAGTGTTTGCGTGGTCATATTTTTTCTTTCCTTTGGGTAAATATCTAGCAGTGCCATGGCAGAGCTGTGTAATGTATGTTTAACTTTTTATGAAGCCCCCAAATAGTTTTCTAAAGTGGTTGTACCATTTTACATTCCTGCCAACAGGAGAGGAGAGTTCTTGGTGTTCTACATCCTTGCTAACACTTGATGTTGTCAATCTTTTTAATTTTGGCCATTCTAGTGGGTGTGTATAGTGAGAAAATACTCCTTTTTTCTTCCCTTCCCTTCCCTTCCCTTCCCTTCCCTTCCCTTCCCTTCCCTTCCCTTCCCTTCCCTTCCCTTCCCTTCCCTCCCCTCCCCTCCCCTCCCCTCTCCTCCCTTTCCCCTCTTCCTCTCTTTCTCTTTCTTCTCTCTTTTTCTTTTAAGGAGGTTGCTTACTCTCCTCCACATTCTCTTTGTAAGTCTCTGACTTTCTCCCTTTTGTCACTCCCTTTTGTCACCCACTTACTTCTGCCCCATGAGCTGCTGATGGAATGGAAGCATTCTACTCTCAGGTCTCCTTTCTGTCATCCCCCTTGAGATCCAGGCCTGCATTTCCTGTTTCTCCCAGAGGTCTCCATAGGGATGTGACATAGGCACATCAGTCTCAAAATGACCAAAAGTGAACTCACTGTTACATATCCCTGCTTCAAACCTGTCCCTCACCCAAAGGAATTCACATTTTTTTATTATTGTGTCCTGAATGAATCAATACATAGATCTCATTTACCTATAAGTTAATCTATAAGTTTAATGCAGTATCAACTGATATATAAATATTCAAGAAGAGTCAAGATATTTTTCAATAAGAAAATTGTGGGTTCACCTGGTCCTTGCTAAGAACAAATTATAAAGCCCTGGCAAAGGGGACCTGGGTGGCTCAGTCAGTTACACGTTGGCTCAGGTTTTGATCCCAGGGTCCTGGGATTGAACCCCACATCAGGCTCCCTGATCAGTGGGGAGCCTGCTTCTCCCTCTGTCCCTCCACTCCCCTTACCCCCACTCATGCTCTTTCTCTCTCTCTCTCAAATAAATAAAATATTTAAAATAAAATAAATCCCTGGCAGTTGTGACAGTGTGTGGTGATAGACAAACAGCCAGAAGTTAAGTCCTGCATATTATGAAAATCTGATATACAACACCAGATGATTACATATCAGTGAGGATAAGGACAGATTGTTCAATAAATGGTGCTGGAACAACACAGCAAATGTAAAATTAGATCTCTATTTCACACCATACACAAAAATAAGTTCAAGATGATTTAAATATCTGAGTGTAAAAAGTAAAAGTGAAAAGTTTTAGAACAAAATATTAGAAGATTATCTTTTTTTCTTAGAGAGAGAGAGAGAGAGAGAGTATATGTGTGTGTGTGTGTGTGTGTGTGTGTGTGTGTGTGTGTGTGTGTGTGTGTGTGTGTGTGAGCTGGGTGGGGGAGACAGAAGGAAAGGGAGACAGAGAATCTTAAAAAGGCTCCGTGCCCAGCATAGAGCCGACCCTGAGATCATGACCTGAGCTGAAATCAAGAGCCAGGTGCTTAACCAGCAGAGCCACCCAAGTGCCCCAAGGAGGCTCTCTTTGACACAGGAGTAGTGAAAGATTTCTTAAGCACAAATCTTTTAAAAGCATAAGCCATAGAGGATGTCACTGGTAAATCTGATTTCAATTAAATGTTAAACTTCTGTACACAAAAGACAACACAACCAAAATAAGCTCCACAGTTTTTGAAATATATTTGCAACCCACGTAAAGGTCAAAGGACTGCCATCCATAATATATAAACAACTCTTAAAAAATCAATTACAAAAACACAAACAAGTCAAAAAAAGTAGACAAAGGATTCAAATTCAAATTCCCAAATTAGAAATATGAACAGCCAATAAGTACATGGAGGAAAAATGTGTCCAATCTTACTAGCGAGCAGTCAGGAAATGGTATGTTAAAACAATAAGATATCATATTGACAAACATTTTATATTTGGACAATACCGAGTATGGGAATGCTGAGGTCAAAAGAGAATTCTCGTACCCTGCTGGTAGGCACGCAAGCTGATGCAAACATTTAAGAGAAATCCCATTCTTGGTATATTTCTTGGAGAAACTTTGTACGTGAGCCAACAGATCAGGAGTTTTTATTGCATCACCATTCATAATGAAGAAAACTGGACACAGCCTAAGTGAGTCTCAGTAGGAGAATGGATACGTGCGTTAATACATAGGAACACTACACAGCAATGAAAATGAGTGAAGTAGAGCCTCCTATATCAACAGGAACAAATCTCAGAAATCTCATATTGAGCAAAATAAGCAAACTGAAGAAAATTTGCAAAACATTACTTATATAGCATAAAGCATGCAGGATAATCAACGTGCAGATCTGTCATTCCTGCTTAGTTGCAAGAGTCCTCACTCCCTTTCTTTTCCTAGCATGGTGTGTAATACAGGAGGTGCTCGCAAAGGTTTACAAAGCAAAGGAATACATGCACGACCTAATTAAATCACACAATTGTGGTAGGTAAGTGAATTAGCAGAGAGGAAACACTAGAATCTCTGTGCACTAATTTTGTGTGTGTGTGCGTGTGTGTGTGTGTGTGTGTTAGGTGGATTGTACGAAGTATCAATTGGCCCCAGCTAAGGAGCCTCGGTGTCCATCAAAAGATGAATGGATAAAGAAGCTGTGGTTTATATATATATACAATGGAATATTCCTCAGCCATTAGAAATGACAAATACCCACCATTTGCTTCGACATGGATGGAACTGGAGGGTATTATGCTGAGTGAAGTAAGTCAATTGGAGAAGGACAAACATTATATGGTCTCATTCATTTGGAGAATATAAAAAATAGTGAAAGGGAATAAAGGGGAAAGGAGAAAAAATGAGTGGGAAATATCAGAAAGGGAGACAGAACATGAAGACTCCTAACTCTGGGAAACGAACTAGGGGTGGTGGAAGGGGAGGTGGGCGACGGGTGGGGGTGACTGAGTGACGGACACTGAGGGGGGCACTTGACAGCATGAGCACTGGGTGTTATTCTATATGTTGGCAAATTGAACACCAATAAAAAATAAATTTATAAAAAAAAATTGGCCCCAGCTACTGTGGAGGAAGAGCCTAAAGGTTCTCCTTAAAGCACTGGAAAACCAGCCAACCTGGAGGAGCTAGGGGAGACAAGAAGCATTTGGGGAAGGGTGGAGCCTCGCATGCTTGTGTGCATGCATGCACACTCACACACACATGCACACATGCACAGAGAGATCAAAGAAGCAATAGAAAGAAAAGAAACATTGCCAGTGACCTCGTAAACCTGACTCAATACAACAGGCAGCCACCTGATTTGTGAGAGACTTCTAAGAAAGAAAAAAGCCAAAGCACGTTTCTGAAGGGATCTGCCGGCAGCTATGAAAACAGAAGGTCCTTCCTCGCTCCGGAGTTTCTGCCGTGTGGCGCTGTCACGGAGCACGGCATCCCAGGGCCACGCTCCCCTCTGAGCTCTCGTCCCCCCATCCCTCCTGGGCCCCGTGGCTTTCAGCCTCCACACCCTTCCACCCGCTCCAGCCTGGACCAGAGGCGGCAGATGGACGCTCATTCTGTAATTATCACCGTGGCCAGGCGTCTGGGACCTTTCCCTTGTCCCTCAAAGAGATTCATCTGCTCCACTCACTGATGGACTGTGCTGCTTTAACAAAGATGGGTCCATCAGAAAGTGGGAAAAGGAGAAACCACAGTATCTCTGCAAATCATTGCTTTGTGCATAATTAAACCACACTCATGTCATTCTTTCAAGCATTTAGAGTAATTTAAAAAGACAAATGGATAGTATGTGGTAGCCCTTTAATCAGAAGTATTTCCCCACAAAAGGACTTTTTGAAAGATATGCTTAAAACTGTTGCTCGTTGTGTGGCGTCACCAATCACAATAATTATGTAGATCATGCGAGCTCCCACAAAGGGCGCCCAGCAGAACTCTGGATGCTCAATCTGCTTTTCAAAAAAATATCATCCCCGACCCCCGACGCAGAGTCCAGGGTAGAGAGACAGCAGGTGAAGATTCCAGTCACGTGGTTCAGTGACTTCCCCCATGTACTGTCCCCTCTTTGTCACCCCAATCAATGCACCGGTCACTTCCTTAAAATGCATATTCACAAGGACCAGCTGCTCCAGGTGCTGAGTCTCACTGCCCAATGATAGTAAAACCAAGTCAACCTACACAACTTTTACAGAGCTAGCTGACACTTCTTCCAAAAAGCCTGACGTGCACGCATCAGATATTGTGGGGATCAGGCAAAGCATGATCCAGGGAGGGAAAGAAGAATTTCCAAACCTGCTGAAGTTTAGAGAAGCGAGGGCAATGGAAGGGTAGTACCTGCCTGTTTTAAAAGTGATGGAAACAACTGAGAACCGTTCCAAATGGCAAAATGTCCTCGCCCAAAGAACCAGCTAAGCATTTAAAAATCACACTGTAAATTTTTATCAGCTTGCGTATCCAGGTCACACAGGAGGCCAAACATGCAGGCCAAACAGGCAGTGAGTCAGCACTGACAAACAGCTCTGGGGTGTCCCCAGCCCCGTGTGATGCCAGGATTTGCTCCTGCCATCTTAGGGACCTGAGCACCACAGGCGCCAATATCACTTACCAGTGAATATTTAACTTTCCCCTTCTTTTGTCAGGGGTTGGGAGGAGTGTTGTTTACCTTTAGAGAGGTTCATCTGCTCACAGTGCACACCAGAACTGATCTTATTTTTTATTATCTTAAAAGAGGTTTATGAATCTGTTATGGGTAAGAGTTTGTGCCTGCTGTCACTATAATCACTGCTGCCAACAGAAAATTCCTGAAGGTCTTAACTGCATCCTGGTTATTTTCTTCTTTCCTTTAACTTAAAACCACTTGACATTGTTTTGTACATTCATTTTCTTGACTATCTGCCTTCAGAGATTAATTTGTTGTGCTGGTGAAAGCAGTCCCATTAATCTATTTTAGAGACTCAGACCACTGCTCTTAGACTAATTATTTTGTACCCAGATTCTAACCTTTATTTGTATGCAGCAGAACAGTTCACCTGCCCTCCCCATAGTCAACCTCACCAGCATTCAATTCTTCTTTCACTTACTAATAATTGGCTTCTCAGAACCTGTACACTTAATATTCAGACAATGTAAAATATAACCCACACAAATAATCCCACCACAGTAAATGATCGGTGGAGTAAATCCAGTAAAATTATAATCTCTAATTTTATAATCACTAAAAAAAGCGATAATTTAGGGCCCCATTATCAATGAAGGAGAATATTATTTGCTACAAATACCCAAATTTTGTTGAAATGAATATTTGCTACAAATACCTAAATCTTGTTAAGATGAAATCTTACTGGATTTATAAACTGTGAGATTTGTTTTTGATTATGACTCCCTTGCTAAAGATACAGAAATCCAAAAGTCACGTGTCAAATTACTTTTAACTCGTGTTCTTTCTTCTATCTGGATAAGTCCAAATGCAAGAAGAGAATGTGGAGTTGTTTATAATTAGGGTTGATCAGCTTTTTTTTTTTCTTTTTAAAGATTTTATTTATTTATTCGTGAGAGAGAGATAAAGAGAGGCAGAGATACAGGCAGAGGGAGAAGCAGGCTCCATGCAGGGAGAGTGATGTGGGACTTGATCCCAGGTCCCCAGGATCACGCCCTGGGCTGAAAGCGGCGCTAAACCGCTAAGCCATCGGGGCTGCCCGGTTGATCAGCTTTTAAAACATAATCATTCATTCTGAATTTTTTTTTTCTTTAATTTTTATCTATCCACGACAGTCACACAGAGAGAGAGAGAGAGAGAGAGGCAGAGACACAGGCAGAGGGAGAAGCAGGCTCCATGCACCGGGAGCCCGACGTGGGACTCGATCCCGGGTCTCCAGGATCGCGCCCCGGGCCAAAGGCAGGCGCCAAACCGCTGCGCCACCCAGGGATCCCCTCATTCTGAATTTAATGAAAGAAGAAAAGGCCATAAAATCACAATCAATCATTTGAAAATGCCAGCTGCTTAAAGGTCCACTGTCCTTTAAAGCCTGTACCTCCTCCATCATGTGTTTTTAAAAAAAATAACCATCAGTAATTACTGAGGGAAAAAACATCCAAAGCCAGACCTATGTGGCTCTTCCTATTATACCATCTACTTCTTCTTTCCTTATATCACAATTATTATTGTCATCAACATTATCATTCTTCTCATGGTCATCCTGCTTCTAAGAGTGTGTAATAAAAAATTTCACCTTCCCAAAAGAGTCTAGTCTTTGCCCTCAGTTCCTGGGAAGCGAGCTCTAAGATCTTGAATGTCTTGCCTGATAAAAGTATCTTTGTTTACTCCAGGGCCTTGGGCCATGCTAGAGAGTCTAACATTGTGATTTTGGGTAGAGACTTTGGGTCATGTGATATCAGCTCCATATATCAAGGGACTGGAGATGAAAGTCAGCCACATGGCAGTCAACCAACCTATGTAAGCAAGTCCCAGTAAAAACTCTGGGCATCGAGGCTCAGGTGAGCTTTCCTGATTGGCAGTACTCTACACATTCTCACATATCATAACAATTAACCCTGTAGCGGGCTCTACTGAGAGAGGGCAGCTGGAGGCTCTGTGTTTGAACTTGCCTGGCCTCTGTCCCATGTATCCTTCGCTTGGCTGATTTTCATCCGTAGCCTGTGACTGTAATAAAATGAAATTATGGGTATAGAAACTCTTAGTGAGTGCCATGGGTCCTTCTAGCAAGTTATCAAGTTTGAGTATCACCTTGGTGACCCCTAAATTTACAATTAGTGTCAGAAATGAGTATGGGCTTGTGGACTGTTCCCTAACTCTACAAAGAGTGCTGAAATATAACCAAAAAAGAAATGCAGAGTTTTGGGGCACCTGGGTGGCTCAGTGGTTGAGCATCTGCCTTTGGCTCAGGACATGATCCTGGGGTTCTGGGATTGAGTCACACATCCAGCTCCCCATGGGAACCCTGCTTCTCCCTCTGCCTATGTCTCTGCCTCTCTCTGTGTGTCTTTCGCAAATAAATAAATAAAATCTTTAAAAATAAATAAATGCAAAATTCTGCTCCATGACCACATGTCTTTGGCAAGCTTACTTAACCCTTCTGGGTTAATTTCCTCAATGAAACAATCTTAACCAAATTTATAAATATTCCAAAGTGGTGCTTGTGCTGACTTAGTAAGAATTCAGAGAAAGGCAGTGAGAAGTAGAGAAGTAGACAGATCACAGGATGTGGACTCAAAAATGGATCTACATGCTAGCTCTGGCACCTCTTGGCTCTTTCTCCCTGGGCAGTGGAGGCCTGAGGCATAAAGAGCCTTAAAGAAAGTGTACGAGCAACCAACTGGCAGACTGTGACCAAAATCCTTTTGGTAAAGTTACTCTTGTTTCTGGTTAATAAATCCCAGTCCTTTATTACTTACCTGCCTATTCATGCTAAAACATAAGGCTTTCCTAGTCAATGGCTACAACCACTAGGAATGTCATTTTCATTGATTCCAGGCTTTCTTTGGAAGGTCCCAATTTTCTCACTCTTCAGAAACATTGTTCTGAAGGTGACAGCTTCCAACAGGTGTATTTCAACTCATTAATCCAGCTCTCTTCCTCAACCC
Source organism: Vulpes lagopus (assembly GCF_018345385.1). NCBI lineage: Eukaryota > Metazoa > Chordata > Mammalia > Carnivora > Canidae > Vulpes > Vulpes lagopus. The sequence continues at coordinate 97,898,797 of NC_054825.1, read as the reverse complement.
GGCCCCAAATTGCAGTCTTTTTTTTTTTTTTTCAGGAAACCCCATGAGAGCCCAGAAGAACAGGTTACCCTGCATGGAGTCACTCTGACCCATTAAAACGGAGTGAAATGATTACTTCCTTTGTCTTTCTCTAGCAAGTATGGATCTGTTCAATTCACATTCCATTAGGCAATTTGGTAACTAAGAAAACTATGGACTAAGCTGACATCCTGGCATATCTGTCCTTTTATTTCTATTTTAATATCCTTTGAGCACTTAAGTCTCCTCAATTAACTTGTGAACTTAGAAAAGACTGTTTTTTCAATGGATGCCCAGGTTCACTGCTTTATCTAGGCTCTAGATTAGTTATGGGCGCACAGATGTTCAATAAACATTTGTTGAGCAAACGAATAGAGAGAAAATTGCAAAATGGCAAGCCATGTCTCCTCTAGTCACACACACAGCCTTTCTGAGTTATTAATACCCAGTTTATCTTTTCTCTCCACTACAATCAGCTCAGAACAGGAGCTCTGAGCACTTTCATTACTTCCATGTATACATAACTGACCAATATTTTTGTAGGGCAGGTTAAAAATGCTAAATGGAGTGAGAATGATGTGAACAGGATGAATTGACAATGGCCACCACAAATGTCTGTCAGGACAGTGAGATGCAATCCCCATGACACCATGGCGAAAAAAGGAGATCCCGCTCTCCTCCAGTCAACACGGGAGAACAGCGAAGCACATCTGCCTTTCCACAACCACTGGTCAATTTCTATTTGCAAACCACAATCAGACATCCATTTCCCCCACTGTCATGTGTATGGGACATTTCTATAATCTGAAAGATTATTGGGACCCAATGCCTCTCACCACCTACTCACAGACTTAGTCATCCTGCACAAAACCCTGATGCATATCAACCTACAGGCTCCGATTGCTAAAATGATATGTAATATGATAACCTCTATTTCAAAAATGAAATGCACAGAAAAAAAATATGACGTTTATCAGAGAGCAATGGCACAGCCATCATTCACTATAAAAAGAGATTTCTAGGCGTCCGTTGACTGGACTGACAACTCCCCTAACAGATGGTAAGACAAATGCCCTCAAACCCATACTAAATTCGTTTTCTGTCTACCATATCAGTACAATAGAAGTGCTCCTATGTGATCCTAAGATTTGAAAACCATGCAAAGTAAGAATGAGAAATAGGAAAAGAGGCTCCTCCCCAGCCTGGCTAGCTGACCCCAACACCTCACCTCAGATTTCTTTAATTTCCACCAGGCTGTCACTTACTGATCATTCAAATCCAAACATTAACCAAAATTAAATTACTCCTTTTCTCCTTGCATTATATAGAAACATTATTTTTCTACATTTAAATCAGCTCTATTTATCGTTATTATAAATCAGCTGATATTAAATCAGCTACATCAGAAATGTCATTTACTCAAGGGAAAAAAAATTAAAATACCATTCTTACTAATCAGCCACAAATACATTAGTGTGGTGGCCGCAATAATATTTCTGTGTTTTGAAGGGTCCACGTCAGCAAAGATTTTCACATCAAGAGTCCACAGCTGGGAATATGAATCAAAATGAGAAAATGCAAATTCTTTTCTGATTAGCCAGAGTCCCACATAAAATGAGACCATGGACCCAAAGCATATGGCATGCCAAAGAAAATATCACCTCTGTGAAATTTGCAAATTTCTTAAAGTGTCCTCTTCAAATTGAAGAATTCAAGAATATCATTATTGGTGAACTGGGGCATTTTTCATTTTTAATATATAATGGAGAAGTATTACCTTATATCAAACCAAATTCAACTAGCACGGGTCAAGCTTTATGTTATGTGCTCTTGTGCATATCCTGGTATCTCCAATTATTAATTATATCACCTTAGGCAAATGACATTGCCCTTTGATGTCTCAAATTTCTTACCTGATAACAATAGTGTAAACTTCACAGCTTTGTTATGAAGAAGAAATAAGTTAATACATGTGATATACTTCGATTGGTCCCTGGCATGTGCTTAGTAATTATTTAGCTACTATTGCTATTATTATTATTGTTATTATCTCTAAAATTATCAGTGCAAATGATTGTTACTCAAACCCAGAGACGTGATTATTATCTCCATTTTATAGCAGAGAAAATGGAGGCTCAGAGAGGTTGAGAAAATCAAATAATTGTTACTAAAACCCAAGAGGTGGTTTTTACCTCGATTTTATAGAGGAGGGAATGGAGGCTCTGAGAGGTTGAGAAAATCACTTTAAGTCACACACATGTAGTGCTGGTGCTGACATAAGACTCTTGGCTTAAGGGTGCCTAGGTAGCTCAGTCCACTGAGTGTCCAACTCTTGATTTTGGCTCATATCATGATCTCAGAGTCCTGGGATGGAGCCCTAGGTGGGGTTCCACACTCAGTGAGGAGTCTGCTTGAGGATTTTTCTCCCTCTCCCCTTTCCCCACTCATGTGCACACTCGCTCTTTCTCTCTCTCTGGCTCTCTCTAGAATAAATAAACCTTAAAAAAAAAAAAAAAAGACTTGCCTTCTTAAAGTCCAGTCTTCCCACCACCCACCCCACCTCTGCATGGAGACTACAAATAAATGTCCCTGAATCAGCAAAGACATCTTCCTTACATTTTTAACTTCAAAGTGACATAAAATTGTATGCAAAATCTTTTGATCAAAAAATAGCACCTTCAGAGATGACTACTTTAAAAAGAACATCATTAATCGGTAGTCACTTAGCTGAGATAGGACAAAGTCCTTTAACGTCCTAAATGTCTTTCCAAGTCAAGTAGCTTAGGAAGCCAGGCAGGGAGAAAGAATGAGCACAAGATCAGGTGTCTGAAACTCTGGGTTGAGTCCTCCCTTTGCTCACTGCTATGAGGTTGTAGGAAAAATAACCCAACTTCCTCCAAGTCACCATTGTGAAGATTAAATAAGATAATTCTTGCTACTATAATTGAACTCTAGAGCTTTGGGAAAATAATAAGCTAGGATTTTTATCATCATAACCCAACTGCCAACCTTTTCTGAAATGACCTTTTTAATGGATAGATGAACTTGACTGTAATTCCTTAGCATTTTTCACCATTTCCATTTCTAGAAATCATGAGCTAAAGAAACAGAGATGTTCATACGTAAACGCCTTTCCTTCTTTCTTCTTTTGGAACTCCAAAAAATATTTAAATATCACATCTTTCATCTCTTAAAATTCCTTATAAAAACCATAAAGAATACTTTTTGTTCTGGAGGAAGCAAGACTCACCATCTTTATTTAACTGTATGGCTGTTAAGAAGTGTGAATATTTTGCTTCCTAGATATTGTAACAACTGGAAAATATTAGGGCTCATGAAAGTCTAACCTTTCTATCAAAATACCAAAACATGAACTGTCCTGCTAGGAGAAGGGAAGGAGGAGAGAATGTTTGAGTAAATGGCATGCCTATACCTGCCAGTCTGGATCTAGTCTCAGCAGGAATCCTCCCAACCCCCACATCACATGTGAATTCAGTGACACAATCTATCACCTTTCTTGACTTTCCTACTGTTCTTGTCTAACCTTTCACAACATTTTAATTTAACTCTCCAAATACCTAATTAATTTAACTCTTATATTAATTCCCCCAGACAACTATAAATAAAGAAGCTTTATTCCAAAAGAGCTCATAGTGAGGTCTATTGCCTCCATCCTGTCCTTGCTTCCAGAAAGCCTCTAATCAAACTATCAATTCCTCAAGGAGTTTAGACAGCAAGCAAAGACAAAACAAATCTCTCCAGTAAAAAGAGGTCTAAATAGCAACATTTTGAGTGGGGACTACTTCCTCCACACACACACCACTAAAAAAAAAAAAAATGGGGTTTGCAACCAGGTCACTCCATAGCGAGACCCACCAACGGACAAGCTGTGCTCATGCTACACAATCAGTTTACAGGCTCCTAATACTCATACATAGACACACTGCCAAAAATCAGCAAAGACAGACAAAAACAGAAAGAAGAGATTCAGAGAAAAGAGATAATGCTGAGAGCAGAAAAATCTTAAAAAAAAAGAAATTAAACATTTGATTAATATCCTCAAAGAGAAATTAAACATTTGATTAATATCCTCATAAAATGTGTGAATGAAACAACAAGAAATACTAAAAAATACAGTGAACAGAGATCAAGAAAGTGCTCTTAAATATTAAAAATAACACGCTGAGAACTTAACAAAACTTTAAAAGGCTAGAAAATAAAGTCAGAAGTCTTTCACAAAGTAGAACAAAAACTCAAATAGATGAACAACAAAAGGAAAAAGATAAAAAAAATTAAAGGATCCATCCAAAAGATGTAGCACCTAGATGATAGGAGAGCCAGTATTACAGAATACTGAGGAATAAATTGATGAAAAAAATAATACTTTTTAAGAACTGAAAGACATAAATCTTCAAACTAAAAGAGAGTGCAAAGTACCCAGCACATGAGTAATAAAGGACGCACAGTAAAGCATATCACGGTAAAATTTCAAAGTATGGAGGTAATCTTAAAAGTTAATTGAGGGGGGAAAAATAGGTCACATACAAAGGGCTAAGAATGGCATCAGATTTCGTAATACTAGAAATAACAAACTAGGATAATGCCTTAAAATTGAGTTTTAATACTGAATTTTGTCCCAGAATTCTATACCATCCCAAATTATTAATCAAAATACATTTTCATACATGCGAGGATTCAAAAAATTTACCTTCTATGCATCCTTTCCCAAAAAGCTACTGGAGGACATACTTCCCAAAAATGAGGAAGATTGGGATTTAAGAAACAAAACATCTAACAGGACAGCAGTGAACAGAAATCTTATTACAGTAGCTACTCAGTAGGCCCCAAAAATAACTTCACTAGATTGTTGCATAGGGGTGCCAGGAGGAAACTTCTAGGGTAGGGGCATAGTAATGACAGGCTTGAGTATACAGAAAATATACTACATGTTTGACAAAGATATTGAAGAGTTCAACAAAAAATAACAATAGGTACTAGACAAAAATAAAAGAAAAGACAGTATCAATTTCAGGGAAAACAAAGAGCTATATAAAGAAGGAGCCATGGTTATATTTCACTGCTTGGCTTAGCAGTGAAAAATATTTGTTTAAATCATAATACTATAAACCTTGACCACTGATTCAATAAAATACTAGTCAATACCTTTATTAAGGAATGGAGGGAAATGAATTACTTGGAGAGTGAGAGAGCTATCATATTTCCCCATAAGCCAATAAATGAAAAAAATAAATAAGTAAACAGCAATTGCATATTTAGGAATACAAGAGTAAATAGGAAAACAGCCAAAAATGTTGATGTATAAAACTATATGAATATAATATATAATATAATATATATACCTTTAGGAAAAGGTACTGAGGAAGGGGAAAGGCAATGTTACCTTTTCTTTATAAGCCTAATTGTATTTTGGCTTTCAAAACTATGAATATGTATTACATTAATTTAAAAATATAACTATAATTTTAAAATTAATTTAAAAAATATCTATGACTACAAGATGCAATCAACATAAAAGAACACTGGAGATTATAAGAATAAAGCTCAAATAACTAATTGGCCTCAAGCCAAATGATCACAAAACTCCCTAGTCATTTAAATCTTACCCACTCTTGTGAAAGTATGCTTTCCTCTCATTTTGTAATTATATCACTTCAAAAATCAGAAGTCCTATCTCCATTACTTTGATGTTGCAAAAAATATCTTATGGATCTTGTGCCTTCTCTGATTCATCAGAAGAATAAATGAAAAGGAGTTCCTTTACCAATCTTTTCATAACTGATCATATCCTTAATTTCTACACCATGCTTTCACTCTTTGAGTATACATTAATCGCTTTGGTCTAATCAAACTAATACCCATTTTTATATTAATATTTATCCATTTGATGATAAATATGCAAACAAAGCATAATATTTCTCCTTCCAATAAAGGCAATTTTTCTGAATGACAGATTTCACTTAAAGCTTCATAAAGATGCATATCTATATACTAAAAGAATATATTCTCCAGTTATAAATCTAACACATTTACTAAAATGATTTCCAACCCTCTCACAATTACCTTTGAATTTGGCTTTTAGGAATAATTGAGTGATGGGCATTTAAGGAGGGCACTTGATGTAATGAACACTGGTTGCTATAACCAAATGATGAATCACTAAATTCTACCCCTGAAACTAGTATACATTATATGTTAACTAAATTGAATTTAAATAAAGAATTAAAAAAAGAACAAGCAACACATCCAATTCCATTAGTTTTTTTTATTTTTATTTTTTTTCCATTAGTTTTTTTTATAAATTTGTTTTTTATTGGTGTTCAATTTGCCAACATATAGAATAACACCCAGTGCTCATCTCATCAAGTGCCCACCTCAGTGCCCGCCACTCAGTCACTCCCACCCCCCACCTACCTCCCCTAGTTCGTTTCCCAGAGTTAGGAGTCTTTCATGTTCTGTCTCCCTTTCTGATATTTCCCACTTATTTTTTTTCCTTTCCCCTTTATTCCCTTTCACTATTTTTTATATTCCCCAAATGAATGAACCATATAATGTTTGTCCTTCTCCAATTGACTTATTTCACTCAGCATAATACCCTCCAGTTCCATCCATGTCAAAGCAAATCCAATTCCATTAGTTTTAAGTCTTCCTGAACCAGGTATGCTTGGGCATACATTTAAGGAAG